>NW_008357487.1:619732-707632 GCF_000622305.1 Nannospalax galili
TTTAAAAGAGATTTATCTTTGCTCTAGAAACTGTTATTAAGTATGCTAAAGCTGTAATGAAATGCTTCTTCTAAAAAAAAAGAGGAATTACAATAAATAATAAAAAGATTATAACAAAAAAAATTATAAATAGATCTACCACATGACACAGCTATACCCCTCCTGAATATTTAACCAAAGGACTCCAAGCCAACATATCACAAAGATATAGTTACATAAAAGCATGTATGTATATATGACATGAAAATGGAAGTTAAATATTCTTGGAAAACAAATGGGACTAATGGGGGGGAGGAAATAAAAGTGAGTATATGAGGTGGGGCAGGGTGTATGCTCAATGTGGAATATACTCTTGTAAGAAAATGTCCTTAAGCAATACCCTCCTACATACAATGAACATACACAATGACAAATTTTTAAAATAAATGAAATAAAAATACGTATTCATTGAAAAAAGAAAGACATTCTCACCTACAACGATACACATTTAATTTTCTCTGCCAAAATTATCATATTAAAGTTTTCTCAGGGAACCTTAAACCTAATCCCTCCTGATTACACACAGAAACCAGATTGAATTTTGGTGGTTTCATTTCTTCTAATTTGTTAAGAAGTTGGGAAGAATCTTATATAGATTATCTGTCCCTCATAGAAAACTTAAACCTGCAGAATCAAATTCATGGCCTAATCTTTACACTACTTTATCTATAAACCTTGGTCAGTTCCTCAATCTCCTTGAGTCTTAGTTTCTTATTCACTAAAATATAAAGCTTGGCCTATTTATTGCTATGGTTCATTCTGGTTTTTAAAATATTTAAGCTGAAGGCAACATAACAAGAAACAGTGCCATATAGGAGAAGCCGTCCTTTGAGTTGTTTTCCAGGGTATTCCAAGAAACTCCAAAAATTACACAGGCTGTTGCCACACCCTTGATTGCCTACCAGAACTTGAAGGTAAGACCCTATTGCTGAAGACAGGACATAATTCAGACACTGGATTTGGAGCAATGGAGCTGGAACTGACCTGGAAGTCACCTCCTCTGAAAGCTAGCTCTCATAGCTTTGGAGAGCACTATGCAAGCTGGTAAGGGAGAATATCAATCAGTGGTCCAACTCCATCTTCAAGAGCTAAAAACTACATCAATGACCAGCACAGCAAATGACATTGGTGTAGTAGTGGCACTTTTATCTTGGGAGTAATCAACAGCTACTTAATTGGGCTTAAAGACTGCTCAAATGGGAGGAAACTCATGTGTAGTACTATAAACCTAGCCAAATACACATAGCTGGGGGGGTCATGGATCTTAGAGAAAGCTCCAAGGCTGTCACATCCCTAGACAAATGTAATTTCTTACTATGTGTAAAATATGGATCCTTAAGTTTACAGACAAGTATTTCAGTCAGCACCCATCAAATAAGCTTCTTTTTCAAGACAGAGATTATTACAGTATTCCACAATTGGTCACACACAGAGATTGTGTGTGAATTGCCTGATCCTAAGTGGCGCATCTGCAATAAAACCTCTATAGCTAAGGTTCATGGAACATAGAACAAGAGATAAAGAGAACACTAATGCATCTTTTAATTCTCATCAATGAAGCTCCCTCATGTAACAGAGGCCCAGGAACACTAAAGGTCACAAATGGCCAAAATGTAGAGAAGAGTCTACAGTGTGGGTCCTTAGACAGGGGTCCTATACTAAAATCCACCCACCCAGGGCTGAGGGACCATTGCATAAGAGGGGCAGAAAGATTGAAAGAGCCAAGGAGGAGGTACATGACCATATGGAAAAGTCTTACAGGCCCCTGGGACTCTTCTCATACGAACCTACAGCAATGGTGTCAGCGTGCACAAGACCCATGCAAACTTAAACAAAAACCCAGCACAGAACTATGGAAATGAACAGCAGGCCCCAATCTTAGTTGAAGAATTATTGGCAGCTGATTACTGCTGGGTGAGAATGAGCTGATCTTCTTAAAGGGAGGGACTCTAGATAGGCTGACTAGATCCCAGTAGATGAATTTCCACTGAGGGACATCTGGGGACACTGTTACATGATAGGCTTTAACTAACACAAATGACAGAATGTATGAATTCCAGTGGGGGGTTATGGAAGGGGGCCAGTGGGGTAATGGGTATAAAGATGACTAAAATGTTCTGTATGAAATACACAAAATTCAATAAAAAAAATCCAAAATTCAGTATACATGTATATATTCATAACTGTGTTAGTTACTTTTCTGTTGCTGTGATTAAATACTGTGGCAACAGAAAAGTTTACTTGAGCTTACAGTTCCAGAGGAATTAGCATCCGTCATGGTGGGGAGGCATGGTGGCAGGATGTGGCTGGAGTAGGAGCAGAAAGCAGAGGCTTATATCTTCAAGCAGGCACAGGAAGCGGAGAGTGACTACACATCTGACAAGGCTTAAGAACTCTCTAAGCCTTTCTCCAGCATGGCCACACCTTCTAAGATCTTCCAAAAAAGCACCACTGATTGGGGACAAAATGTCCCAATACTTGGAGCCTATGGTGGACACTCTCATTCAAACCACCATATTAATACATTTTAAATCAGCCTTATGCTGAGGGGCCAAAATCCAGGGAAAACCACAAGATCCAAATGTGGTAAGAACCACATCTCTGAACTGTCACCTGGAGAGAGGTCAGAAATTCTGAGTGCCTATTTGGGTTGTAAGTGAATGGGAAATAAGCCTTCTATATGTTTAAACATTTACATATCTATAAAATTATAACCGTTATAATGCTAACTGTGTGTTCTGGGCTTCAATTTCCTCATTTAAAGGATTTAGAGCCATCAAGCATTTAGGAATGAATGGATAGTGCATATAGAAGGGCCCACAGTGTCCCGGCTCCCTTGCCACCACCCAATTGCAGAGCCAGGAGGGTGACTCCAAGGTCACTGCATAGGCAGGAATGAGACTGTGGTCTCTGAGGTCCACAAAATGCATGCCTTCTTCTGAAATGCAGCAGCCAATCTGCTGCTTCTAATGTGGAGCTGGGGTGGGGGTAGGGAAGGTCTGTGTGGAATGTAGTGTCCTCCCACAAGGTCAGACTACCAACAAAAGCACTTGGATGGCTGGCTCATCCTACAAAGGACCTGGAAAGTTAAATTCCTTTTGTTCCCATATGACCCTCCTTGCTTTATGTGCCTCTTTTGCATATGCAGCAGTTTCTCAAAGCCCTAAACTTTAACTACTCCTCTCACTGTGAGCACAATGCTGTGCTGGGAATCTAAGGGCCCACCTCAAGAGGCAACCCATGAAGATTATGTGCCAAGAGATGCCAGCTTCCTGTGTCTCTCACAGTGGTGCTTCTTGATGGGACGGGTACACCTTCACCACTCTCTGGAAGACCTCTGAGGCCATTCCTTCAGGTGTGATATTCTCTCAAAACAATGACACCCTTTGTCAAACAAGTCACAAAGAGATTACACAGAGTTGACTAGGAAAATCCATAGTATGCAGTTTTAAACATACAAAGAACAAGAGAGCAGTAGGAGTTCAGAAAGGAAGAGAGAAGTAGAGCACAAGATGAGCATCATTACAGCCATGGCAGGAGCCTTCAGTGTACCCAAAACCCATGTCACAGAGTCTCTGCCCAAGAGTGGTAGCCATTGCCAGGGAGTTGGAGTGAAGGGAGCCTCCAAATCCAGTTCACACTAAGTCAAGGAAAAAAACCTTTGTTTCTCAGTGACAAAAGTTAAACATCTCACATGCATGTTGCTTCCATATTTATCTTTTCTATTTTTATTGTAGTTTTATGTGTTTAATACAATAGATCTTAATCATCTTTAGACCTCTTCCCTATGTCCATCTCCCATATTCTCCCACACCAGATTTCATGGATACTATCCCATATGTTAAGGCCTACCAAGTCCAGTTTGTGTCCCCAGATGTCCCTCAGTGTGAGTCCATCCACTGGAGTCTGGTCAGCCTACCTAGTATTTCCTTAGTGAATACCAACTCTCCCTCATCCAGCAGTGATCAGCTGCCAATAGCTCATCAGCTAAGGTCAGGGTATCTGACCCATTTCCCCACTTCCATGCTGGGTTTTTGTCTGGTTCGCATGGGTCTTGTGCATGCTTTCACCATTGCTGTAAGTTCATATGAGCAAGTCTCCAGCCACCTGGAAAACTGTTTCTTTGTGGTCATTCACCACCCCTGGCTCTTATACTCTTTCCTACCCCTCTTCTTCTGCAATGGTCTCTGATCCTTGGATAACTGAACAGTAAAGGAGTTCTGTCCAGGGACATACACGATCCAGTCTCTTATTATCTACATTTTGGCCAGTTGTGGATTTCTGTGTTAATCACCATCTATTACATGAGGAAGCTTTTCTGGTGAGAGTTGAGAAATGCATTAATATTCTCTTTGCCTGTGTTCCATTATGTTCCCTGAAACTTAGATGTAGAGGTTGTTTGTAGATGTGTCACTTAAGGCTGGACAGCTCACATATACTTATTCTTTACCTTTGATCAGTGTTGGAACTCTTTAATAGTCTCTATCTGTTGCAAAAAGAAGCTTTTTTGATGAGTGGTGAGAGGTATACTTATATATAAGGATTTGGATCTAAAATCCACAAATGACAGAAAATATACATTGCTTGTTTCTCTGAGTCTGTGTTACATCATTTAGTATAAAAATTTCTAGTTCCATCCATTTACCTGCAATTTCATGATTTCAGCTTTCTTTACCTCTAAGTAGAACTCCATTCTGTAAATGTACCACATTTTCATTATCTGTTCAACTGAGGGGCATTTAGGTTGTTTCCATTTCTTAGCTATTGTGAAAAGAGCAGCAACAAACACAGCTGCACAAGTATCTCTGCAGTTGGATGAGTCCTTTGTGTATATGCCAAGGATTGGCATAACCAGATGATATGGTAGATTTATTTCAGTTTGTTAAGTCTTCTTCACACTGCTTTCCACAGTGGTGGCACCAGTTTGCAATCCAAATATCAGTGAATGAGGTTCCCCTTTCTCCACATCCTTGCCAGCCTTTGGTGTCATTTGTTCTCATGATCTTAGCCATTCTGATTGGGGTAAAACAAAAGTGGTTTGGATTTGTGTCTCCCTAACTCCTAAGGATGTTAAACAGTTTTTAAGTGTTTCTTAGTAATTTTTATTTCTTCTTTTGAGCGTTCTCTGTTCAGATCCATAGCCCATTTTTCAATTGGATTGTTTGTTTTCTTGATTCCTTGTTTTTTTTACTTCTTTGTATTTTCTGGATATTAACCTTCTGTTAGAAGTGTAGCTGGTGAAGTTTTGCTCCCACTCTGTGGGCTTCCTCGTAACTCGATTGTTTCCTTTGATGTACAGAGCCTTTTAGTTTAATGAGGCCCCATTTGTTGATTGTTGACCTTAATTCTTGAGCAACTGATGTCTGATTGGGAATGTTTTTTTCCTGCAATTACATCTCGTATGGTACTGCCTAGGTTTTCTTCTAACAGTTTCAGTTTTTCACATTTTACATTGAGGTCTTTGATTCATTTTAGAGTTGTGCATAGTCTAATTTCATTCTTCTACTCATGGAGATCCAATTTTCCCAGCATCATTTGTTGAAGATGGCTTTCTTTCCTCCATTGCGTGTTCTTGGCACCTTTGTCAAATACGAGGTGGCCGAAATTGCATGTACTCATGCTTGGGTCATCTGTTATGTTTCACTGATCTACATGTCTGTTTTTGTGCTGGTATCATGCTGTTTTTATTACTTTAGCTCTGTAATCTAGTTTGAGATCTGGTATGGTAATCACCCCAGCATTGCTCTTTGTGCTCAAAATTGCTTGGCTATCTGGGACCTTTTGTGATTCCATATGAATTTTAGAATGTTATTTTTCTAATTGTGTGAAGAATGTCATTGGAATTTTGATTGGAATTTCACTGAATCTATAAATTACTTTCAGTAGGATGATCATTTTCACAATATTAATTCTACCTATCCATGAGCACAAGAGGTCTTTTCATCTCCTTATGTCTTCTTCAAACTCTTTCTTCAAAGATTTAAATTTCTCAGCTGGGCATGGTGGCGCATGCCTTTAATCCCAGCACTTGGGAGGCAAAAGCAGGCAGATCTCTGTGAGTTCCAGGCCAGCCTGGTCCACATAGTTCCAGGACAGCTGAGGCTTCAGGGAGACTGTCTCAAAAAGACCAAAAAAAAAAAGAGAAATTTCTCATTATAGATGTCTTTGATTATGTTTATTCCTAGATATTTTTTGAGGCTATTGTGCATCCATGAACTCTTTCTCTGATCGTTTCTTATTGATATATAGAAAGGGCAAATTGATTTTGTAACCTGGCACTTTACTGAAAGTGTTAATCATTTTCAGAACTTTTCTGGTGGAATTTTGGGGAACTCTTATGTACACTATCATATCATCTGCAAATAGGAATGATTTGACTTCTTTGCCCTTGACTAGCACTTTAATTTCCTTCTCTTGTCTTACTGCTCTAGCAAGAGTTTCAAGCACTGTGTTGAACAGGAGTGAGGCTAGTGAACCTTGTCTGTTTCCTGATATTAACAAGACTGCTTCTAGTTTTTCCTCCATTTAGAATGATGTTGGCTGTGGGTTTGTTGTATATAACTTTAATTATGTTGAGGTATGTTTCCTCCAGTCCAGTTCCCTCTAGGACTTTTAACACAAATACGTGTTGGATTTTGTCAAAGGCCTTTTTCACATCTATTGAGATGATAATGTGATTTTTCTCTTTCAGTCCATTTATATGATTTATTACATTTATTGACTTAGGTGTATTAAACCCTCCTTGCATCTCCAGAATAAAGTCAACTTGGTTGTGGTGGATGATCTTTTTGATGTGTGTCTGTCTGCAATTTGCAAATTTTTTTTTTTTTTTTTTTTTTTGGTCTTTTTGAGACAGGGTCTTCCTGTAGCCCCAACTGTCCTGGAACTCACTATGTAGACCAGGGTGGCCTTGAACTCACAGAGATCCACCTGCCTCTGTTTCCTGAGTGCTGGATTAAAGGTGTGCACCAGCACACCTGGCAATTTGCAAATATTTTATTGAGAATTTTTGTATCTATGTTTATTAGGGATACGGGCCTATAGTTTTGGGGCTATTGTGTCTTTACCTGGTTTTGATATTACAGTAATACTGGCTTCATAGAAAGGGTTTGGGAGTTTTCTCTATGTTTCTATTTTTTTGTGGTTTTTGTTTTATTTGTTTTTTGTTTGTTTTGTTTTGTTTCTATCTTTTTGAATAATTTAAGTAATATTTGTAGATTATGGACCTTTGCTGTGAATCCATCTGGGCCTGGGCTTCTTTTAGTTGGAAATCTCTGTATTACTGTTTTGATTTCCTTATTTATTATAAGTCTGTTCAAACTGTTAATTTTTTTCTTGGTTTAACTTTGGTAGATCCACTGAATTTAGAAATTCATCAATTTCTTTCAGATTTTCTAATTTAATAAAGTATACATTTTTAAGGTATTCCCTTATAATGTTCTAGACCTTTCTGGTGTTTGTTGTGATGTTTCTCCTTTTGTCTCTGATTTTATTGATTTGGATTTGCTCTTTCTTTTGATTAACTGGACTAAGGGTCTATCTTGTTAATCTTTTCAAAGAACCAGCTCTTAGGTTCATTGATTCTTTATATTGTTTGTCTCTATTTCATTGATTTCTGGTCTGATTTTTATTATTTCTTGTCTGTTGGGTTTGGGGTTACTTTGTTCTTGTTTTCTCTTAGTTTTTGAATTGTACTCTTAAGTCATTTATTTGTTCTTCTTCTGATTTTTTAAAACAGGTGCTTAGAGCTATGAATATCCCTCTTAGGGCTACTTTCAGTGTGTTCCAGAAGTATTGTTCTGGTCTATTATCATTTTCATTTAGTTCCAGGATTACTTTTTAAAAAATATACTTTTATTTTATGTGTATGAGTGTTATGCCTGCATGTATGTAAGTGCACCCATGTCGTGCAATGCCCACAGAAGACAGAATTGGGCATTAGATGCCCTGGAACTGAAATTATAAATGGTTGTTATTTGCCATGTGGGTGCTGAGACTCAAACCCAGGTCTTCTGCAAGAACAGTCAGTGTTCTTAATTGCTGAGCCATCTATCTAGCTCCAGGAATATTTTTATTTCTTTCTTGATTTCTTCTTTCGTTCAGGAGTTTGTTGTTTAATCTCCACGAGTTCCCATAGTTATAGAGCCTCTTTTTTTAATGTATATTTCGTTATTGGAATTTTTTTAATTTCATACAATAGATCTTAATCCTATTTAGACTCCTCCCCTATCTATACCTCCCCCCATAGCCTGCCTACAGGATTTCATGCATTTGATCATATATGTCAAGGCCTCTTGAGTCAAGTTTGTATACCAGATGTCCCTTGGTATGAGTTCATCCACTCAAGCCTGGTCAACATATCTAATATCACTCCCTTAAAGATCAACTCTTTCTCACCCAGCAGTGATCAAGTGCAAATAGTTCCTCTGCTAAACTCGGGACCGCCTGTCCCTTTCCCCAGCTCTGTGCTGGTTTTGTCTTATTGAGTTTGCATGGTTCTTGTGCATGCTGTCACCATTGGCACTAGAGGCTCTTTTACTGTTGATTTTAAGTTTTACTGCATTGAGGGCTGATGGAATTCATGAAATTATTTCAACTTTTTGGTATTTGTTGAGGTTTGTTTTCTGCCCCAATACGTGGTCTATTTTAGAGAAATATCCATGGACTGATGACTCAAATGTGCATTCTTTGGTGCTTAGGTGGACTATTCTGTAGATGTCTTTTAGGTTCTTAGTGCCATTTGCTTGAAATATTTTCTTCCATCCTTTCAACCCTAAGGTGGTACCTATTTTGGGGCATAAGGTGGCTTTCTTATAGACAACAAATAGATGGATTTTGTTTCTTAATCTATTCAACTAGCCTGTGTCTTCTAACTGTGGAACTGAGGCCATTGATGTTTAGAGTTATTATTAAAAGATGTGTATTGGTTAGTCATTTTTATTTTCTGTTTGTGTTCTTAGTCTTATTTTGTGCCCCTGTACTTCATATCTGCATTTATTTTCTTTTTGTAACCTCTTGAGTACGCCATTTCTTTCTTCGATCCTTTGTATTGCTTTGGGTATTCTCTGTAAAGCTGGTTTGGTGGATATGAATTCTTTCAGTCTATTTGTATCATAGAAGAGTTTTCATTCCCCTTCAACTATGTAGGTGGTTTTGCTGGATAAAGTATTCTGGGTTGGCATCTATGGTCATTTTGAACCAATACGTTGATCCAGGCTCTACTGACTTTTACAACTTTCATTGAAAAGTCAGCTATAATTTTGATGGGTTTCCCTTTATATGTAACTTGTTCTTTTTCTCTAGCAGCTTTCAGTACCCTCTCTTTGTTCTATATATTTAGTGTTTTTACTATGATATGCTGATGGGAGTTTGTCCTGTCTAATTGGTATTCTATGTGCTTCTTGTATATGTATAGGCATGTCTTTCCTTAATTTGGGGAAGTTTTCTTCAATAATCCTGTTGAAGATCTGGTCAATGCCATTGACCTGAGATTCTTCTTCCTTTATGCCCATGAAGATTTGGTCCTTTCTTGGTGCCCCACATTTTCTGCATATTCCATTCCTGTTTTTTTTTTTTTTTAATTTTCATATTATTTGCATGAGTGGTCCAGTTCTTCAACTCCATCATCCAATCTTGATATTTTGTTTTCCATTTCATTTACCCTGCTTGTGAGGCTTTCTCCTGTCATTTCAAATTGGCTTAATGAGTTTTTCAATTCCATCTTCATTTCAGCTTGAGTTTTCTTCAATACTTCTATCTCTTTTGTGAATGCTCTTTTCAAGTCATAGGTTATCTTTGTCATCTCATTCATCCATACATTTGTATTTTCTTGGGCTTCAGTCAGTTTATTCCTACTCTGAGTTGTTTGTGTGTTCTTTAAAGTCATTGAATTTTTTATCATGTTTGTGATTGTTCTCTTAAATTCTATGTCCCGGGGTTCCACTGGGTAGTTTTCATTTCAGTACACTTCTGTAGAACTGGTGGTTTTGGTGAGGACATATTATCTTGGCTTTTCATATTATTTGTGTTTTCACGTTTTGGTCTTTGTATATGGATTTCTTTTGTTGGCTGTATGTCTGATATAAAATTCTAGCCTGCCTTTGTTTAGTTGAAATTTGATTCTGTTTATATTGTTGTTATAGCTTGGTTGCTTTCTGATTGAGTATGAATAGTTAGTCTGAGTTTCAGGTTCTCACTTTCAATTTTTTATTTGTGGAATAGGGTGGTTCCAACCAGGCTAGTCAAGAGTTCTTCAGCAGGGCAAAGGGACCTAGGCCCAATTCAAGACTATGGGGGATCTTGTGGCCAGGTTCTGGCAGGCTAGTTCAGAGCTCTCAGGGGGGATATGCAGGAGGGGGCCTAGGCCCAAGTCAGAGATGGAGACAGTGTCTGGAGGGTCTAACCAGCTAAGCAGAATAGATGCGAACCCTGGAAAAGGGAGAATGGAGCTGGTCCAGAGCTGGGGGTTCAAAACTCACTTGGTAGGGTCCGACTTATCAGGCTAGTCCTTAGGTCTCAAACAGGGGATGCAGGAGGGGACCTAGGTCCAAGGCTGGGATGGGGATAGTGTGGAGATGGTCTAACTAGCTAAGCAAAGTAGATGTGAACTCTGGAGCAGGGAGAAGGGAGCTTGTTCTCCATAGTTATCTCGGTGACCGCTGGAGCTTCTTTCACTTCACCCCACGCTGTCCGTGTTCTCCCATTTTCCCATCACCATAACCTAGTGTATTTTTTGAATACTGAGTAAAATGGAATATTTTTCCTAAGAATCATTTGGAAAATTAAGCGTTTCCATCACTCACGGGTGAGCACATCCTGGGCTGGCCCCACAGCTGAGCCTTCCAAGGCTTCAATCCACTCGTTTTAATGCACCATGTAGACAACAGAACCCAACTAACAGGAGGAAGCCAGCTCATTAGAAGCCCAGCAGGTCCACCCTGCCTGCCTGGGACCTGGTCCTACCTTTGAGTTCACTGGAGAGCACAACTGACTCCTGCACTACCCTTGGCCAAAGAGTGAAGCAAGTGTGGCCTGTCTGATGGGGGCATCTCTGCTACATCTGCCTTCTCATGTCTCCCCCTCCCCCTCTGCTCTCTGTGATGGGCATGCAACTGTCTTTCGCATTCACTCCAGGCCAGGCCTTCATACCTCATGACTTCTCAGGCTCATTTTCCTGCTATGTCCTTGACCCCATCCAGGTTTCCTTCACTCAGTTACTCAAGAAGTGGCTTCCCACTGAGTGACATCAGATGAGGAATGCATCCCACAGAGCCGTCCTGTGCCTGCTCCCAGAAGCCCTATCTACCTTCCTCCCTTTCATCATTCCTTAAAACTCTCCCTCTCCCCAGAAGCCCCAACCATGTTAGCCTCCTGTTTTCGTATCACTGTCACTAAAGTTTTACTTTTTAAAAATTTTATAAAGATTTATTTATTTTTATTTTATGTATATGAGTGTTTTGCCTTTGTGTATTAAGTGCATCTGTGTTGTGCAATGTCCAAAGGGGCCAGAAGGGGGCGTTAGATCTGCTGGAACTGGACTTATAGACGGTTGTTAGCTGCCATATGGTACTGGGAACCAAACTCAGGTCCTCTGGAAGAGCAGCCAGTGCTCTTAACTACTCAACCATCTCTCCAGCCCCTTTTTCTTTCTTGACTCCTTTGAGAGTCTGATGTGAATTAGTTTCCTCTGAGCAATAACTGGACCAATTTAGTTACCCTGGATCTTGGGTGAAGCACTTTGTTCTAAATGTTTCCAGAGCTCCCGGCACAGTGGGTGCCCGCTGCCCATCACTGCTGAGAGTCCCCTACCAGCACCACAGAATGGGTATTTGTGAGCTCATTGTGTGGGAAAGCAGCTAGGGAATACCCACTGGGAGCCTGGCCCTCATTCTGTTAACCTTTCTCCGACCAGGCCTGAAGCTGGGGACAAACATCCAGAAGACACATGGCTGTGGGAGAAGGGAGGGATTAGAGGCTGTGTAATTCAATCTAATATTTGAGGTTTGGCAAGTGTACCTATGGGATTTCATGAAAAACCCCGAATCTTTTTCATTTCAGAACAATTAAGCAGACCCCAGCATCCTGGCTCCAGTAAGCTGCTCAGCTCTGGGTTTATTGCCCGTTTCCTTTCCCTTTGTCAGCACTGGCTCCCATCCTTTCACTCGAAATAAAAATCCCACTCTGTTTTGGTGCCATGGAGGCCCCCACAAGCAAGTGTGGGCTGTAGGACAGGCACAGGCAGGCCAGTGGGGTACATGTGGCCCCAGGGCCCCGTAGCACTGATGTGTGGTATAATCAGAAACATCCAGAAGTAATTTAATAGTTCCCACCAGGCAAAGACAGAAAGTCTAGCAGTTCTAGCCTCCATATACGTAACCCTTCAAGGAGGGGAGAAGGGCCAAAGGAAAGGGGAAATTAATTCTTTCAGTTGCTACCCTGGGATTTTTTTTTTTTTTTTTTTGCTTTTCATTTTTGCTCTGATGTGTATTGAAGCAAGGTATAGGCTTGGAAGCTTGCAGGGAGCAAGAATTTCTATTAAAATAGCTTCCTTCAGTTTTGACATGCAAGGGACGGGGAAAGAAGGGCGGCACAGGCCCATATTGCTGGGAAGGCCACTTCTTCTAACATGACCATCTTCCAGGCCAGTGATCTGAACACAGCATTGTACTTTTAAATGTGTCTAAATTCAGATTTATTGCATAAGTATGGACTAAGGCCATGTCTGTCAGCCCATCTTCTGGACTATGCAGAACACATCTCTGCCCGGGGCCACGGACCCTGTACCCTAAGCTGAAAATGATTTCAGCACCAGGAAAGAAATGAAATTGAGAGCATGAGCGTTGGGGGCATTTTGTCTTCCAGTTAGTTTTGGTTTTAAATTAAAGCACACTTTGATAGAATTCATGACTAGGAACCCACCACTGTCACTTTTCTGCATCCATTTAGAATGGTGGTGGGCTGGGTAAATGGCTCAGTCAATAATGTGCCTGTCATGCAAGCATGAGGACCTAAGTTCAGATGCCCAGAACCCACATAAAAAGATGGGACTGAGGCGCACAACTGTAATGCCAACGCTGTGTGGGGGGCAGTAAGGAGGGCAGGGAGAGGGAATGCAGACAGGCACATCCCTGAAGCTCACTGGCCAGCCAGTCTAGCCAAATCCACGACTTCATGATCACTGAGAAAACCTGTTTCAAAAAAAATAAAGGTATAGAGTGACTGAAGAAAGACACCCAACATCCACCGCTGATCTCCATATGCATGTGCACACACATGCACACACATTCATATATACATGTCATACGCCCACATTAAGAATTACATATAACCACATACACACAAAAATTTAATTTAAACTAAAAGGGAAGAATGGTAACAGCCTTGGTTCCTTGGTTCATCCTCCCACCTACAGATTCATACATGCCTGAAGCTTCCAGTGTTTACACTTTGCTGGGCAATATGCATGCACATACGTGTACAAGATGGTTTCTCCCTTGGTGAATATTCATCATATACCACAATGGACCAAGGTTCTAAGTACCGGGGCATTTTAAAAAGAGTCTGAAATACTGAGCCAAGTGTGGAGACGGGATATTTTTATTGGGGAAGGGTTCACGGTTTCTCTGACATGCGCCCGGACCCACTGGCAGGGGTACTTTCATGTTTGTGCTGCTCCTTGAGAAGAACATGATCTTTTCAAATCAAGAGACCTGCAGAAATCAGGAATTCATCGGATTTGCACTTTTCTTAGTTTGGAGAAGAGGACTTTAGTAAGTATTTATCTTACAGAGACTTTGTGCCCATTGAAGGATTAATATTGGAAAGGTATTTGGATCAACATGTGTTAACAACTTCACTTGGGATGAAAGGCAGATTGTGTAGACTGAGATAATGGTTGAAGAAATTCACAGAGTAGGTACAGAGTGGGTTGTGGAGGGCTCACTGGGGAAAAGTTCTGTGGATCAGCCAGGGTGACCACAGATGCCTTCCACACAGGTAGAAAACCCTTAGCAACACTCTGCAGGTGGCCCTTATCAGGAGACTGATGGTGCTGACTGTGACTTGATTGGATTTGGAATCGCTTAGGTGACACACCTCCGAGTGTGTCTGTGGGAGGGTATCCACAGAGGTCATCTGAGGGGGGAAGACCTGCTGTGAATGTGGTAGCAGCACCCTATGGGCTGGGCTTCAAGACTGAATAAAAAGATAAAAGGAAGAAGCCAGCTGAGCAGTGGCACTCGTCTCTCTGGCTCCTGATTGTGAGACAACATGGCCAACTTCCTCCCCGCTCTCCCCACTGCTGTGCTGTCTCCAACATGATGGACTATACTCCCAAACTGAGCCAAAAATTTCAAGTTGCTTTTGTCACAGCAACAGGAAAAGTAACACAGACACACACAAAATAACAGGAAATACGTAGTTGTGTGTTTGTGTATGCATTAGCCACAGACGCAGTAACAATTCTAATTGATAGCTAAATTATGATAATTCATTTCTGACACTGCCAACCATCCAACAGGCCTAACTGAATAAGTCAGCCAGAGGTGTTTGCCCCTGAGGTGGCTTGGGGGTTCTACCGCATATCACAGCCTCCTTTGCTCTCCAGGGTAGGATATCCTAAATCTACACATATCTTAAGTGCTCAATGGCTGTGTGGTACAAAGGCAGCCCACATATCCCTGTGGGTTCTTGTGTCTGGAATGGAATGCATGTTCCTTCCACTTCCTTCACGCACCAGGGAAAGAACTGGAAATGGAACTTAGCAGCCCACAGTTTGGGTTTAGGCCAATAACACAATGTTCAGCCCCAGACTAAGAGACTTAAATGTGGACCAATTCTTGGACTCTTTCTGACAAAGAGGATCTGTATAAGATAAAAAATATTTCATACATGTTCACATGATATATACATGGATATGACATTTGCTAAATGTTAGAGAAACATACGAAATAACTTGTCTGTTAGAAGAAGTGGGATCGGAAGGCTCTAAGAACCAATGCTATGCAGACTGCTATTTTCCCTTGAGACCAGAAACAGCACTTTGTGGTGAAATGTGACTTCAAAGACAGCACTTAGCATCCTGTCCCCTTAAAGAACAACCACCCAAGTGAAGCCCAGGAAAGGGAGGTGGTCATGACAAGAGAACATGCTACAATGGGCTGACCAGGACCCTATTTTGTTTCTCTGTGCTTTCTTTGATATCACACATCGTGCAGAATAAAGTATGACTTCAAGTGGTTGCCACTTTTCTCTTGGGCATGTTGCCACCCACAGCACACAGCCTGGCTCTAATGTCAGTGATTGCTATGCTGATGGGATCCTGAGAGGGAGGTGAGCCGGGAACCACGGTGCTGGTGACTTTGGCTTCCTAGGAATTTGGCCCACCTTATTCTCACATTCCCAAGAAATCCAGGAGCACTGTGGTGGCCCTGACCAGGAGTGTGGCTTCTGTGGCCTTTTCAGGATATGGACCTGGACCCTTTCAGGATATGGACCAACCCTCTCTACCCAAGCATGCTGCCTCTGAGTGGCTACCATCTAAGAAGCTGCCTCCACTCACTCCTGGCCAGCTAGCTGCCTCTTCCCCTCAGGACTGGGTGACTTAACGTCACCTATAATTCCATTTGAAGCATCTGTCAATCACTGTAATGTGCAGTGCAAGGCTTGTCAGTCTCCTCTTTGCCACTAGCCTCACTTTATTGATGTTTCATCTTTTTCTATTGAGATTGCTTTTAAAGGTGCCTTCTCACAAGCTGGCTGGAGGTGGCCCTAGTGTCCCAGGACCCAAACAATACACTGCCCAACAATTCTAGCCTGAGCCAGAGCCAGAGAAGCAAGCCTTCTCACAAGCTGGCTGGAGGCGGCCCTAGTGTCCCAGGACCCAAACAATACACTGCCCAACAATTCTAGCCTGAGCCAGAGCCAGAGAAGCAAGCACCTGCACAGAAACTGAAGGTCCTCAGGGTCTCCAGTCAGGCTCCTCCCTCCCCAAAAGGTCTCCCCTGCCCTCTCCTCTCTGCAGGGTTCTCGTGTCTGAACTCTCTTCTAAATCAAAGCAACATATTTGTCCTGGAACTTGACCCCTTCCCAGTGGTGCAGTAATTCTCTGGGCATCTGTATTTTTAGATTTTTATCTCTAATCATTAAATAGGAGCTTTGTGTCTTGGAGGAATGTCTGGTTTGAGGGGAGGATTTTTGAATAAATCTTCTATACCTAAAATCACATCAAGATTTCTGCATGCCTGGATCTGAGGAGATAGGGGTCTCCTCTGCCTGGCTTCGGCCATCCCCCGCCCTCTTCCACCCTCTGCCAGGGACTCTCCAGGGGATGACAAAATGCTGGGCTGATGCCTAGAGCCCTAGACTTTCTTCCCAATGTGTTGGGCCAGGACAGACCTTTAAGACAACCCAAGTTAAGAGAGGCTGTAAGGGGGACATAGGTAAACGGGTGCCACGGAGGGATTTATGCAGGGTTGGTTGTTTTCAGCAAGACCCATCCAAAGAGCATGTGATGAAAACTCTAGTGTTCCCTGTCCAATAGGGAACCAGGTGAAATGACCAGTTCTGGCCACATACCAGGAAAGCCAGATTAACAACAGTTCTGAGCGAAGAGACGTCATGCACAAAAGAAAGCATTGGGAAGGTGCCTGATCTGTGTCAAAGTCACCTGATCATAGTTATTTTGGCTTACCTGCTGCGTGCTTGTACCTGACCACCATGCAGCACAGTGACAATTCCGCGTGTCACACAATGTGTCAGTCGTTGCTTCTTTCGATTACGGCAGCAGATGTGAGAATAGATGACCATTATGTCTTCATAATCAGTTGCTCCTGTTGTATTATCTATTCAGGTTGCATGAGTTTATGCATCTGCCTTAAAATAAACACAACTATAGATAAACAATGTCACTGGGCCTGTCCAAAAAGTTTGTGTGGTCAAGGTACCCTGCCACAGCCAAGCAAGTCAGCGCCGAACGAGGCTACTGCCCTGCTCTCTTCATTTCCTTCCTGATGCCCAGAACAGCCACACTCTGCAAGTGCTTGCTGAGTATTCCATGATGCAACTGAAAATAAACCGAAAACCAAGGGAGGCCTCTTTGACAGGCCCCGCTTTGACAGTAAAGAAAACCACAGTAAGGGTGAAAGTGTTTATTGTGGCCCCCTAACCTGGTGCCCAGGTTCCACACAGTTCTTACACATTTTCCCACATAATTTACCTATTGCAGCTTCTATTTTTTCCTCAGGAATATGAAGATTTTAATTGTTTTTAGAGAATTAGCAAGAAGATTAAATAAGTTTTATTTGGGTTTTTTTATTTGTTTGTTTTCACTTTTAAGACAAGATCTTGCTGTATGGCCTAGGCTGATTTTGAACTCACTGTGTAGCCCAGGGAAATTCTCCATCATTTTGCCTCTGTCTCCCAAGTGTTGGAATTACGAATGTGCACCACCATGCCTGGCAGGATTAAATAAATTTCCTAAAACAACAGCTTAAGGCCAATGCCACAGAAATTATGGTTTCCTAAAGCCGGGCAAGGTAGTGCACATGAATTCCAGGCTGGCCTGGGCTACTTAGCAAGATCATGTCTTAAAAAAAAAAAAAAAAAAAAGAGCAGAAAGGAAAATAAATAACAACAACAAAAATCTGAACAAACAAAAAAATAAATGGCATGCTTTCTCAGATGACTTGTATGCATATTTCAGTGGATTAATTTTTCTTTCCTTTCTGTGATTACAGGGTTTGGACTTGTAGCCTCTGCATAAGCTCCACCTCTGAACTACCTTCCCCACACACATTATGAGTTTCTTTTTGCAGGGCTATGGTTTAAATATGTGTTAGGAAGGAAATTCAAGGATGTGGTGAAGGACCCCTTGGTAATGTTAGGGTGGGCAGAAGGAAGTCAGGTGCAGTCTGACAAGGCGATGAGAAAACTAATGACCCCAAGGCATTTCAGACATCTTCCAGGCTGCCCCATAGCACAGGCTGGGGTACGATGGCTTGGAGAGTAGACCCGTAGGAGGGACAGGTTAGAGGGGCCTAAATTGCTATGGGCCATGGGTCCTGCAGGCTACAGTCACCTCAAGTTTCTGCTCTCTGCCTTCTGACTCAGCAGTCCTCAACTGCCCTGGATATGCCTTGGGCTGGAGCGCTGGATGGTACAGGCCTTGTACCTTGGTAGTATCCATGAGGTGTCACCTCTGCAGGTACGCACGGCATATGAGCTATGGCGGCATCATATTCTCCACCAGATTTTGTTTTTATTTTTTGTTTTTCTGTTTGTTTTTTAAATTTTTTATCGATTTTTTGCAATTTTCATACATATTTTGGTTGTATTAAGATCCCTGTCCCCTCTCTTCATCTCCTTTTACTGTCCCTCACCCAATTTAATGTACGCTATAATATATATGCATATATGTGTGTGTATATATATATATATACACACACATATATGCATGCCTGTAGAATCTATTTTGCTTCCCCAAATGTCCTTTAGTGTGGGTCCATCCACTGGAGCCCGGTTAACCTATCAAGAGTCACATTCTTGAAAGAAACTGATTCTCCCCCTCCCAGCAGCCATTGGTTGCCAATAGTTTCTCAGGTAGATGTGGGGTTTCTTACCCACTTACCCGTGTCTGTGCTAGGATTGTGGCTAGTTTGAGCTTGCATAGGACTTGTGTATGCTGTCACCATTGCTGTGAGTTCATATGAACAACTGACCAGCTCTCTAGAAAATTCTATTTTCCTGTGGTCATCCACCAACTCTGGCTCTTACAGTCTTTCTGCCCCTTCTGCAATGATTCCTGAGCCTTGGGAGGCAGACATTTAATGTAAGTGTCCTATTCGGGAATAAGTACTTTGCAGCCTCTTGTTCTCTGAACATTGACCAGGTGTGGGTCTCTGTGTTAATCACTATCTGCTGCATAAGGAAGCTTATCTGGTGAGATTTGAAAGATACATTAATCTACAGGTAAAACAATAAGTCATTAGGAGTTGGTTTATTACTATAATTAGAAGAAAACTAGCATTAAAGTCTCCCTGTGCCCTGTGACCTGTCTAACTTCAGGTTCCTAGGTGTGATGTCAATATCAGGTATGGGCTCCATCTTATTAAGCGGACTTTAAATCAAATTAGATTACTCCCATAATATTCATGCCACTATTACACTACTTCTCCAGATTTGAAGATGAGCCTAAGAAGAGAACACTGGTGGGATGCTGCAGACCAAATAGCCACCACCAAGGCAGCACCACCAAGTGAAGCCATGAGAGTTGGGTCCCTCCCAAGACCCCAGAACCATAATCACTAGAGCACACTCCCAGCCTGGCAGAGCTACATACTTGTCACCGTGATAGCTGCTGTGGGAGCTGATGCAGGTTCCAAAAGTTGGGATGAGAATCAGAGGTCATCCTCGACACGCTTGGGCAAGGACATGACTGGGACTTGCTGCTTCTTCCTCCTTTCTTTCTCTTTCAATGGGAATGTCTAACCTGTGTCTGCCTCTTTCCTTTGGAAGCATGTGACTGTTGGATTTTGTGGGTTCACAGCTGGAGGAGGATTGCATCAGGGTAGATTCCATTCATGCCCTTATCTGATGCTGTGAATGTGACATCTGGGCTTGCATATATTAAAGCTGATGCTGTTAAGACTTTGTGTCTTTGTATATGAGAAAGACATGAATTTGGGGGGCCCAGGGATAGAATAGTATAAATACACATCCTTCCCAAGATGATCCCTACAGCATGGACACTGAGAAATGGGGCCCTTGGGGAAACAATTAAGTCACGAGGGCTTTTGTCCTTCCTTATAAAGGAGACTTCAGGGAGCATTTACACCTCGCCTTCGCTTTCCTGCATTCTCCTCTGCCCCTCCATTCCCTCCACCAACGTGAGGATTAGGCAATAGATGCCGTCTTGAAAACAGGGAGCAGCCGTCACTAGATTCGGATGCTAACAGCTTCACTTGGACTTCCCAGTCTCCTACACTGTGAGACATAAATCTGTGCTCATTGTAGATTGCCTAGTCTCCAGTACTTTGTTGTAGCACACAAATGGAATAAGTCCTGGGTTATGCAGTGACTGTGTTGGAAACCCTCTTGCATTGGAGACACACTAGAGAAGGGAAGGAGTCACAGCACTGGTGCTTCAGGGAGTGATGGTTCAGAGCTTTGTTTTTAACTCATCGGTCACACCGCACCAGGCACAGAGCAAGCTTGTTCTGTGCAACCTCCTTAGAGCACAGTAAATGACAATCTGAAAGCAGTCCTCAGCTGCCCATCCTCCAGCCCTGTCCAGAGTCAGGGCCTCAGCACCCACGCACTTTGGACACATCTAGACCCTCTAAAGCTGGCAGATAGATGTTTTGTGAACGTCTGCTGAGCACACTACTACACCTCTCTGGGCCTCAGTTTCTTCTTCTGTGACTTTTTATTTAAAACAGCCTACTGTTACAAAAAGTATAATGGACTTAATTGCGCCCCACCCACCACCCCATCACCTTAAAACCTTAACCCCCAATGAAAGTATATTTGGAAATAATGCTTGGGGGACAAAATTAAAGACAAATGAGATTGTCAGGTAGGACCTAGCCAATAAGATTAATGGCCTTATAGAGACATACTCTCAAGGGAGAAAGAAGGCACAGAACAGCCAAGATGACCCTTCACTAGACCCAGAACCTACTCTTTTCCTGGTCTTGGAAGGACTTCTGAATGCCTAGAACTCTGAGAGAACTATATTGTTCGAGCAGCCCATGGTAAGACTGAGGAAGGATTAAATGGGAACTTTAAGCCAAACTCACAACTCCAAGTAGACTCAGAGATGCTAGCTACTTCCTGAAACACAGCCCCTCAAGCCTGCTTTCACTTTTCCTTCATAAATCCCAATCATGGTGTACCTCAGAATTACTGTTCTGAGTAGGAAAGTGCCTCATGCACACATGGGGAAGAAACAATGCTGGAAACACAGCTGATTGGACATGGTTTGGAAAGCAAATTTCTCTTTCTTTTTTGAGCTTAATCTTACTCTAATTTCCTGCTGGCTGTTTGATGCTTAATATAGTAAATGCTGGCAAAGGAGCTTCTTACTCTGTCAAGTAAAAGATCTTTTTATTATAATGGAAGACACTTTCAAAGAAAGCAAGGATGAGATAGGCAGATGTCATACTACACCCCTAGTGAACACATGCAATATCCAAGAGTGCTTTGATGAAATCATATCTGAAACAGAACATGTTGTTTTTGATATTCCAAGAGCAGGCCAGAAGCAATAATATGAGTGGGCAGCACTGACCCTTTGTTAATCGCCAGAGACCTTGAAACTACTGCCCAACTCCAGCACCCTCTCCTTCCAGGCTTTACATCTTTCTGCCCCTGTCTTCTCAAAGCATGTGCTGTCTTATGGTGTCATGAGGAATTCAACAAATGACCATTCTAGGCAGTGCTTCCACCTGGGAAAATCCCATTTCCACAAGCAATAAAGCTCTCAAGGACACTAAGGGACATTCAAATTACAAATGCCCATCAGCAGCTTCCGCTGGGGCAGCTGTACTCAAGAAAAGGCAAGCTCTGCTCACAAGTGACCCTTGGCCCGAGGGCCTGGACCCCACTGCTGTCTGTTAACTGCAGCCAGTTCATCAGTGGTGATAACAAAGCCTTCGGTAGAGGGCTTTCAAGTTCCTTTCTCACAGGTGGACTTTTGGCCCTTTCCTTACATAAAAAGGCTTCCATGGAGAAACTCTTTTGTCAATGACAGGCCTGGGGACGAAACACAAACTTCACATTCTCAGGACTTCTCTCTCTTTGTGCCCATGCAGCCCACATCTCATAAAGAGGCAAGGAAAAATGCTTGTGTTTTACTACATGGTTAATAACATACGTGAGGTCAGTAAACAAATAACCCCTGGCCTTGAGAAGCCTCACAGAAAGACCACTGCCACCCCTGCTTAGGTAGGCCTTCCACCATGCCAAGTTTCAGCACTAAGGTGAAAGTTCTCTTTTAAAAGTGCAGTTGTCTTGGAAGCTTCCCACCCCATTGCCTCCGACCCCTTCATCTGGATTCTTTTCCTACCATGCAAGCTTTAATGGCGTGAAACACCAGCGACGTAGGTTTGACTTGAATAGAAGAGGCTTAGTCCGGTAGTGTCCAGCCTCACAGAAGGCAGACCTAGGTAGAAGTGTCTCATATAACACAAAGTTACCAGTTTCATAGTAGTGCACAGACTGTAGTAGTGCATAGCATAACGCAGAGTAGAGGTGCAGGTAGCTCAGCTGATGCAGCATTTGGAGAAATCCATTCTGAACCTGCATTCTCTGGGACAGCAAGGCCCCCGCTGACCATGTGTGGCAGTGCACCTGCTCATGGAAAAGGAAGCAAGCTGCTGATTCTAACTTCCAAAGATTTATCTCTTTGATATATTAACAAATGCCCCCACAAAAGATAGTTGAAACAAGACAGAAACCCAAGCCAGGCTAATACTTCTGTAAATAACAAAAAGTAACATCATCTGAGAGATTAGTATTAGCCACTACAAGGTGTTCAGGATTTCTCATTCAAAAAAGTAAATATTTGAAGAAATATTAAGAAAATAATGGGATTGGTGAAACCAGTTTTTCAGGCCAGTGCAGAAAAACTAAAATCTGATTTAGTTCCCCTCCCCCAGTCTGTTCCATTAAAACGAAATCATGCAGAAAACAACATTTCTACCTATGTATGTGTTTTTAAAAGGTGGGGGAATTCTAAGTGAGCAATCATCAACCTATGATGACTACTGCAGCTATGCACAGTGTGTGGGGTGAGGGGCCAAAGTGTCCTAAAGAGTCTCTTCAGGCCCCCTCAGTGAGCAGTGCTCCAAAGTGTGCTCACATCAGCCCCAGGGAACAAATGTGCAGAATGTACATCTTTCAGTGGCATCCTGTCAATAGCTTGAAGTCAGGCTGGGAGTCTTTCCACCACATGAACCAGTAGACCCTTCAAACCAAGATCCCACTTCTCCTGGAGATCTAGTCGCTAACATTTTATCAGCACAACAATAAAAAAAACAGTTGCTATACAGCAGAAATAGGCTCACACAGGCCTTCTGTACATCTTTGTATGGCCCACTCTAAGAATGTTCTTATATTTATAAAACACTTCTGGCCACTGTGATCAAATACTAACAAGCAACTTCCAGGCAATGTCTACTCAGAAGCTGCCTCTGGCTGACCTCATGAAGGAGAGAGTCAGAATAAGAAAATATAGACAGTATTACAAAGAAAATAGAGGAGTAATAGGGAGGCCAGCAAGAAATTATGTGATTTTTCACAAGCTGAATGAAAAATATTGTCCATCATGAACCCTAAATCTGGACAAACTATCCCCTGAGGAGCGAAATGGACGTGATCTTGTCACTAATTTAAAATACTGGCTAAATGTAAGTCTCCAGGCAGAAAGGAAATTATAGTAAGAGAAGAACAGAAATTTGGGGGTGGGGAGGAGGGTTAAAAATTAGAAGTAAATATAATGGATTATCCTTTAATGAAGTGCTATAATCTTATTTTGTGTTTAAAGCAAAATTTATAACACTGTTTCATGAGCTATTCAATGTACACAGAGGAAATATTTAAGAAAGTTATACTTAAAACTCAAAAAGGAAAAAAAAAGCCTAAATTAAGTGAGATTTACCCCATCAGTTCAAGGGTAAAAAATTTCAGCACCAGTTAATGTATACATACATACATACATACATACACACACACACACACACACACATATATACAGTGTACGTAGATACATGTATACACACACACAAAACAAAAGGAAAGAAAACTATACAAATTGATATACTCAAAGGTGTTATAAGGAAATCAGAATGGAGTTCTAAGTAACAGAAAATAAATAAAATAAAATAATGTGAAGCAAAACAAACAGAAAAAAAAAATCCAGTTCTAAACCTTAACACAGCAAAAACTACATTAAATATAAAAGCCCTAAAGGCATCAATAAAATGACAGCAGATTAAAAAAGAACACAACCCAAACAAATACATGTTGTCTATGACAAACCTATTTGAAAGGAAAAGTAAATTACAGTTGAGGACCTCAGTATTTCATACTCAGCAACTGACAGAATTGTTAGACAGAAAAACCAAAAATGTTTAAAGAAACTCATCAGCCGACAAAGTGCATTTGATTTGTAGAACACAATCCAATAGTACAATGCACATTCCAATAAACTACCCATGTACTATTGGCTACGAAGGTTGGGTCACCAAACAAGTATTACCAAACTTAAAGTCACTAAATCATACAGTGCATCTTCTAACAACAATGAAATCACACTAAGAAAAAAAACCACAAAAGATTAAAGGAAATTTTCCAAACACTTTGAAATTAAATAACACACATTTAAATGACCCATGGGCTGGGCTAAAAATACGCCAGTAGTAGAGTCTTTCACAAAACCGGAAAAGGACAAGGAAAGGTATATTAGTTTTCTGTTGCAAGGAGGACATTTCAGCTTGCTGTTCCAGAGAGATGAGTCCATCAAGGTGGGGGAGGCACAGCAGGAGGCAACTGGAACAGAAAGCTGGGCGCTCACATCTTCAAGCAGGCACAGGAAGCAGAGAGAAACTGGAGATGAGGCACGGCTATGGACTCTCAAAACCCGGCCCCAGTAACCTGTTTCCTCCAGCAAGGCCACAGCCCCTAAACCTCCCCGAGGATGCCACCAACTGACCAAGTATTCAGAGACTTGCACCTAAGGAGGACACCTCATCCAAACCACCACAAAAGGGAAGGAAACTGATATCATGTCGAAGAAGAGATTCGTGGAGAATTCTTCTAGATGACTAAGGCTGAAAGAAAATGGAAGAACAACAGATGCAGTAACGAGAAGAAAACCAAGAGACTGCAAATCAAAAATCTGAGCTGCAATCTCATAAAAATGCAGAGCAAAATAGAGCAAAAAGAAAGAAATAGTGCAGATTAAACAGAAATCTGTGAAATCTAATGAGAAAACTAGAAGAAATGTGTTCTGGAGGAATGCCAGTGAAATGGTGAAATGACATAGGATCTGTTCGGGGGGGGGTGTCAGTGAAATAACATAGGAATATTGGGTGTCTGTAAGAATAAGAGAATCGTTCTTGGCTCATAGTCAGCTTGGCTCAGTTCCCTAAAACTCAACGGCAACCAAAGCCGGCTCAAGCCAGTGGCTTCCAGGTCCTTGATACTCAGCTTTGAAATGAAGTTCATTGACCATCAAGGATGAATTTTAAAGAGAAGTTTATTATAGATTTGTAGGTGGAAATTTGGGAAGGAGGGAGGGAGAGTGAGGGGAGGGGGAGAGCGATTGTGAGCAGAGCAGCTGTATAGTAGGACCTCTCATAACAAAAAAAGTCGCTATTAGTCTAGGGGTTTTTTAAAGGACTTATGGCACAAAGTGGGTTGAGGTGCACTGAAGGAGATGAGCTGGTCAACCCAGCTAGCCCATCATGAGGTGTCCAGTGTCTGCCCTCAGTTCAGTCATGGAGTCATGTATAGCCTCTAGGAAGTGGTGCTCACTTAGGAGACAGCAAAGAATCGGGAATCAGAGCTCTCTTCTGGAATTCCCAGCCTCCAGAAAGGACATTCTTAGAACTGTGCTGCTTGGGGTTTCCTGCCCTACCTGGCTGGTTTCCATCTCCTGTGTTCAGCACTATTGGGAAGTAAAGGAATCTTTAAAAATGGAGCCTAGTAATGTAACTGGCCAGGCAGAAATAAACTATTCTGAAGAGACATGGTGTCCATCTATTTGACTAGCAACTGTTGAAACAACTGATTCCAAGAAACTGAATCCCCCCCGCCCCCGGGAATCTCATGCTGAGAGAAGGAAAAGTCTAAAGCCTGACATCAGCCAAAAAGGGAACTTGTTTTTCCCAGAAAGAGATGTCACACAGTTCTGACAACTTGTCAGCCCACCTTGCAGGATGAGACTGAAACCCAAACAACAATGGGTCAGTGGTGGATACAGCCACACCTTGACCAGGATGCTTAGATGTGTACATTCCTGGCCTGCTAGTTAAACTTTAATTTCACTTCAGGGCCCTGAAGATAAGCTTCAGGGTGTCACTGGATCTCTCTGTACCTCTTCCCAATGTGTCTGCACTGAATAAATCTTTTTCTGCTTTTACCATTAATTTGGCTGTCTTGATTAGCTTTAATGAGGACATGTAGCCGAACCTGGCTTCTTGGGGCACAGACTATGGCCCCCAAGTTCAGTAACAGTGGGAAGTCTTTCAGTCATTGGAGGCAAGTCTTTGAAGAAGATTGGGACCCTATTCTCTCCTGTTTTTCACATCCTGGCCAAGTTGGACTCCTCCCAACCTGCTCTATCACAATATGTAGTATTGACTCACCATGGGCCCAAAAGTGATAGAGCAACTGACCATGGACTGAAACTTCCCTTACTTTGTGCCAAAATAATCCTTTCCTCTTATAGGCTAATTATATCAAATATCTGTAATGTCAGCAGGTACCAGAACCTGCATGTTGAAGATGGAGGTTTCCATCTGTGATGGTACAGTAGCACAGGCCCCTCCAGTCACACAAAAGGCTCTTAGATCCAAAAAAAAAATTGTAAAACAGGAAATGTCCCCTATTTCTGTTCTCTTCCACTCTCAACATAGTACGGTTGCATATGGCTCTATGGCATATACAGGCTAACCAACAAGACTTGTTACTGGTAAGAAGTGGGAATTTAAATCGTGAATCCGCATCTAGCGGAAGCAGCTATGCTGGTCTGAGAAACATCTGAAACCTCTCCTAAATACTATCACCCTTGCTCCTAGGGTAGAGTCCCAACTCAGCAGCTTAGCATTCAAAGTCCTCTGAGATGCAACCATCACTCACTCTTACATCTTACTAGCCCTGTCGCCCAAGCTGCCCTGGAACTAACTATGTAAACCAGGCTGGCCTTGATCTCATGGAGATCTGTCTGCTAGGATTAAAGGCATGTGCCACCATGCCCGGCTACAATCTTTTTATTGTTGTTTTGTTTTTGTTTGTTTTAGCAACTGCAAACAACCAACATGCAGCATCTCACAGTTACTGTGAGTCAAGAAACAAAGTACTTCTGAATGTCGCTGCTGGTGGGGCTCACAAGGTGGTAGACACCAGTGGAGTCATCCCGGGAGTTAACTGGAGCTCCACTCTCCAGGCTGACTCCTTTTCAGTATCAGAGAACACAGGTCCCTTCTGGCTTTGTGCTAAAGCCATCATTCTGTTTTGCTACCTGGGCCTCACCAAGGCATGGATCACAATCACCTTGTTTCTGCCACAGGGAGAAAAAAGTACTATGAGGGCCTAAAAAAGAAGCTAGCATCTGCAACCCAGAGTGGGCTGGAGGGTGTCATCTTATCACCGCTTCATTCTATTCATTAGAGAGGAGACACCAAGTCCAGTTCATACTCCAGAATAAGGTGTTTCCAAAGAACATGAAAGCGGGGGGGCAGAGACAATAGGGACCACCTCGGAGGCTGCCAACTGCATTGAATTTTTTTGTTTGAAATAATCATTGATTTACAGAAAGGTGCAAAGATAGAACCAGAGATATCTGTGCCCTTCACCTAGTTATGCCCCACGGTGACCACTTACACAATTATAGTACAAAATCAAAACCACAAAACTAGCAGTGGTATAACATATGTGCTAGCTTTTATCTAATCTGTAAATTTGTGTAACCACCACCTCAATCAAGAATCACAATTATTCTATTACCACAAACACTCCTACTGTGTTACCCCTTTATCATCAGACCTGCTTGTTCCCCACCAGCTTTAACCCAGTAGCCACTGGTCTATGTTCTATCTTTACAATCTTGCCATTTGAGAATGTCACATAGTAGGACTTGTAGACCATGTAAACTTTTGAGATGAGCTTTCTTCACTCAGTATAATTCTCTGGGGAATGATCTAGAACATGTTGGACAGCATGTCATTTGTTCATTTTTACTGCTGAGTTGCATTCTGTAGTGTGGACACAACACAGTTCATTTAATCATCACCAAAGTTGAATGTTTTTGTTTCAGTTTGGGGAGATTACAGAGAAAAATGCTGCAATGTGTCATGTTAGATGTGTTTTCACAAGTTTGGGCCATAGTTAATCCCCAACAGCAGAATCCCAAAAGCTGTAATCCAGAAGGTTGAAATCTCAAAAGAGTAAAGTCTTTAAATTCTAAATTTCCAAAATATTAAAGTCTCAAAAACATAATTCTGGAAAAAATTCAAAAAATTATTTACATTTTAAAGGAGATTTGAGAAACAAAAAAGTACAACTGAATGATTCATAGCCTGCTTTCCCAATAAAATAAGAATAAATAAAACATTTTTGCAAGAATAAACATTCAAGGTTAAGCATACAAGGTTAGGAAATGGGCTGAGAAGTGAAAGGTATAGTACATATCACCTTGGACAGTGAGTGTACACACCAAACTTTGTAACAGTATTCAGATGAAGCACTGTTGGATAGGCATGTCCTCCAAAAGGGCTAGCAACCCATTGGAGATCTGAACCCTAAGACACTCCATAGAAAGGGAAGGAGGCAGTCACCTCTCCCACCCAGTCGGTCAGGTTCAATGGCATGAGAGGGAGGGTCTAAGGATAGATGCGGAAGAATCCAGGGAGGAGGCAAGTGATTTGCCATCTTGGGCCAGCAGGCCCACGGGCACAGACCTGGAAAGCTCAGCCCAGATGTAGAGAAAAAAAAAACCATGGGTGTCCCATGCCTTCGTAAATAACCCCCTGCCAAACATCATAAGGTCTGTAAGGAAACCCAAATAAATAGCTTTATTCCCTAAACTGTAGTTTGGAGGAATATTGTATCAGTGGGTCTCAAGGGAGCCTCGTGTGCACCTCCCAGCAGTAAATTAGACTTTACAAGCACCATATATAAAGCCAAAGTCAGAGATCTCAAAACATTTTATCTTTCACAAACACAGATGAAGCAGACTCCTCTTTATTTATTGGTGATATTCTAGCATGCTTACACGTATGCACAATGCTTACAAACAGCTGTGCTGTGATTAGGTACTTTAATGAAACCAAATATGCAAAGAAAAGAACTCTAGAAATCCTTACACATTTTATACCTCCCATATTGAAAATGGTGTGAAGATAAAATATATAACATATGAAAGTGGAAAATCAATGCTGGAAATTTTAAAAACTAAAAAAGAAAATTTGACATTTTATGAAAATGTCTACTTCAGGAGCTGGTAATGAGCAATTGCCCACATGCAGCCCTCAGTGTGCCAAATCTCACAATCATTAATTGTGCTTTGAATCTCCCACTATGATGAGCAGATTATTTTTTTCCTTTAGGGTATGACTCTCCTTAGCAAACATGGGCACGTCCATTTTCTAGGTAATACTGATCTTTCTAAAATTCTTCTATGATTTGATACACACCAACATGAACAATTTCTCTTCAATTTTCCTATCTCTGTGCCAGGATCTAATGCTGTTTGGGGATAAGTAAATCCACCCATGTGAACACACAGGCCATAGGTTTTGCAAAAACTATACTGGTGCCTGAATGTGAGTTTTCGCTCATGATGTGCACATGATTATTTTTGAACAAGTTAACAACTTTGCTGGCTTCTTCAGGAAAATACGGCTTTGATTTATTAAAATTCCTGGAATTTCATCAGCAGGAAAGAATGTCAACATGGGCATCATGATCCTTTTCTAAACTAAAGTTTTCATCATTACCGTGCCCTGGTGGCCAATCCTTTCCCAAAATTCAGCTCTCCACCTTGCTCACAGAGTCCTTTTCCTTTTTGTGGAAAATATAGTTAGAGGGGTTTAAGCTTTTAAGATTTCAACCCCGGAATTTAATCTTTTGGAATTGTGATTTGGGAGATTATCCTAAAGGAAATTTGATTGTTTGGCATTTCCACATTTGGGATTCTGATACTCAGGATCATGTCTTTGGGGATTCTGATCAATGTCAGTCTATGAAAGGTGGGCTCTACCTCGGATCTCATCACTTACCAAAAGGACACTCTCTTAATCCATCATGCTGCATCTCACTGGGGATTAGGTTTCAACATGGGAATTCTGAGGACAGAAACATTCAGGCCATGGCAGCTGGAGAGACAGACCCTCGCCCATCTCTCACTTTTCCCCATAGGAGAAATGCTGAGCTGTGAGGATCTCTTGGCCCTGGGGACAGAGTGGCACAGGTGAGGCGACAGTTCTCCTCACTGGCACCTTCCATTCAGTTCACGGGCTGCTTTGCTTCCTAATGCACTCCAAGGCCACAGCTCTTAGCTGGTCTCTTGGGCTTCCTTAAATGCCCGTCTTCCATGTCTTTATTCATCAGTATCCAGGGCAGGGCCTCTTATTCAGTCCCCTTGCTGAGGTGTCCCAGACTGTTCAGGTATGTGTATGTTTATAATCGTTTTAACTTTTTGTGGGCTACTCTTTTATTATTATAAAATATTGTGCTATCTCTAGCAGCATTTTTTGACCTTAAAGTTTGATATTCTAGTGACTCCAGCTTTCTTATGGTTGCTTACACAAAATATATTTACCATTAATGTCTTTGACTTCAAGTTGCAGTCCCTGCATAGAACATATAATTATTTTGTGTTTTTTTCTAATGACAGATTTTTATCTACTCTGCTTTTCTGATTGTTTAACTGATTAGGCTGTGGTCCATTCATGTTTAACGTAATCTTTTTAAATTATTATTATTTTAAGACAAAAATCTCACCAAGTTGTCCAGGATGACCTTGAATTCAACATATGTCCCACCTAGGCAGGCCTTCAACTAATGATCATCTTTCATCAGCCTCTTGAATACCTGGAACTACAGGTGTAAGGAAATAATGTAAGGAAATAAAGAAAAGAAACAATCACTAAAATCCTCATGAAGACGAGAGACTGGTAAATACAGGGTGATTCTTTTCACCCATTTCTTTTATATGGTACTGTAATGGTTAGGAATGTGGACCATGGAGTCTGAGGTAATTTTTTTATATATTCAGTTTATGTCAGCTATTTTGCATTTCTCTGTTGCGTGTTCTCTATCTCTGTTAGTATTTCACTGAATGCTTCTTAAAATATATTATTTATTATTTTTATTTTATGTGTATGTGTGTATTGCCTGCATGTAGGTGCTGGAGAGATGGCTCAGCGGTTAAGAACACTGACTGGTGTTGCAAAAGACCTGGGTTCAATTCCCAGCACCACATGGTAACTCCAGTTCCAGGGGACCCAACAGCCTCTTCTGTCCTCCGCAGGCATAGTACGACATGGGTGCACTTACCTACATACAGGCAATTCATTGAACACTTTTGTGGTATGATACTATTCAAAGAGAGATATGAACAAACATTTATTCACCCCATATAGGGAGCCGATAACAGATACAAAGAAAGTAAAGTCCAACTTGGTGAGCCAATAGGTTAGTTGGGGTTTACAGGAGTGTGGGTGAGGAATTACAGAAGTAGGGATGACTAAAAGGAAGTTGCCTCACTGAAAGCCCACCTAGCATGGGGAACAGCTCATGAAAGCTGGAACCCTGGAGCTCACTGAACAGCTTATGGGCAGCTTGGCAAGTTGGAGCCTGTCTTTTTCAGGCAGCTCAGTTGCTCTGAGACTCTTCCAGTAGGCTTGGCTGGTCTGAGCCTCTTCTAGGCTGCTCAGCTTGTCTGAGAGTATCTTTCAACAGCCCTTACAGTTTATATATGCTTGGGGAAGAAGGGACTGATGAATCTGGTCAATTTGAGGGATTTCCTGAAGCTTTTGAACTGCTTACTTCCTGATCTTAAGGAGCTCCTTGCTGGATGGAATGTTTCACCTCCTCTTGAATGTCCCCTGTCTTAAAGAGCTTCCTCCTGAGTGGAATGTTGACCTCAGAGGAAAGTCTACACAATAACTAATGGAACATCTTATTCCTTGATGTCTTGACTTATCTTCTTGATGATTGCTGTAGGCCCTCCCCACTGTGAGTTCTGCTGCCGCTGAGGTGACCGGTCCCAACACTTCCATCGCTATACCTAGACACATAGATTCCCGCTTCTGGAGGAACATATCAAGAACCCCAATGAGAGCAATCAAACTAAATGTAGAATGTACCACAGTGGCCAGTGGCAATGGGTACATCGATAGTGAGCGAGTGACCCAAATGTGCAATGCCCGTACCCCAACAATCACAATCAGGTTCCTATGTCTCCACTCCTCCTCAGTGTCCACAGCTAAAATCTTTCTCAACTCTGTGCATAGTGTGTGACTTTACCACTTCTGTTTTCCTCAGACCATAGTCTGTTTAATTACCACTTCCATTTTCTCACTGAAGCAGCAACTTTTCTACAGAGCATGTATGCGCAGAATTTGACCAGTAGGAACCCATTTAGTATGCCAGATGAGGGCTGTCAGGCTGGTTCATCTGCAAGCCTGAAGGAGTCCACATGTAGTGTGTGTGCTCTGCCTGTCTCTCCCATGTCCTTCCGAATGGAGGAGACTGGCTGGCAGTTAGCAACAGCAGGGTCATCCCTCAAGCCATGCCCACAGGTAATTATCATTTATCATGCTAAACAAACCAGTTACTGGATCTGACAACTGAATTCCTAGGAAGCAGACAAATGTTTGTTACTGTTCTAGGAAGAACATAAACCCACTGTATCTAGAATCACTACAGTAAACTAGGTCTAAGGTCTCACAAATTACAGTTCTTTTGAGAAAGTGAGCCTCCTGGCTCTTGGACAAGAAACCCTTTGAGTGTTGCCTCAGCCCACCTCCAGGAGGTACCAATCCTGGAAAATATGGCTAAGCGGAGTGCTGGCAGACAAGCATCCCACCCTCCACCCCTTTCCCAGGCACACCCTTCAGGCACAGGCAGTTCTGGGTTGGCTCCATTCCCTCTGGGATGGCAGAGCTCATCCAGAGTTGGCACTTTTGGGGTCTGGGCTGCCTGGGTCCTGGCTGGGTCCAGCACCAGAGGTGTAATTTGATGGCTGCATTTCTGGGGATTGTTTGGAGAGGACAGAGGAAAAAGAGCTCATACTGTTACCATTATGGCACAAGTTATGTTCAGAGGGAAACAGATCTGTGATCAGAGGAATGTGCTCTCTGAGCACTGGAACAGCCCACCCTGTACCCATGGAGGAGCAGATTTAAGCATGCTGGAGAAGATAGTCCATATTAAGCCTGCCCAGGCCAGGACCTCTCACTGAGCTGCCTCCTCTTCCCTAGCTTCCTTGTCTGTCCTGCCCCCAGTCCTTGTTCTTTTCTACAATGCAGCAGCTCCCCTGTGAACCAGATGGCAATCTGTGTGGGGACCCTTACATTTTAAATTAGAGATTTAACTCATTCAAAATTGTCCTGCAAGCTAAAAGAAGACAGAAACTGTCAGAGCCCTGTTCTCATCATACATTTTTCTTTCAAGCTAAGGATTCAGAAAATATTTGAAGTGACCTAAGCTTTAGAATTTACTTCTCCATCTCCACCATGCTTAAAATCTGCTTGAGCCTCACCTCCCACTGCAGGCCTCTCTCCTACCTGCAGGCCTCTCTCCGGAGTAAGTCCATCCCACCCTCCGTGCCTTGACTCCCCCAGCCTCATTCACCCTCCCATGTCTCCCACCGTTAAATCGGTTTATCTGGACCAACTGTATGGCCTTAAACACCCAAAAGGAAAGCATAACGAAAGATTAAAGGGGCCAATATAATTTCATAAGACTCCATATGTATAGCTAAAGGCTACATAACAAGCAACAATGCCAGACAGGCAATACCTTCTTTTGAGTTGTTGGCCAGTTATCTAAAGGAATATTGACAACTGATTGCTACTAGATGAGGAACAGCTGACCTTCCTCAAAGAAAGACTTCTGGATAGGTTGACTAGATTCACCAGATTGACAAGTAGTGGAGAACGGCTCGGGGTGCTGACCACACAGTGGACAGTAGCAGGGATATCAGAGTATAAGGGCTCTAGTGGGGGGTGGGAGGCTATTGGATGGTGCCATCTGGGAAGTGGGTGTATAATTGAATAAGATGGTTTGGGATGTTCTGTGTGATATACACACACAAAAAAAAAATTAACAAATTTTTTTAAATGTATTATATTTGAGGAGGAAGCATAAAAAATTGCTCCTTGATAATTAGTAGATGTGAAAAACATTACCATTGGAATCTGATGACTTTATATCCATGCTCAGGTGCCAAGGAGCTCAGAAAGTAACCAACTGTGACTAGTAATAATCAGATATATAGAGATTAGAAACGCATGTGCATCTTAGTGTCAGTTGTATTAAAAATGACTTTTTCTGTATGAAACTGTATTTTAATAATGAAATGGAGATCGTTTTTAAAGTTTAAAACCTCGTTTAATTTTAGGTCTTATAGGGTTTATACGGAGTACAATATTGTAAACTATATTAATTCAACTGTAAACCTAAAAATTTACAGCCAGTTTTTAAAGAGATGCATCTTAGCTCTGGAAATTGTTATTGAATATGTCAATGTTGTTGTAATGAAATGCTTCTTCTAATTATATGGTTATTAAATAAATGTTTTTTTTTAAATCTGCTTGAAAGTCAGGTGTGGTGGTGTATGCCTTTAATCCCAGCACCCAGGAGGCAGAGTGAGGCAGGTCTCTGTGAGATTGAGGCTAGCCTGGTCAGCATAGTGGGTTCAAGGACAGCTGGGGCTACAGGGAGACCCAGTCTCAAAAATCACAAACAACAACAACAACAACAAAAATCTGCTTGAATTCTCCAAGCCCTATGGATCTGCCCTCCTTTTCTCCCTGATGGCTTCTTTTTCTGTGGTGCTGGGATGGAACCCAAGGCCTTGCACATACTACTAGGTGGGTACTCTACCCCTGAGCTGCATCCTGGCCCCTGACTTCTTGACAGGGCTGCTCATACCCACCCCCTCATTTTCTCACACTGCACCCTCTTCAACATTCTCTAATTCTAGAGGAATCGAAGGCAAGAGGTCAGTTTTCTGAGAATTGCTTGGTGCTTAGTAGATGTGTAGAGCTGAGTAGGGAAGAAATAGTGTCTCCTTACCTGCAGAATCCAGGAAACTAGAAAGGGACCATGAGTGGGGAGGGGAAAGAAAGATCTAAAGGGAGAGCAAATAGAACACAGGTGATGAAAGTGGAAAAAGAAACAAAAGGGGGGTTATGGAGGGATGCACAGAGCACAGGATTGGGGAGGGAGAGAGAACTATAACAATGTTTGGAAAAGTCGTATAGAAATTTATTTTGTAAGCTTCATATATATATATGTATATATATATATATATATTCTTAAAGAAGAGTTAGAGTTACCCTACACAAAGGATTATGGTCATCCCAGAAGCCATTGCTTCCTACCAGTTTCAAGTGTGGTATACCTCCCCTTGAGCTATTGATCAGAGGTCTTCCAGAGACATCCCTCCGCCAATAAAAACAATGCAGGCTATTGCTATTGCTCTTGGTTGATAGTAAGAGCATATTACTGAAAATAGCACACGTATTGGTCACATGACATGGAAAAATCAAGTAAACACTGACCAGGAAGCTTCCTCCCTGCTGACTAGCTCTTATAAGACAGCAAGGTACTATGCAGGCTGCTGTGGTTGGAGAGAGCAGGTGAAGTCATCCATAGTCTCACCCAGCTTCAAACCCTGGGAATTGCAGTAACAACTGGTGTGGCAAGATATGCCCATGGGTGTAATAGCAGCACAAATTTTATGGGAGTAACCAACTGTTTTCTGATCTGATGTAAGGCCCACTCCAGAGGAGGAAGCACATGACTGGTACTGCAAATACGGCCAAGAATTCATGCTTGGGGAGCTCACAGGCCAAACAAACAAACTACTACTATTATTTTTCTAAATGAATATTGTATCAAACTGCAATCTAAATTCATATCTCTCTACCCATTCTCTCTACCTGTAGATTACTGCAGCTCTCAGACCTCATGAAAGAAGTTTCTTTATGTGGTGGATGGTGGTTAATGCAGAAACTCACAACTGGTCAAAGCACTGTGTGTAAGTGACTGTGGAGTGCTCAGCCACAAATAGGATTCCTATATCATGTCTCCTCTCCCAAGACTCAGGGACACCGAGGAAGAGAGGGACAGAAAGGTGATAAGAGACAGCAGTCAGGGAGGATTGGAGCAAAACAGACATGGCAGGACATGACAGGACCTTTGTTCTCATGAACTGACAGCAGCTGTGGTTGCCTGCACAAGATCAAGTCAATCAATATTCTAGAGTCCACGTCCTTAATTGAGGAGTTATGGACCACTGATGGCTTCTAGGGGAGAGAATTCAGTTTTCTTTAGGGGTGTAGTTCCTGGAAGGTCAACCATGCTTCAACAGATAGCTCCACACTCAAAAGTATATGAACAGCACAAATTGGTGTCAATGGATTATTAAATTTAAAAGGGGACATGAAGATTGGGGATTGGTAGGTGGGGGTGTATCAGAGAGGAGTTAGGGGAGGAGTTGGGTGTAGATATGATAAAAATATATTCTGTTGATTTTTCTTTCTTCTTTTCTTTTGAAAAAGGATCTATCTCCCTGTAGCCCTAGCTGACCTGGAACTCACTATGTAGATCAGGCTGAGATCCACCTTCCTCTGCCTCCTGAGTGCTGGGATTAACGGCAGCATGAGACACTATTATGATCCAGGTCTTGTGTTTTTCCTTTCTTTCTTCCTTCCTTCCTTTCTTTTTTTCTTTCTTTCTTTTTCCCTTTGTCCTCTGTGTCTCATATAACAATTACATGCAATGTATAATGGGAGTATGACATCTAAAATTAAAATAGCATGGCCTAAAGAAGCAAAAGTAGCAGATGAAAGAAAAGAACATCAATGAATGCAAAATCAATGAACACATGTCATAAAGCTACTCCTTAGTCAGACTGACGTTACCCTGTGTCTACAGAATAATTTTAGACATGAAGACTTGACTAAAGCAAGGCTGGATTTTTGGGCAAACAACAGAAAAGGACCCAAGAAATATAAAAAAGAGAACTAGAAATGTTGGAGGGTTTTGAGCTTAGTTATTTGGAGTACCTAATTGTCATTGTAGTTAAAGATGAATGTCCCAAGTTTTTCCTCAACTCCAAAAGCATGTGTTCTCAGAAGAAGTTGGTATAAGTCTGAAGTGAAAAATATGACCCTAAGAATCTATCTCCTGAAAAGGAACAGCACAAGAGGTGATCAGGAGCACCTGAGACAATCCTTTCTCTCCAATTAAAGGGCATCTTTGATGTGATGTATTTTCGTAGTTGGTGAAATCACCTGATTTTAGCCTTTATTCCTTTAGTTTCTCTTTTCTTGGGAGTTCAGTGTGAAAATGCTTTGTAACCAATTTTGAATGTTTAGCTATCATGTTTAAAATTGAGCCAGGTGTGGTGGCACATGTTTTTAATACCAGCACTCGGGAGGCAGAGGCAGGCAGATGTCTGTGAGATCGAGGCCAGTCTGGAGCTACACAGAGACCCTGTCTCAAAAAGACTCCCCCAAAATTCTCCTCTAACAGTATATATCTTTCTCTAATAGGAATGGTTCGTGTAGTTCTTAATTTTTATAAGATGTTTAGTACTTCCTTTTTTAAAGGATGAAGATGTTTTTCAAAAGGGGCATATCTTAGATTTAGATGAACTAATGAGAATGTATAAGATAAGGAAACTGAGAGCTTTAGCTCATTTTGACAATTAGTGCCATTGACCTAGTTAATAATCAGTCTAGATGACTGAAGATCATAGAAACAATGAAAGTTTTGTAAGTAGGCCAAATTTGACAAACAGAATTAATTATTTGTAATTTGGCATGAATACCTCAAAGGTGAGCAGTTTTCTGTGACAGAATCCCCCCTGTTGCTATGACGCGTTATCTGGCAAGTAAAGACCTCCCCAGGGCAGAAATACAGAAACAGCATTTGAACAAAATCCAACCGCCAAGTTTTAGGGGATTCATCCAGTAAAATGGTAAGGCATAAAATCTTTGTTCTTTGAGCCAGTTTTTGTATAAATCTTATTAAGAGAAGACCAATATTTAGGAAAATCTCATTGTTGGTAAGATGGCTCAGTGGTTAAGAGCACTGGCTGCTCTTGCAGAGGACCCAAATTCAGTTCCCAACACCCACATGGCAGTTAACAGCCATCCATAACTCCAGTACCAGGGGAATCCGATGCCCTCTTCTGACCTCCATCTGCACTACATGACACAGGTGCATTTACATACATGCAGGCAATACGCTCATACACATAAAATAAAAATAATTTTTTTTTTACTTCTACAAAGTATCAAAATTTTTATTTTAGCTTAATATATCAAGTTGCTTAATGACAAGATACTGAACTTTGTCATCTAAGAAAATAATACAAATCTCGGTTTTTCTTCTTGTGAATCCTTCAGGAAAGATTATAATATTCTTTTCAGGTATTGTTTTAAGTACATTTCCTTCAGTTATAAATGTTTTGTTTGGGGGATTTTTTTCTTTGTTTGTCTGCTTTTTGGTCTTTTTGAGACAGGATCTCCCTGTAACCTCAGCTGGCCTAGCACTCACTATTGTAGACCAGGCTGGCCTTGAACTCACAGAGAGATCTGCCTGCCTCTGCCTCCCAACTGCTGGGATTAAATGCATGTGCTACCATATCCGACTGTAAATGAAGTTTTTAAAAAGTTTGCATTTGAGATCTTTACATTTTTAGAACTATACATTTTTAATAAATTTATGGTATTCAACACTACTGCTAAGCATCCTCGTCTTTAATATATTGTTGATAGATTCTCATAGACCTACTTGGACAATTACATCATCTGTAAATCACACAAAAGTTTTAAAGAATATTTTTTACACTTCTTAGACTTTTTATTTCTTTTCTTGTCTTTGTGTTGGGATTTGATAAATGGTGAATAACATACGAATATATATTTTATTATCTATGCATATATAAAATAACATGGGATTTATCAGCCTTAGCATTGTTTAGTAATATAATTATGCAATTAAAGAATTCAAAATAATTCTACATCATGTCTATTCCAGTATATAAATTGTAATTCTATGTTTATATACATGAACTACACGCGTATAAAGTATACACAGTCTTGTACTGATTTTTCTATTGTTCTTTTCATTCTGAATAAAAAGCTCTGATTTTTATAAACTATTAAATACAAGTGTTGAAGACCTTGATGTTTTAAGAATTTTGTAAAACTTTAGCAGACATTTGTACTTGTTTTAAGTAAAACTGGATTCACTTTGAGCTTATTTTTACTGTTTTTTTAATCTTTCAATAACTAAGTAAAAATATCTTTTTGGGGAGTTTGGAGTCTTTTCTCTCATCCTACTTGGGGTAATAGTTTGCATAAGTCAAGAATTACGTGTCCCTGAAGTAATTATTATTATTGTGTCTGTGCATAAATTTTGTGCTCTTTACTTATTAAATGTGATTTTTTAAAATATATTTTGTTCTATTTTTGTAAATTATACACATGCAGTATATTCACTCGTACCTATAAAATAAAAATTATAAATGAAATATTTTTTTAAAAAAGAAAATCTCATTGTTATAAACAGAGAACAAAGTGTTAGTTTCATCTCAGAGTACTGGAATTTTTACCTTAGGAGTTTTAATAGCATTAATTATAATTAACTCAGTTGTACTATGCCATATTTCTTTACATTTTAATTCCCATGATCTTTTTTTGCAACACAAAATTTTCACCTTATTCACCAAAGATACCTTTATTTATCTATAATTTTTGTATCTCATTTCTGTAGTTGATGGTTCATTTCTGCTTTTTTTCTTTAAAATTAAAAGCACAGAGATGAGTTCTAGTCCTAAACATGTTGTAAAAGAGAAATTATAATTATAGTGTAATAAAACACATTGGGCCTTTGTATGCCTTCAAGCAGGTTTGACTTATTAATTATTTATTTATTATTGTGTCTGTGTGTATATATGATGAGTATATGGCATGTACATGCCACAGCACATGAGTGGAGGTCAAAAAGCAGAAGCGGTTCTAAAGGAGAGGGTGATTCTCTTGTTGCTGGCTGGGCAGAGATAGGCTGCTTCCTGGTATTTTTATTCTATTTACATCTCAGGTGAAACTGCTGGCAGAAAATGGCCAGCCACAACTCTCCATTGTCTTTCCCAGGAACTGAGTCAAGGCATCCTGGTCGCCCTACTGTGTAGCCCCCTACTGTTAATGAGTCAGGCAAGGAAGGAAAGAAGTTGCAGCCTGGTGCCTCTCTTACTAAACTGGCCTAAATAACAAAGGACTAAAAAGTAGTGAGGGATACGAAAGAATTATTTTCTCACCTCTCATCTAGCTCACTAAGTATTTTCTCACCTCTCATCTAGCTCACTAAGTATGTTATCAGTGGTCAAGGTCTGGGCTGGGCGTTTCCAATTTCTTAGCCTTTTATTCAAGAATGAAATAGAAGCTCACCGTGGGCCTGGAGAGGTGGTTCAGCTATTAAGAGCACTGGCTGCTCTTGCAGAGGACTGTTGTTCCATTCCCAGCACCCACATGGCAGCTAACCACCATCTGTAACTCCAGTTCCAGGAAACCCAACACCCTCTTCTGACCTCCGAGGGCATTGCACCCACAGGTGCACTTACATGCAGGCAAAACACTCATACACTAATTAATTAATTAATTAATTAATTAATGTTTTTAAAAGCTCACAGAGATTGCAAGGAAGCAAGGAAAATTTATTGAAGACAAAGCAAAAGTACTGACTAGACAGGAATACTGTTAAGATTCACAGGGAGCCACAACACTGATTGCTGTTTGGGGTTACTGGATGGGGTCCAAGAGAAGGAGGAGTTTGGTTGCTAGGAGGCATGGCATGGGTTGTTCTCCATTTAGATTAATAGATTTAGATTCTGTAAGGCATTTGCTCACTGTGCATGTCACTTTCCATAATACATCTGATTTTAATCATATGAATGCCCAATTATGCATAGGCATAAGATGGTAAATAGGGGATTCTGGCTAAAAATTCCCTTTTGAAGACAGCTTGACTAATTGTGCTTGCATTCAAAACCAGTCTAGGCTGGATCAAGACATTCTCCATAGTTCTCAAATTGTGTTCCAGAATATATTTGAATAGAAACCAAGCATTATTAAGGGGTTCCTAAGGGGAGGAACATTTCCATTGCTTAAAGCAGGCACATGCAGCGTGATGCACATGAGGGTCCTAGGTGTGATGTTCAGAGAAGGGTGTGTGTCTAACCCAAGACAAGTGAGTGGAGTCCCAGTCTGCTAAGCTATTCCTTATTTATGCTTGTCTGCCTCACAATGGCTTCTATCACCATTCAAAGATCAAACCTTTACCAGGACCTCAGGTATTCCTTTCTCCTGTCTGTGTTGTATTAGTGAGCCTTCTGTCTTCTGTGCCCCAGTCTCACTGAAGTGGGTCCTCGTGGTGGGAAAAGACAGTCGTAAGAGGCAGGGAAGGCTTCAGGGAAGGGGCATGATTGGTCAGGAAGGACAGAAGTGCTGCGCCGTGCAGTGGACTCACCAGTGATTTGACATCAGGGAAGGGGCATGACTGGTTAGGTAGGACAGAAGTGCTGCACTGTGCAGTGGACTCACCAGTGATTTGACATCAGGGAAGGGGCATGACTAGTTAGGTAGGACAGAAGTGCTGTGCTGTGCAGTGGCCTCACCAGTGATTTGACATGCTTCTTCTAAGCCCTTTCCTTACTTCCCACTCAGCTTGGGAAGAAGATGCCTGGGATGTGATACAGGAGAAAACATAAAAACACCTTAAGAAGAACAAGGGGGCTGGAGAGATGGCTCAGCAGTTAAGAGCACTGGGTGCTCTTGCAGAGGACCCAGATTCGTTTCCCAGCGCCCACATGGCAGCTAACAACTGTCCATACCTCCAGTTCTAGGGAATCTGATGCCCTCTTCTGACCTCCACTAGCACTGTACAACATGGGTGCATACATACACAATACACAATACACATGAGGCAATACACTCATACACATAAAATAAATAAATAAGGAAGGAAGGAAGGAAGGAAGGGTTTGAAAACACTGGTGTTTTCGTTGAGGATGTCCCCACTTGTGATCAAAAATATCATACAAAACACACCTGGCTTTCCTCTTAGAGTAGAGAAATAACCTCTTTTAAAATATTTTATTTATTATTTTTATTTTATGTGTATGAGTGTATTGTCTGCATGTATGTAAGTGCACCCAAGTCATGCAATGCCGCACAGGTCAGAAGACATCAGATTCCCTAGAACTGGAGTTAACAGATGGTTGTTAGATACCATGTGGGTTCTGGGAGTTGAACCTAGATCCTCTGCAAGAGCAGCCAGTGCTCTTAACTGCTGAGCCATCTCTCCAGCCCCAGGACAACCTCTTAAGTCAAGGTTGAAACTGGTTTACTCTTTTTTTAAATTATTATTTTTTAATTTTTTTTAAATTTAATAACCACATGATTAGAAGAAGCATTTCATTACAGCTTTAACATATTCAGTAACACACTCTAGAGCAAGGATACATCACTTTCAAAAGTGGCTGTAAAATTGAATGAGTTTTTACCCTTTAAAGAAGATCTCCATTTCATTTTAAATTGCACTATCCTCTCTGTCTTAAAGCTCCTACTCTGCCTGCCCTCTCTTCTGAAATGTTCTCCATGTCTTAGAAGGGGTAGTACAAATGACTTATTGATGGCTGAGCCCTCATCTGTCACTTATTCTCAGCATCTTGGCAACCATGAATCTCTGTTCACCACCATTCACTGCAAATAGAAGCTTCTCTGATTAGCATTGAGAGTAGCCTTGTCTAAGGGTATAAGCATAAATATTTAGAAGGCAGTTTGTCATGCCTATTTAACTAATACCATTAGTAATTTCCCTCAAAAGGCCTATGACCTCACAAGGCATAGATTTTTGACGATGTTTACAGTACCAATTATGAGATACTTCTTGTGCAACAGGCCTCAAATCCAATCAGAAAGCAGTTAGCTACCACTACTCCACATGTGGGCACATATTGCCTGTCAGGTTAGTGTCGTAGTTAATAGAGTTCACTGCTGGGTTAGACCATTGATGTCCTTTCTCCCATAAGAGTCCACACAGAAACTTTTGCCACTTTGAGAGGGAGCCAGCAGAGGAGGTCTCCAGGTCATTTCTGGCTTAGTTTCTCTATATCTTAGAACCTTGGTGTGTTGAGTCTTCAGCAATAGGGTCTTATCATCTAGTTTTTGTGGAGGCCAATAAGAAAGCCAAGAACCTATATTGTTTGTGAGGCTTCCGGGACCACCCCCCCACACCGACCACCAATGATATCCCACACTTGGATTATAGTTTAGTATCTCACTGTTTCTAGGAACAGCAGCATCTAAACCATCCTGGGAATCTTCCTTCAAAAGCCTTTTAAAAATATTTCATAATCGGGTTAGAAGACAGAAGGCTTCCATATGGCGTTTTCATATCCTCCTCTTAACTCTTCTCCCCGTCCCTTTGTCTCCTCCATCCCTTACCTTTTCCTTGTTTAAACCTTTCCACACCCAGGATTCCCTTCTCTATACTTTCATTTTACCTATGTCCTACTATCCCAATTTCTTCCAGGAGCCCCTTTCCAGTTATATATTAGTTACTGTGTATTGCTGTGATAAAAGACCATGGCCCAAAGAGACTAATGGAGAAGTTTATTTGGTGTTAGGGCTCCACAGGGATAAGAGTCCATCATGGTGGAGAGGCATGGCAGCAAGTGGGGGGCATGCCACATCTTCAACCACAACCATGAACTTGAAATGGAGCAAAGCTGTGAACTCTCAAAGCCTCCAGTGACATCATTCCTCCAGTAAGGCTGCAACTTCTAAGTGTTCCCAAACAACTCCACCAACTGGGTGCCAAATGTTCAAATACCTAAGCCTATCAAGGACAATTCTCATCCAAACCACCACACATGACTTCACAGGTACTCCAAAGCTAAAGAGTTGAAGCTAGGAACTTCATATGAGAGAGAACATACAGCCTCTGTCTTTCTGGGTTATTTCAATCAATATGATTTTTTCCAATTTCAGCCATTTACCTACAAATTTCATAATTTCATTTTTCTTCAGTGCTGAATAAAATTCCATTGTGTGTGTGTGTGTGTGCCTGTGTGCCTGTCTGTGTGCGTGTGTATCATGTTTTCATTACCCATTAATCTTTTGATGACATCTAGGCTGATGCCTTTCCTAGCAATTGTAAATAGGAAGCCAATGAACATGGAAATGCAAGTACCTAGTATGTAGTAGGGTGAATTTCCTTTGGGTATATGGCCAAGCGTGCTATAGCTGGGTCATGTGGTAGTTTTGGTTTTAGCTTTTGAAGGACCCTCCAGAATTAATTCTAAAGTGGCTGCACTCGTTTAGACTCCAGCCATGTGGAAGGGTGCCCTTCCCCACAACTATGCCAGTACTTGTCACTTGTGTTATGTCCGGTTGCTTTTGTTTGTTTGCATTTTTGTTTCTCTTTTTGGTTTTGTGTTTTGAGACAGGGTCTCCCTGTAGCTGGCCTGAAACTTGCTATGTAGACCAGGCTGGTCTCAACCTCACAGAGATCCACTTGCCTCTGCCTCTCGAGTGCTGGGGTTAAAGGCATGCCCCACCACATCTGGTTCATTTGTATTCTTGGTGATAACCATTCTTCATGGGGTGAGATGGACTCTTAAAATAGTTTTAAGCTGCATTTCCCTGATGACTAGGGATGTTGAACACTTTTTAAAGTGCTAATTAGCTGTCTATAATTCTTTTTAAAAGAATTCTGCTTAGTTTCATAACCCATTTTTAACTGGGTGGTATCCCCCACCATTGATGTTTTATTTTTTCAGTTCCTTGCATATCGTCTGAAGTAGAGGTAGCAAACATTTTCTCCCGTCTGTGAGCTGCCTCTGCACTCAACTGACAGATTCCTTTACTTTGCAAAAGCTTCTGTTTCCTGTATTAGTGACTTTTCTGTTGCTGAAAAAATACCATGACAAAAAGCAACTGAGGGCTTGTTTTGACTTACAGTTCAAAAGGAATAAAGTCATGGTAGAGACAGCATGGAAGCAGGAACAGGAAGTCGGCTGATCCCACTTCATCTGTACAAAGGAAGTATGGAAAGCCGGAAGCAGGGCCAGGCTACAAAATCCTAAAGCCCTCTCCCAGTGACATACATCCTCCAGCAAGCCTCCACATCTTAAATGTCCCATAACTTTCCCCAAACACCAGCACCAACTGAGGACCAAGTGTTCAAATTCATGAACCTATTGGGGGCATTTCTCATTCAAACCAATACATTCTGCCCCTGACCCCTTTAGGTTTATGGCCAGCTCCTGATGCAAAATGTACTTAGTTCAATTTCAACCCCCCTTAGTCTTTAACAATCTCAACATTGTTCAAAAGTCCAAATTTCTTCTGAGACTCAAGTCAATCTCTTAAGTGTGACCCCCTGTAAAATGAAAAACCAAATTATATACTTCCAACATAAAATGGCACATTGCATTACCATCCCAAAAGAGAGGAATGGGGTCATAATGAGGAAAGATTGAACCAAAACAAGACTGAAACCCAGTAGGACAAACACCAAATCCTATAGCTCCATGTCCTGTATCTAGAGCTTTGGTTTGAAAGGCTTGGCTAGCTCTATCCCTCCAACCTTGCTGCCTGCATCATGTATCTGTTCCTCTCCCTTATGCAGCTCTCCTTGACGGATGTCTCATGGCTCTGGCCAACATCTTGGGTCTCCTCTGCAACTCAAGCTTCATTCATTGACTCCTCAGTGTTTCACTGCTAGAACTCCAGCCCTGCCACACGTAGCCTGGCCTCACTGGCTCTCTGAGGCAGTAGAGAAAGCATCCACATCCTTCTCAATTTTGCATCTTTCTTTTCTCCAAAACCAGTACCACATGGAGAACACTGCCAAGTTCTGCTGCCAGCTTGAGATAAAGCCTGCCCTGCCCCCTTTGGACAGCAGTAGCAGTAGATTTGTATGCAGTTGCTGTCTAACAGCAGGTAACCACTTAGGCTCTTTCCTTTCACAAACTGAAACTTTAGCAGGGTTTGGTCTTGCCCTGAAAGCACTTTTCCTATCTTTCCAATGTTGAGCAGGAGGCTTTTCTTTAATGGTGCTAGTCTCTGACAACTATAGCCTGTTTTTCAGCATATGCCTCCTCAGGGTGACCTTTAGCTTCCTAGAGCTCTTCTTTGCTTCAAGCTGCATATTTTGTGTTTCTTTATGCCCTGCCTGCCATTTCTTTTTAATTCAGCCTCATGAAAATTCTCAGGATATGGACAGGATGCAACCAGATTCCTTAAGAAAATATCACAAGAATGGCATTTAAGCCAGTTTCTAAGAGCCCATGTTCCTGTCTGAAACCTCAAAAGCCAGGCCATTGCCTGAATTGCTCTCAGCACCAAGTCTTACAGGCTCTTCTGGAAGGGCCCATTAATATCTTCTTACACTATTCAACAGTTTTTCTACTTATAAGTTTCAAATTCTTCCACATTCCTCAAAAAAAAAAAAAAAAAAAGGTCAGATTCTTCACAGCAACAACCCACTTTCCCTGGTACCAATTTTTTTTTATTAATTACTTTTCTGTTGCTGTGATAAAATACCACAACCTAAAACAACTTAAGGAAGAAAGGGTTTATTTTGGCTTACAGTTCCAGAGGAAGAGTCCATAATGGTTGGGAACCCATGGCATGAAGATAAGAGCAGGAAACTGGCAGATCACATTTCATGTACACACAGGAAGCAGAAAGAGCAGGAAGTAGAACAATACTATGAACCCTCAAAGCCAACCTCTAGTGAGATACTTCCTCCAGCAAGGATGTACTCCCAAAGTTTCCATAACCTTTCCAAACAGTGCCAATTACTGGGGACCAAGTACTTAAATACTAGGTCAATGTTTAGCCTATAGGGGACATTTCTCATTCAAACCATAACTCCCTGTATTCCTTCCCATTTTTCTTCTGCTTTTTTTCCTGGATCATATCTGATTTCAAGAAGGGATCTGGTATGGAGTATTTAAAGTTCAATGTGGTTTTCAGTCAGTGTTGCTAATAACACACATTGCTGTTCTGATTATAAAAATAGAGAATTATAATTTTATAATGGGGAACAGACCTAAGTAATCCTCTACAAAAATTGCTTCCTTTTAAAAACTGTGACTTGGGGGGCTGGAGAGATGGCTCAGTGGTTAAGAGCACTGACTGCTCTTACAAAGGACCTGGGTTCGATTCCCAGCACCCACATGGCGGATACGAACTGTCCTTAACTCCAGTTCCAGAGGAATCCAAAGCCCTCTTCTGACCTCCACAGCATTGCACAACATGGGTGCACTCACATACATGCAGGCAATACACTCACATACATAAAATAAAAATAATAAATAATAAATAAAAATAAAACATTAAAATCTGCTAAAAAAAACTGTGACTTGGGTGCTCACTTCAGCAGCACATATACTAAAATTGGAGTGATACAGAGATTAGCATGGCCCTTGCACAAGGATGATACACAAATTCATAAAGCATTCCTTATTTTTCATCAGCAAAGCTGCCTCATGCAACAGAGGGCGATGAACCTAGAAGGTCACTACAGGTCAAAGTGTGGAGAATAAGAGACTGGAGAGAGCCTGTCCCTGGATAGGACTCCTCACCCACCCAGAGCTCAGGGACCACTGCAGAAGAGGCCGCAAAAGGATTGTAAGAGCCAGAGGTGGTGCATGACCATAAGGAAATAGTCTTACAGGTTCCTGAGAACTTGCTCGTATGAACTTACAGCAATGATGACAGCATGCACAAGACCCATCAGATAAAAATTTAATCAGATAAAACCCAACACAGAACTGGGAAATGGGCAGGAGGCCCCAACATAGCTGAGAATTTGCCGACAGCTAATCACTGCCGGGTGAGGAAGAGCTGATCTTCTTTAAGTAACACTGTAGGCTGAACACACTACCATGGATGTACTCACACCGAGACAGTTGGGCATACAAACTTGACTCAATAGGCTTTAACATATAAGACAGAAGGTGTGCGGTCCTGTGGTTGGACTATGGGGAAGTGGTGCAGATAGAGGAGGTCTAAATATGCTTTAAATGTATTGTATGGCATTCACAAAAATCCAATAAAAAGTATACATTGAAAAAAAAAGAAAAGAGAAAGAACCGCGTAAGAGTCCAGCCATAGGACGAATACTGTGAGACTCCATGTATCTGAGGCCCCGGAGCATCAAATTCACAGAGACAGGCAGCAGACTGGCAGTCGTAAGGGCTGGTAGGAGAAGATGGTGGTAGTCTAGAGGTGATGATGGTAATGGCAACAAGGCTCTGCGTGCACACGAGGTCTCCAGCCATGCACTTAAAAGAGGTAAAGATGCTGAGTTTCATGTTACATGTATTTTGCAATTTTTAGCACGAAACCAATATGTTACTTCACTTTACATGATAAATGCTGCATTGCTACAAGAATAAAAGTGATTTAAAAATAAATAAAAATTTTAAACGTGACTTGAATTCCAGAAAGTTGATAATGACTTGCCCACATCCACAACTAATTAAGTCTTAAACAGCTCATCACTAACCATCATAAATCTCCTAAAACCATTTTTTGTGATTTTTAGATTATCAATGTTTTTTTCAATAACTTGCAAAAGCCTTGAGGAGGCCACATCCAAGCACAAATTTCTCAAAAATTGCCAATATTGAAGGACTCAAACCATGAGCCTTGGGAAGAATTCTTCCTGTGAGAGGTGTTTCAAGCCAGATGAGCAGATGACAGGAGTCAGTCACCTCAACATTCCCTGCCTGCACAGGGTGCAGAGCTGAGGTCTGAGATCCCAGGCTGCATATTATCCCCGTTCCAGAGCAGGGACCCATGGCTCGCCCTCCACTGCCTGCATGGCCCTCTCATAACCATACACCCAAACCGGGTCCCACAAAGCCTACCACCTCCACCCACAGGGTTGCCTATGGGTCCTGTCTCAGTGAGCCGGGACTCCAGATCTCCACAATCATATCACTCAAAGAGGCAAGACATCAGTGTTGGTAAGCCCTGGAGGCTTTCTGCCTTCTACTTGGCTGGGCTTTTTACACCACAAAGCAGATATCAGACCTTGGCAGCCTGTGTGGCCATCTTTCCCTGAGGGAGATCACCTCTGCAAATGGTCTAGTAATCAACAGCTATCTGAAGGCATGCACAAAATGAGCTTGTGCAGCCTCATTTTGAGTCTGTGGGAGGGTCCCATACTATCCTAACCCCAGGGAGTCCTGCTGGCCTCAGTGTCCTGAACCTTAACCACAACAGCTCAGTAGCCCACCCCACCACTTCCCCATTTGCTGAACAAAGCCAGGGTGCCCTCAATGAACCTGCCTTACAGAGACAGACCTTTCTCACCCAGTCTTAAGGAATGTGTCATACTGTCACATGTGAGGGCAATGGAATGGGGGAAATCAGATGCCCCCAAACCCTGTGGAAACCTGTGTGAAACTCAACTCCCACCTATGAAATGCCACATTTCATTAAATCACTATCCGCTACTTTCATTTCCTTATATCTTTGCTTACACAGCATATTGTAAAGACTATGAGAAAAAAAGAAGCAAAATTTTGAAGCAAAGTCAGGAATCTGAGATTGAAAAGCTCAGCACTCTAGCATAGCTGTGTGCCGATTCCCTCCTAAATGAGGTGCAAGTTTACCTTGACCCCAAGTAACTGAAGCCCAGGAGGGAAGCACACCTATAATCCCAGAACTCAGGAGGCAGAGACAAGATTGGGTGTTCTAGTCCAGCCTGAACTGCATAGTAGGCCAGAAGGATGGAGAGGAAGAGAGTGAGGGGGAGGCAAGAGACAAAGGGGGGGGGGGGGGGGGGGAGAGAGAGAGAGAGAGAGAGAGAAACTGGACTACATAGTGAGCTGGGAGGGAAAGCAAACATGGTGGGGGAGGGAGGGAGGAAGAGAGAGATTGAATGATTGGGCGCATAGTTGTTTTCAAAGTATCAGAATCAATCAATAGGAAAAAAAGAAAACTCCTGTAGTTTGAAATGGAAAAATAGCCTGCAATTTTCTCTTCCAGCCAAGACACTGTGGGGTGCCTAGGAAAAGGCCGCCTGGTAGTGGAAGAAATGTTTCCATGTGTACACCTTATATACTGTCTACAGAGCTTTCTGCCACCCTCCAACACGAAAGGTCCCAAATAAGTGCAAGGCGCTGCTGTGGGGTGTTAATGGCACCAAATGAACTGTGCACATTTTACTGTGCACACTTCTGGATTAGCCCATCTTAGCTCAAGAGACGGCGGGGTGGGCAGAACTAATGAGCTCTTATTTAGAATATTTATATGTCTGACCTGTAAGTTATGAAGTTTCTTTTTTCAAATTTGAGCCAGAGGGAAATTTTTAACTTTTTTGCCCAAAACACGTAGGTCATAGAGCCCCGGTCTTCATTTTCTTTAAATATAGATAGAATTAAACCCAGAAATGATTATAGGAGTAATGCTAAATACTTCCCTACATTGCTTTTTCAAAACCGTAATGCGCATGTGGACTAGACTGCTTACTATGAAGTATTACTGGATACATTTGTTCTGACAATCAGTGTGAATAACAGTGTGAGGTGGTGGCCTGCATTCCTTCTCTTCTGATCCTTCCCAAGGAAGACTTTTGACTGCTGCTCTCAGATTCACAGAGGAGCATTCTTCAGGTGGAAGCTGAGCAGAAGACAGGAGCTTTCTAGACACAAATTCACGGAGACCAGAAAAGCCTCCCCACCTGACAGTGACATCTGGATATGAGGCAATTCCATATGCTGTACATTTAGACAAAGTCCTCCCGAATCAATAGGCCGTAAACTCTACTATACCCTGTTATGTGGCACAGGTGTGAATACAGATAGAAATATGCACATAGATGCAGAGCAGACATTGTAGCTCCTTGGGTTCCACATTTGTGGATTCCTCCAACCATTGACGGAAACTGTTTGAAGGGGGGAAAAAAACTCTGTTGAACATGCATAGACTTTTTTCTTGTTATTCTTCCTTAAAAAACAGTATAACAATCATCTATGTTTCATTTATATTGTATTAGGCATTAACAATAATCCAGAGGTGATCCAAAATCAGAGACTATGCATAGGTTTTATGTAAATGCATTATTTTACATAAAATACTTACCTGAACCACCTGTGAATTTTGATATTCATAGGTAAGGGTCCTGGAAACAATCCCCTTCTAACAGCAGAGGCAAAAATAGAGACAGAGATAGTATGTATGTGTGTGTGTCTGTGTGTGTCTGTGTGTATGGGGCGGGGGGGAGGATTGCTCATGATTGTGGAGGCTGGTAAGTCAAACTTTCAGAGCTGAAATCTCAGCTTTAGTCTGAAAGCTAGTATCTGCTACGGAATCAGAGAGAGGGGAAATCTCAACTTAGAGGCTTGCAGGCAGGAGAACTTGGAGTGTGGAGAAGTTGCATCCTTTCTGTTCTGTTTAAGCCTTAAACTGACTGGATGAGGTTACCCCCACTAGGGAGGACAGTCTGCTTTAGTCAATCTACTGATTGAAGTGTAATCTAACCCCCAAACTCCCTCATAGACACACCTAGAATGATATTTAGTCACACGTCAAGGCATCTCATGGCAGGATCAAATTGACATATAAACTAATTAGCACATTGTTATACACATGGCACAGAAGTGCTACTCAGAGATGAGCAGGGCACAGTTCACATGCATCCCTTTCTCCTTAATGAAATCCACTTTCCCATGCCCTTCCTGAAATCAGCAATCCAGTGTACAAAGCTCAGCAGCCAATTTCCTTACAGCTCAAGTCCCCGCTGAAGCGATCTGGAATGATGGCTTGCAAATGCTGAGGCTGCAGTCAGGAGCCAGGGCCAGACTCTGTGGGCCTGACTACAAGCAGAATCAGCACCTCTTCACTGATACGCTGCTTGGGAGTCATTGGCAGCCATCCAGAACACACTCCTCTAGGACAGTTACAGCTGGTTCCCTGGGGATGTAGGACTATATATCTTACAAGATGGGACCCTTAGCTCCTGTCTTGATTCTAGAGTCCACACTGGGTAGGAAGACCCCTGGGTTATCTGTATCAAACCCCTGGTGACACAAGAAGTCACTGCTAGCCCTGTGTTTTCTCTGACCTCCTCAGTTTTCCCATTCTCTCCATAAGGGCAGAGCCACGTTTACTAAACAAACTAGGAGTTCTGTTTCTTTTGCTCCTACACAGGGTTCCACTGACTCTAGAAAGTGATAGCAGGCATGCCTCTAGGGCAAAGTCACAAACTTTCCCAATCCTTAATCACAGTAGTCCTGCCTAGACATAAGCACAAACACTCTCCTTGTTTTGACGTCCAAAGCACCAACCACTTCCCAACCATGATGATTCTCAGCATTGGTCCTCAAAGTCCCAATAGCTTACTCTGGTGAAGAGAAAACAAATCCTAGGCAGTGGGTGAGTTCTGTACCAACCACAGAGCTAGTACCTGTGGGGAGAATAACAAACCTAGCTTGACCCATATCCAAAGCTGTGCTTCACTGCCAAGCAGGCCTCAGCCCAGAGTGTGGGCCATAGGGTACCCAGTCTCTGGGAGAAAAACCCCAACTGCAGCTTCACCCCATAGGAAGAGCATGGGCCCAATGGTATCTGCAAGGTCCCCAGCAAGGTTGAGTTAAAACTGTGATGTTTCTCAGTCAAAGAAATCAGTCAAGGCCAGATGGGGCTGGTACCTGGACTTCTGAGTTTTATACTTTTCCTGAACACAAGTGCTGGCCATATATAACCTGGGCCAAAGCCCAATCTTTGCTGAAATTAAGCCTCAGATATTCATGATAACAAAGAAGGTGAATTGTAAACTGAATGCATCCATGTAAAGAATCAGACATTGCCAAAATCATGTTCTTGAACTTCTGGGTGCATTGTATATTTTTCAAAATGTTCACGAGTATGTTAATTCTTTGGATCCCCTGTAGAATAGAAAGAGAGGAAGGCAGAGACCGTGCTGGCAAGAAAAGATTACAAAAGTGTAGTTTTTGTCCAGGACAGCTTACTAATGGGCCAGAGTGGACTCAGGTTCATATGACACAATTAGAGAACTAGGTCGTTTCAAGAAGATAAGACTATGGATCTGAAGTCCACGGTTGTTTCAATCCTATCTTTTCCCCCTGGAGTGGCATAAAATGAGTATAATCAACCTAGGTAGAAAGGTTGACTGCTCAGAACAGGATTATACCCACATAGAAAATACAGCAAATATTTCAACAGCAGGAACTGCACAGGAGCTTCCAAGCTTGTGAGCAAGTGCAGACTCTTTCATAAGGGCAGCACTGATCAGGTCGCCTCTGCCGCTCCAGCTCCACCTAAGCAGTCCCGAGACCTCACTGCAAAAGAAGCACTGCCATTTCCATAGGATCAATATTTCCATCATGGCTGATTCCAAGCCACTAGTGACTTGGTCACCAGGTGGTAGAGCTCTTCTATACTTAACAAGTGACCTCCATCTTGAGCCAATTCCAGTGGATTCAAACTAGCCTTTGTCTTGTGTCATATTCAACCCAAATATCCCCCCAAACTGCCCACTTCTCAGTACCTCCTGTGCTGTTTCCCAGGCTAATCCCACAATCCCTAACCCAAATTCTCACAACTGCCTCTACATCAGCTTCATACAAAAATCAATCTGTCTATCAGGGTGACAGCCACAGTGCTTCCACTGATGCCCTGCTCAGAGGTCCGGGCTCCACTCTCTGACCCACCTCTTCACCCTCCCTGGTCACCCTGCGCCGTGAGACCTCCTCAGTGGTCCTGCCTCAGGGTCTACAGCCTGACTGCTGTCCCCTGCCATATCTGCTACTGCTCCCTCATCCTTCCTTGTATTTCTCCCACTTCAGCCTCCCTTTAGGACTCCTGACCCTGTGTTCCCACCAACTTTCCTTCTTTCCTTTCACCCTTGGCATTACTCATAGAACCCCATGCTGCATCATCTTTTACTTCAGTCATGTTGTGTCCCTTCCCACTAGAAGGTTCACTTTCTACATCCTATGCCTTTTGTCTGTTAGGTTCACTGACCTATCCCCCAGCCTAAAGCAACATTAGGCCTCACATATAGTGACACAGAGTACTGGTTGTTCTGCCTTTCCTTCTACTGAAACCCTCCCTAGCTTCTAGCTAAGCTATAAAGGCTGCTCCCACCTGCCTTGCACTTGTGAAATCTTCTTTTTTTGGCTCATTCATTTAGAACCATCTTAGCTGAAGCCCAAACACTCGCTGTAGATAAGCACTTGGATCCTGCCACCCAGCTAACTCCCTCAAGTAGCAGAAAGACTGGAATCTGTCCAAATGTGTCCATAGAGGAAAGAATTTCTGTTCACTCAGCATGCTAATTCTAGCTGGGCCAGCAGAAGAAACTGGCTACCTTCTCCTTACCAAAGACTGGCTCCAAGGGAAACAGGTAGGAGCCATCAGCAAAAGGTTGACAAGCTTCCCTTCCTCCCTCCCCCCCCCCCTCCCCTCCCTGTTTCCCGCCTTCCCCCCCCCCCCCCCCCCTTCCCTTCCATGTTCCAGTCTCTCCCCACTCCCCCTCCATGTTCCAGTCTCAGGGCGTCTCAGTTACACGTGTTAATTGCACTCAACCTTTGTACAAATAGGAGTGTAGAGCCTGTTAGTCTGGTGCCGTTCCCCACCCCGCACCCCGCACCCAGGTCTCAGTGTAGCTGAATTGTAATAGATGTCCCTCCTACTCCAATTATGGTTTCCAGCAAGAAAGGCAGATGAGATTGATTACACACAATAGGAATGAATATTAAAATTGCGGACTAGTGCAGAAAGAAAAAGAGTAATTTAATGAAGAAATACCAAACCATTGTCAGAAAAATAAATGCAAACCCTGGTGACGCCGACTGTGTGACCACCTAGGAAACTTCTTCCCAAGTTTCCAAATAATGGCTCCTTCCGGGTGTGGCTCCCTCAGAGGCTGCCTGGTGGGCCCCAGAGCCTCCCGCCCTGCTAGGCTTTGGGGCTTTGCTAGCCCCTCCCCAGCACTGGTCCCTGGAAGCGGGGTCCCTGGGAACCTGGCGGGTCTTCGCATCCGCAGCCAGCGCAGAGCCATACCCAGGAAGAGGGATGGAGCTAGCTGTTTGTGCAGGCCACTGCACCGGCCCTCCCTGGTCTTTGAACACAAAATCCCTGTGCCTGTCACGTGGGGCGGGGACCGCAGCCTGAGAGCACGGCGTGCGCCCCTTTGCAGCGCCGGCTGAGGGCCTCCAGGCACAGGGTCCCAGCCCTCGATTTGCAGATTTGCAGCCTTTCGTGCAGTCTCCTAGCTCGGAAACCTTCAGGCACCGCGCTACGGTGAACCCTGCGGGTTGTGGGCGGCTGGCCGCAGTGACATCTAGTGGCCCGCCATAAATGCAGCCTTTTTTAATGCACAAGTTTTAATGCAAGAAACTTAGAAAGCGCCCACGTGTAGCCTCAACAAAGATGCCTCCCAAGAGTATTAAGAAAAAGGCTCTGGTAGGTCTCCGTGCACGAGGACAGGTTCCACGGTGAGAGCGCACACGTCAGACGTGAGCACAGGGGAAGGTTTCAGCTGACAAGAAAGTATGCTCTGTGTGAGTAGCTCTGGGTCACCCGCCAGCAGGGCTGCTTTTTGTAATTTAGACCCCTCCCCTCCCCTAGGCAGCGCTTCCAAGTGCAATTGCAGCTGCCAGGAATTGGCAGATAAGGAGGGAGTGCATGCCTTCAGCTTCCACAGAGTCACAATATTGACTTAAAAGGCAGAAGTCGAGTTGGAACCTTATGTGCAAGGCTTCCTACAATCTATGTTCCCCAAAAGATGTACAGCTTGGATGTTTCAGAAGGTTTAATTACATCTGCCCAGTTATCACAAGGAGGATTCTTAATCTGTCTTCATATGGATGAGAACAGTCTTCAGACAGCTTAAAATTCAAACACACAAGAGTCAAGAAATACAGAGCTCAACTAGCTCAACTGGCCTGGAGTCACTATCTAGACCAGGCTGGCCTTTGTCTCACGAGATCTACGTGCCTCTGCCTCCTGAGTGCTGGCCCCACACCTGACCTAGAAAGCTCATTTCTTAACAACCAACTCACAAATGTGACTTGTGCCTATTTGTCATATTAAAATCAGCAAAGTTCATGCAGGAGACTGTAAAATTCTTAACATTCGTGCACAGGGTACTCTCACAGATACAGCTAACCTACAAACTGACCAATTATGGTTGTGTATAGTGTTCTGATGTCAAGTTTTCTGGATCTTGCTTTTAACAGCTATTGGTCCTACTATCCTGAGAGATTCAGGAGGGAACACCAGGTGGGCTCCCATACTCCACCATAGTCTGAGGCATCTCACCACCAGCTGCCATGAAGTATTTTGTTTTGTTTTGTTTCTGAGACAAGATCTTCCTGTAGCCCAGCTCACCTAGAACCCCACTTGCTATGTAGACCAGGCTGGCCTCAATCTCACAGAGCTCCATCTGCCTCTGCCTCCCAAGTACTGGGTTTCATGATTTTGTGGGGGAGGAAAAGTTTATTTTGGTTCATCATTTTAACATAGTGCTGGTCTGTGAATCTTAGTCACAAGCATATCAGCAGTGAGCACTTTGTATTGTTTCATAATAAAATGGTAAGAACATGCCTTTATTTAAGGGAGAAGAAAGACAAGGCCTGGAAACCCTGTCTAAGTAAAGACCAGCAAAGGGTTCCCAATTTCTCTGCACTCTCATCCTGTCGTCAGTTGGTTATGTTAACTACCTAGTAGGTAGGCTCTGTGGATCAGGCCCATGCACTGCCTCCCACCAGAATAAGGTATGCCTCACACTCAGGCCCAGAAGCATGAAATAAGTAAGCACAGTAGCTAAGTCCAGAGGACAGCAGCTTGTTAAGAAGTATATAGATAGATCCCCGCTAACCATTAGCACTTCAGACAAAGTAATTAGCAGATGCCTTTATTAAGCAGAGAGGATGTGTCCCATCAGTATGCACTGCTCATTCGGGTTGGCCTTACAGAACACAAAGGATGCGATGCTGGGAGTCACACTGACCCTCAGGGGGTGCTTCCTGTTGTCTGTCCTTTCTCCAGGAGCTTTGATCCCTTGTTTGTGCACTCCTCCCATGTACAGCTGCAACATGGATTCTCCCTGTCTTGAGAGGCCAGGACATTATCACATTGTTAGAGCTGTGTTAGTATAGCAGTTTGTAGCAACCGCTGCACTTGGCCTTGCACTGAAGAGGCCCCCAGGGCTAAGAAATTCCTGCGTGTGCTTTACTCTTAGATGTGTAAACAATAGTAACATCTCAGAACACGGACCACAGATCATTTCCTGGGAAGCAAAGAACCAGGCAGAAGTAAACTCCACAACTCAGACCCCAGAGAGCCTCCCCACAGAAGCCCCTGAGGCTGTGAGGGATCAAGTCTCTCCTTAGGGAGAAGATTGAGCCATACCCCTTCACATACACAATCCACACTCACATGCCATCAGTTATACACACACACACACACACACACACACACACACACACACACAAACTGTTCTGGAACATCATTGTGGGAATGACTCAGAAGAAAGATTTGCCACTCAGTGAATCACCAATATGAATCCCAGCAGAGGCCTGGTTTTCCTGGGAGGTCTTCCTTATAAATGCTGGCCCAGGCCTGGTCTCTTTGTAGCTAATGAGATCATCTCCCAGGGCAGGGTGAGGACAGGCTCCCCAGGCTCTGACTACAGCAGGAATAGCTCCTCTCTGTTCCCATCCTCAGGACTGTGTGAACAGCTCCTACTATCCCCTCTCCCCAGAATGTCCCCTCTCTTTCCTCCACCATGGAATCCCTGTCTGCCAAGATCCTCTGTGCTCAGGCACTTAGCACCTATGTTACTTTTCTGATGCTGTGAAAAAAACAAAATAACCAAAAGCAATTTCTGGAAGAAAGATTTTATGTTGGCTTATGGTTCCAGAGGGATAAGAGGCATGGCATCCAGAACAGGAAGCTGAGAGATTAGATCACATCTTAAGTCGCAGAGAGGAATTGGAAGTGGAACAAGGCCACAAACTCTCAAAGCACACCCCCCGACACACTTCCTCCCATAGCGTTATACTTGCTAAAGATTCCTTGACCTCCCCGAACTGTGCCACCAACAGAGGACCAAGTGTCCAAATAATTGAGCCTATGGTGACATTTCTCATTCAAATCAGCACAACACCTCACAGCTGATGGTCTTGTGGCTTCAGCTTACTGTATCTGTTGCCTAAAGGTTGTGGGGTTCTTGACAGCTGGTTCTGTGTAGCTCTGCCTTCATTTGGACGAACTGCTCCCATCCTGTTGACTTCTCAAGTGGAAAAAGAAGCCCTGTTTCAATGGCCCAAGCTCAGTTAACTCTGTCTGAACAGGAAAAAGGAAAGAAAGGCTCCAAGCTTCGTAAGCCCAGCACATCAAAAATGCGTACCCCTTTCTCCTCCCTTGATGACAAGTTCCATTTCATTCAACAAAATGTCAGCTCTGCACAGTCCACTGGGCCTGGCACCACATGGGCTAGATCAGACTCTGTATATATTCTGGTTGCTGTCTACCCAAAGACAGAGGACAGAAACCCCTTTACCCATGAACAAGGCCACCGCCCATGGCAGAGTGATGTTGAGGCATCTAGGCATTTTGTGGCTATCCATACCTGGTTGCAGAGAGCATTTCCTATACCTCAGGCCCTACTCTAGGGCCTGATCAGGGTTCATAGGTCTGGAGTTGGCTTAGTACAAAACACAAGGAATCCTTGGTCCCAGAAGACCAAGGTTGCCACAGGGAACAGAATAGCCTGATACATGTGGCTCATAGGTTACCTGGGGACCCAGTCAATAACAAGCATACAGAGAAAAATGGAATATAACTTCAGATTGAGACATGCCATTGTGAAAACAAACACCAACATTTGTCTCACTAACATTTAGAAAAGGATCTGTGTGACCTAAAGAACCAGTTCTAAACAAAAGCAACTCCAGACCGAGGGTACAACAGCATGACATCCTAAGGCACAAAGACTTAATGGAGTTGGAAAAGCAGTAAAAGGGTCATGGGCTTGATATGGAGAACGATCTTACATTTTCTGGAGTTTGCTTAGGGTAGAACTAACATATACATATATTCACACCACTTATATACACAAATGCAATCTTTTAATTCCTTACATCTGAACATGCACAGAAATATTTTTAAAAGTAGCCTGATATAACTTCCATGCCCTTCTCAGGCCCAACCCACCCCAATTACTCTGACTACCCATACACATGCACACAAATATACACAAACATATTCACACACATATGTGTTTGTATGTACATGCATGAATGTGCACACATATGCAGATATGCCCTGCACGCATGTACATACATGTACATGTGAACACACTTCCATTAACACACTAGGCACTACCTAGAAAGCCCTCATCACTTATTCCATCCTTCTCCTTGACTTAATTTACCAATCCCATCCCCTTAAACATTTACAGAAAAACTAATATCATTAATCAACCTATGATAAAATGCTAATAGTTTTGCTTGTTACATGTTACATGTAAACTTATATGTGTTACTATGGCCCTTGAAAGCCTGAATATAAACACCAATGCAAAATGGGACATTCTGGATCAAAAAGAGGTGATTGGGATAGTAGTCCTGAGATGGTCCCCAAGTCATGATTGGGGCTGGCCATAGCAAGGAAGGCCTTTGTGTAAGCTTGGCCTTGTCTCTGCTCCATATAAATTAACCCACTCTACTACTGGGGTGGGAAATGTGCAAAATAAAATGAAATGGGAGATGTGTAGGTCTTGATTCCACCCACACTGGCACGATGAGGAACATGCATACTTCACAGCTCCCAAGTAATCCAGTTTTGGAAAGAAAAGAAGACTTCCCCCACGTGGAAAAACCTACCCGAAGCCTTAATGATCTAGGAGGTTCCAGCCTTACCTGAAATAATAAAGACTATTATGATGTCAGTGTCTCCGTGCTCACTTTCAGAGCCTCTGGACCTTCCTTCCAACAGCAAGGGTTTATTAATAGGACTCTTGGTGGCTGATATGTGTTGCTGGGTCAGCACTGTTGTGCAGACAGAACCCTGAGGAGGGGCTTTACAAGACCCTTTCTGCATGGCTTACGATAGTCAGTTGGCCCCCCTACCATTGCACTAATCTACATCAGACTTTACAGTGCAAATTCTAAAACTCACACTTGCCACAGTGAGCTCTTTAACTGGTGCCAGGGTCCCAAGACATGAATCCCAAAGCTGTCACAAAAGCCTATTAGAAGGGTAGGATGTAGCAGGATCACAGTATGTGGAGTGACCTGAATTCTTGACACTGCTTAAGCCTCCACTTTTCTGAACATGGTGGTATTCTGTGAATGTGTTCCACAGATATCTATGGTGGTATACAAAAATGAGGGGAGAGGAAAATGTCAGAAACTGTTGAGGAATGAGCGAGAGAGGGAAAAATGTAAATGGCATTAACTAGGTCATTGCTACTGCCTAAGAAAAAGGAATTGGCTCAAAGTGAACTAGCTGCAATGCTCTGTGTTCAAAGCCCAGGAAAACAGCCACAACCTTCCTTTCTACCTAAAGGGAAGAACACCTAATGGGGTGCTGGAAATGGGGGCAGATCCTTAAAGCATGCTTGAAGACTATGACATCCTCAGGAGACCACCTAATCAAGGGGGGCCATAGCCAGATGTAATGGCACGTGCCTATAATCCCAGCACTCGGGAGGTGGAAGCAGGAGATCATGAGGTTCAGCCAAGTCTGGGCTACATAATAAGTTCAAGGCCAGCCTGAGCTAATAAAAAGACTTTCTGAAAACCCAAGAGCTCAGTGGTAGAGCACTTGCCGAGCACTCTCAAGGTCTGGGTTCCATCCAGCACTGAAGGAAAAGAGCAGAAGAGAGAGAAGGTGGGGAGTAGAAAGAGTCTTCAAGACCATAGCCTCCCCAGTGAGCCAGTGAGGCCGCATGCTTCAAATATAGGATTTCCTTCTTTTCTGTAGCTGAGGAATGTGCCATTGTGTGTGCACATCATGTTCTGTGAACCCATTCATCCACTGACAAACACTTGGGTTGTTACTATTTGGGGGCTCTTAAATGGCTAACACCGCAATGAAGAAAGGTGTGCAGATGCTCATTGGACATACCAACTTTGTTTCCTTTGGATATACCACCAGTGGAGGGACTGCGGATCATATGGTAGTATCATTTTTGTCTTTGAGGGAACTCCATACTATTTTCCACAAGTTATACCGATTTACATTCATGCTGATGGTGTGCACAGATTCTCTTTTTCCACAGTCTTGACCACACCATTTACTTGCTTTTTCATTTCAACAGGTGTGAGGTGGTGTTTCATTTTGGTTTTGACCTGTTGGTTTATATGAAGCATTTTTTCATACACCCATTGGCATTTGTACACCTTCTTTGGAAAGCAAGATGGTGGCTGCTTTCCTGGACTTTGAACACAGAGCTTTTCTTTTCAAAGTTCTTAGCACTTTGGAAAAAAATATGCCATTTGCACTGCTGAACTGTATGAGTTCTTTACATATTTTGCAAGCTAGCCTCTTATTTGGATAATATTTGCAAATATTTTCCTATTCTGTAGGTTTTCCCTCCATTTTACTGTTTGTTTCCTTCACTGTGCTTAAGCTTTTTTATAGTTTGGGGGAACCCTACTTGCTTATTTTTATCTTTGTTGCTTTTGATCTTATAACAAAAAAGTCATTGCGAAGATCATATTCAAGGACTTTCTTATATTCTAGTTTTACAGTCTCAGGTCTCAAATGTAAGCCTTCAATTCATGTCAAATTAATTTTGTGTATAGTATACGTTAAGCATTTAGTTCCATTCTTTTGCTAGTTGTTATCCAGTATTCCCATCACAACTTATTGAAGACACAGTTCTTTCTCCACTTTTTATTTTTGATGCCCCCAGCAAAGACTTGCTGACTATCTGAGTTTATTTATAGGCTCTCTTTTTCTCTCCAGCTATACACTGTGTGTTTGTGTGTGTGTGCATGTGTGTGTGTGTGCGTGTGTTTGAGAGGGAGAGAGAGAGATGTTTAAATTATGATATCTTTGTAATATGGTTTGAAGTCAAGAAATGTGGCGCCTCCAACTTTGTCTTGTTCAAGCTTGCTTGTGCTGTTAAGGGTCCTTTGTGCGTTCTTACAGTTTTTAGGATTTTTTTTCTATTTCTGTGAAAAATGGCATAGGAATCTTGACAAAGATTATACTGAATGTTTCAATCACTTTGGTTGTCTTTCATTTATTTTCATAATCATTGAGTTTTTATAGTTTTTATTATAGTTATTCCTTCTTCTTTGTTAAACATATTCCTAAGTAATTGTTCCTTTTGATATTCTATTAATTTTTTTTTTTTTGCTTTTTTGAAACAAGGTCTCCCTGTAGTGTCAGTTGACCTAGAACTCACTATATAGGCCAGGTTGACTTCAGTCTCACAGAGATCCATCTGCCTCTGCTTCCTGAGTGCTAAGATTAAAGGCATGCACCACCATGCCTGGCTTTTTTCTACATCAAAAGCCAAATTTTACTGTACAAACCAAACTGGCCTTAACTCACTACACAGCCCAGGGTAGCCTCCAATTTGCAATCCTCTGCCACCACATCTTGAGTACTGGGATTTGAGCACCACAGTGGCCAGTTTGAAATTTTTTTATCAATTGCTTTGTGAGAGACATCATTTTGAACATAAAAATTCCATTGAATTTTTTATATTTATTTTGTTTCCTACAACTTTATTATATTGTTAGTTTTACAGTATTTTAGGTTTTCTACATATGATCATTTACCTGATAAAATAATTTCACTTAATCCTTTATGATTCATATGATGCCTTTTATTTTTTTCTTAGCTAATTGTACTCTGTTCAGTATTACATTTTAACAAAATTGGCAAGAGTGGGTATCTTGTCCCTAATCTTAAAGGCAATGCTTAGAAGAAATGGTATGAAATTCATACTGCTGAATTTATTAGCTGCATGCCTGTCATATGTTGCCTTTATTATGGTGATGTATATTTCTTCTGCATCTAATCTGGTGGATAACTTTTTATCATAAAAAGATGTTGAATTTTATTAAATGCTTTGACTATACCTATTAAGAATATCGCATTATTTATATCCTTTAGTCTACTGATAAGAGGAAGCATGTTAATTGAATTTCATGTTGAATCACCCTTGAATCCTAGGGATAAAAATATACTATTCAGGGTCTGAGGAGATGGCTCAGCCGTTAAAAGCATGCAGTACTCTTTCAGAGAACCAGAATTTAGTTCCCATGCCCAGCAACCACCTGTGACTCGAGCTCCAGAGGATCTGATGCCCTATTCTGGTTTCCACGGGTACCTCACATACACACATTGATATATACACACACATATAATTAAAAATAAAATTGCAGTGTTCAATTTTTGTTTGTTAGTGTTTAAATATTTTCATACCCATATTCATCGTGGATGTTGAGCTGTAACTGTCTTTTCTTATGGTGTCTTGACAGGGTAATGTTGGTGTCATAATTGAAAGTGATTCCTCCCTTTCAGTTTTTGGAAGAGTTTGAAAAGAGTTCTCATTCCTTCTTCTGTAGATGTTTGGTTTGGTGTATCAGTGAAGTCATGTGGCCCTGGGCTTTTCTTTCTTGAGCATTTTGATTACAGCTTTGATCTTCTCTTCACTGATCGGTTCCTACGATCTGTTTTTTGTTTGTTTGTTCGTTTGTTTGTTTGTTTAATCATTCAGCCTTGGTATGTTGTCTGTTTCTCCGAAGGTATTCATTTCTTCTAGGTCATCCGGGTTTGGGGCATATGAATGTTCCTAGTATTCGCTTATAATCCTTTTGATTACTATAGTGTCCATTGTAATATTCCCTCTTCAATTTATAATTTTACTTGGACCTTCTCTCACACTTTCCCTGTTTAGTCTAGTTAAAGATTCAACAATTTTGCTGACCTTACCAACAATCTGGCTCTTAGTTTTGACTTACTTTCTAGTCTTTTTATAATTTATTTCTGTCATAATCGCTATTATCTTCTTCACTCTACTAACTTTAGGCTTTACTTGGTATCTTTCTGGAGTTTTTAAAAAATATTTTATTACTTTTATGTGTATGAATGTATTGCCTGCCTGGAAGTAAGTGTACCCGTGTCATGCAATGCCCGCGGAGGACAGAAGAGGCTGTCGGATCCCCTGGAACTGTAGTTACGGACAGTTCTTAGCTGCCATGTGGGTGCTGGGATTCAAACCCAGGTCTTCTGCAAGAACAACCAGTGCTCTTAACCACTGAGCAATCTCTCCAGCCCCTTTCTGGCTGTTTATTTGAAATATTTCTTTCTTTTTTCTTATTGTAGTTGTTTACACTCTTAGAACTGCTTTTTGTTTGTTTGTTTGTTTGTTTGTTTTTAATGCTCATGTTGTTGTGGGGGGTGGTTTACTGCATCCCACAAGTATTAGCATGTTGTGCTTCCATTGCATGGATGGGTGTTGGTTGCCACTAGTGTCTGGAAGAGTCCCTGCTGGGTAGGTAGCAGGGGCCCTGGTGGACAGGATTGGCCCCAGACCACAGCTGAGAAGGGCTAAAACCAGGCCACAAAGCCACTGCAGAATCCACAGTTGGAATGAGGTCAGCAGACCTGCTTCTGGGCACACAGAAACATATGTCTTGCCTTTCCCTCTCCACTATTCCCTGGATGTGAACAGGACTGTTCCCAGACCCTAGCTGAGTGGAGATGGAGCTTAATGAATCCCCAGATTCACAACCCACGGACTAGATGTGATGTAGCTAAATGGAATATTTAAGGAAAATATGGATTCTAATTCTTGTTTTCTCCCTCTGTCTCTGTCAGCAAATTTCAGCTGACAAGTTTGTTTATAGAATGCTAACATAGCTAGCTAGAACCACTGGCCTTGTGTCCTGACGAAACTTCCTCAATTATGCATGTATCAGATGAAGACTTCTATGATGACCTTCAGACCAAGGATTTTTTTAACATTTGTTTTCTTTCTACATTTACAATAATTTGCCTAATTTTGAGACTATATGGAAGTTTCCTTCTCACTGTAACCCAATGCCTAAGATATAAAAGATATGTGCTACTTCCCTTTGGGGCTCAGAACCTTAAGACAGGAGTCTCTCTGGGCCACAGCATAGGTAGAATACCTGCTTCCTACATATTCCCAGTGTCCTGCCGGATCGTCCCCACAACAGATTAAGGCTGTGGGCTTATTTTTAAAGGTATGGATGAGTATAGTTTCTCCCAGGTCTCTGGGAGAAACTCTGGGCAAGATCAAAGCCATACATGGTTGTAGACAAATACACAGGTATTTAAATGGCTCTATTTCTGTAGCCAGAACCACATAGCTGGCAGATCTGCAACCTGGGTGCAGTTCTGCCTTCTCAAAACAGCCTCTGTCTTGGCTTCTTTTCCTGCTGCTGTGATCAAATACAATAGCAACTGAAGGGGAAAAAGTGTTATTCTGAGTCATAGTTAAAGTTACAGTCCATCCTAGCAGGGGAGTCAGGCAGCAACAGCTTGAAGTAGCTCTTTACATCACATCCATAGTCCAGAAGCACAGGGACACCCAATAGCCAAGAGTACTTGGGAAACACAGATTAGACTTGATAGGCCATAAAAAAAGACAAACACTAAAAGAGGGCATCAAGTTGGAGAGATTAGTAAGATGGGGGAGAAGGGTCTGAATATCATCAAAATACATTGTATGAAATTCTCAAATCATTAAAAATAGTTTCATGGATCTTCCTACGTCAGTTAATGCAATCAAGATAAACCCTTGCAGACATTCTCAGAGGCTAATCTTAACCTAGATAATCCTTCACAGGTATGCCTAGAGGCACGGCTCCTAGATGGTTCTAGGATTCTGTGAATTCAAAAACTAACACTACCTATCTCAACTCTCCTTAGTCCTGTGTTCCACCATGATTTAGCATCCTTCTACCTGGAACCCAAAATCTCCCACAGAGACACTTTTATCTATGAGGTGCTGCCAGATTCATGCTGCTGTGGGACCATGAGATGCCACCCTTCCTGTTCTTCATCTTTAATTCTGCCAGTCGTTGAGCAGCTCAGCTTCATGGAACCTCATTTCTCTCCTTTGTGGCCAGGCTGCCCACCTTGGCCATCAGCTTCACCTTGGTTTCACAAACTCCCTGGACTGAGGTTATCCCACCTATCTGCCACATTTCAGGGGTTCTCTTGTATTTACTAAATAACAAGCAATACAGACTCCTTCACAAATTTGCATGTAGCGAAAACTCTACAGCAGATATTTACATTTGAACTGTAATGGTACCAAAGTATTCCTTTACATTAGAGGCATTAAATCATTGTTTAAGAAAATCATCTTCAGGGGCTGGAGAGATGGCTCGGTGGTTAAGAACACTGGTTGTTCTTGCAGAAGACCCGAGTTCAAATCCCAGAACCCACATGTCTGTTAACAACTGTCCGTAACTCCAGTTTCAGGGGATCCAACAGCCTCTTCTGACCTCCACGGGCATTGCACGACACGGGTGCACTTACCTACATGCAGGCAATACACACATACGTATAAAATAAAAATAATAAATAAAATTTTAAAAAAAGAAAAAGAAAATCGTCTTTGCCTATAATACTGTAGGGGAAAATTCACCCTGACTTATATCACTTCCTCTGCGGAATTCTGCCATTTGCCGCCTCCAAAGTGTGTCTCAGCAAGATACCTACAATGAGAAGTGAAATGGCAAAAACTTAAAGCTCATGTTGAAGGGAAAACTACCCAAGTAAAAAAAGCCATCTTCCCAAATCCAGATGCATGTCACTGTAAGGAGGTAATAAAAAGCCAGACTTCATAGTGATTACACAGCACACACAACTCCTATGTTTCAGAATAAGATCCAAATGCCAGCGTGCAAATATTTTCATTATCATCAACCTTATAAATAACATTGTTTGGTTTTCCTCCATGTACCAATCCTCAAATAAAATTTCAAATTATTGCTATTTTTCCATTATTTTAATAAATGTGCTTATTTTATGCTTTCACGCAGAGACAAACAAGAAGTTCGGAGCCTGCCAAGTACTGGTGCTGAAACTTATTCACAGAAAGCAGCCTCACCTTGGGCAGTCGGTCAGCAGCGGCCTTGCCCGCATACAGCCTTACATGCTATGTGTGAAGGAACACAGACACTGAAGCAGAGCACACAAGCCCTGCGTGTGTTCTTACTCACTCACCTGACTACGAACAGTGTTTGGGCAAAAGAGATACCTGATCATTCCTAAATTAGGAGCCCATGTCTTAATAGCACACATGAAGTTCAGGACCTTACCTTTCATGAGCTCTAATACTATTAACTTTAGAGAATTATTTTTGTTTCTTTTTATTGTGCATGTACATGTGTGAATATGCATGTTTGTATGTGTGGAGGCACACATGTGGGGGAAGCATGTGCATATGTGCACACGTGTGTATTGGAGGCCAGATGTTAACATCAGGGGTTTGGATAGCTCCCCACTTTACTTACTGAGGCAGGGTCTCTCACTGAACCCCGAGCTCCATGATTCTGCTAGTGTCTCTATTCAACTTGCCATAGGGATTCCCTGTCTCCATCTCCCTAGCAATGAGATTATATGTGGGCTGCTGCACCTGCCTGACTTTCATGTGGGTGCTGGGGCTCCAGATTCCATTCCTCACACTTGTGAAGCACTTTATCCACTGAGCCATCTCCCTAACCCCTGGATAATTCTTCACTTAGAAAAGATTTCCTTAAACTGTTTAGGGGTTGGCAATGCATGGTCCCTAACTTCCTCTTACCTAGGAGGTCCCTCAGGGATAAAGATCATGTTCTTATCTTTCATGTCCAAACCAAAGCAAATGATGTCACTGTGTCACCTTCCACGTTTCCCTTTGCTCTCTCAGCAGCTCTGGCGTATGCCCCTCAAAGGAAGCGATCTGATTAGCACGGGCTCCCTCTGCTGGTGAGTGAAGATGCCAAGGGCCCAGAAAAGGCACCAAGGGTTGGAATTCTTAAGCAGCAATTTTGCATGACAATGCATCAGACATAAAACCAGTAAAAATGTCAAGGCCTTCGAAAAGTCTGAGATCTTATTTATCCTTCTTATACACTAATATGTTTATCTTGAGCTATATATAGTTCAGGACTTTGATTTCCCATCGAAGTCCATTATGTTAAAGACTTGGTCCCCCAGGATGTGCTTTTGGGAGGTGTCAAAATCCCTAAGAGGTGGAACCTTGCCCTGAGGTGCTTAGATCCTTGAGGTGCCTTCAGGGGAGCTTGTTAGCTCCTTCTGTCTCTTTTTTGCCTCAAGGTGGTGAGGTTTTCACCCCACCATTGTTCCACCATGTGCTCGCAGGATGTATTCCCTCACCATGAGTCCAAAGCAATGGCGCAGATTGGGCTGGAGTCTCTCACTTTAAACCAAAGTATTCCCTTTTTTTGCATAAGTTAATGTCCATGGATTCTAGCAGAAGACATGAGCCCCCTAGACATGAAGGACACCAACTGATTTACTCACTCACGGCAGGGCATGTAATATAAGCATCTGAATACGTGGTCCAGATCCCTTGCCCCCCATGCCACACATGGAAATGCCCAAATGGATATTTTATACATGGCAGATTTGGGTCATGTCTGAGGAACTTCGGGAATACACCACTGTTAAAGCAAGTAGTAGGCGAACGCACACTATCTTATGTAGAAACCTTGCCCTATTCCCCAAGGTCACTCCTTTGCACATAAACACTGAGGCATAGCCCAGCTGAAGAGCTTTCAGGGCTTTATGTTCTTGGTCACTGTAGAAGACTTGAAGTGCAAGAAACCCAGGGAGAGCTTGCCCAAGGAAGGTTAGATGGTTAGCATTTTAAGTTTCAAGTTCATGACAGTAACTGCCGAATTTCTTCTTGGTTTCTCTAGATGATTTTTTAAACTCTCTACCAAACCATTGGTTTAACCTTTTCTCCATGTAGAAATAAAACTTCGTTACCTTTTTGATCAAATTGTAAATAAAAATAAAAGAGGGCTAATATGTCACAAGATTTGGGAATAAAAAGAGTGAAGTTTTTGTTTACACATTAATATTTGCCACAGTCTATTTTAAAATCCCCAAGACTGTAGAATTTTAACTAGCTCAGAGTATTGCAGAATGGCAGGAATCCACAGAAAAGCCTTTAAACTTACAATGTCATAGAATTTAAAGCCTCGGGGTTAGAAAGAAACCAACTATAAAATTTTGGCAGGTGGCGTTTATGTTCTCATTTTGGTATTAGCCCAAACTCCTGTGCCATTTCAGCTGAGCAGCTTTAGACCGAGAAGTAGTCACGCTTCCTCGATTGCTACAAACATTTCTGCTTTACCATCACAGAACACTTGACTGTCTCCCAAGTATTCTCACATTCTTACTTTTACCCTGAAGTTGCCACACACACAAAAAAAGATAAGGCTGCCTCCCTTTGCCACTGCAGAAACAATGAAGCCAGACGGTCACTGGTCACATAACAGCTTCAAGCCAAGCTACTGATCACTAGAGAGGTGTGGTTGTATCCTAGCCTGGAGTTCTTCCCAGCACATCTTGCTGCCTCTTCTGGCTCTCTGTCAGCTTAGAGGCTGTGGCCAGCAAGACACTGAAGGACTTCACTTAGACTTAACTAAGTTGTATGGGATGTATAAGCTCTCCTGATGGGAAGAGTCCAAGAAAGGGCTCCACTTCAGCTAAAGATTGGTGGAACACCACTTGCATCCTGCTGTCCTTAGGGGATTGACTCACCTCATTATAAGTTGACTACATCTAACATCCACCCACCAACCAGAGTCAAGGGATGTCCTTTCTCTTAATCAACCTCAGCAGCCTTCTAGTTAGACCAACAGAAACCAATTGTTTCAGTCAGCAAATGTCAGAGATCCTAAGTGACAGCCCCTACATCTACTAGACTGAAATTTTGAGGTGTTTATCATGGAACATTCATTCTGAAAGATTCTCTACATGGATAACTTGTTAAACTTTTATAATCTTGAGGGCTGTATAATAAATGCAGTACTTTATAAGAATTTTTCCCACAACCAATCAACTATATAAGATAGACACAAATATCATACTGTTTTGATACATAAGAAAACTGAAGATTAGAAAGATTAAACCCAGTGCCACCTGGACCTTAGTGGAAGATCCTGGGTTCAAGCAGACAGGCTGAACCCAGAGAGAGCTCACATACTTGCCATACATACCAGACACCCACAAGAGACCTATGACTGCATAAATTTGGGAAGTCCTTGCATGTCTCAGTTACCTTTGGGAAGCTCAGTACACATTAGCTAAGAATAATCTAATAAATCCTACAGTTAACCAGTTCAACCCAACATTTCCCAAACTCACATTGCTACAGAGCCTCTGCTGTCTAACACCTCCAGAGAACACCTCACATTCACAACACAGCAGTCATTCCATTCATCTATTCCCAGTGAAGTCTCTCCATATGACTCAGCAATGAGACTCATGGGGAATAGGCTCCTGTACCTGTATTTGCCTCTTTTAGATTCTCAAATTAAACAAAATGAGGATCTCAGTCTGCCCTGTCTGTACTGGCCCCGACATATCAAGTGACTGATGTCAGCAGGGACCCTGCAAAGAGAGGGCAGCTGCAGACTCCATGTATGGAATGTCACCGATTTCTGTGCATGTCTAAATGGGGACAGCGGGACCCTGGACGGTGCAGGTTGGTAAAATGAAAACCTAGCAGCATTAGCACTTCTGCTCTGGTGTCCTAAAGAATAATGAAGAAGTGTTCATTTAGTAAACTAGAGAGTATGTTGTCCTTGCAGATAATCCATGTAAACTACTAATTAGGTGGTTAAGGTCTCTGTGGCTGAGAACTATGCAGAGTGCCCCTCTTGTCTGAAATTATTTCATTTCTATGGCTGTTCCAAGATTCACAGCTCAGTCACCTCACCCTCTAACTCATGAGTTGATATCTGTGACTCTGACTCAAACACAGTCTTCAGTTCCTTATGTTTTGTAGATGTATCTTGTCTAGAGAGTCAACCTTCAGCCAATTAACTGCTACCTTTCTGGCACATTTCTGCCTAATACAATTCCAAGACTGCCAGTTTTTCCCAGCACACAACCTGGACGAAGCTGTTTCCATTTGAGTCTAAAGAAGTCTGAAAGTGTTACTCTTACCAGAGGCTGTTTCTGACTTAGGGTTGGCCAAAGAGGCTTCTCTGTCCCCTTCTGATGTCACCATCACAGTGCTCTCTATGTGGTCACATTAGAGTCATGACCACAATCAGCATTTCCAGCTTTGCTGAATTTGCTTATTACTGTTTCCACCCCCTCTCCAGGAGATGCATTTAAAATGTCAGTCTTTTGCCATCTTCTGAGTGTAGAAAGTCACCACGTAATTGCTTGTTGGTAGCTTGTAGTCACTAAACAGGAAGTTCTCTATCCCCCTGTAGGTAGAGACTTAGCAGAACTAGGATTCCTTGTCCATTATTGTTCTGGGAAGGTGATTACTTGTTATTGAAAAACCTGTGTTTTTTCAGAATGTGTCATATTATCCTGGTCACTCTAGACAAGGGTTAAAGCCTGGAGCATTTGTGCAGGGTCCTCTCCTCCCTCACCTCTTCGCCAGCAAAACACACGTAATGTACTCTGTACCTACTGGACCTATTCCCCCTTAGCCACTTCCAAGTACCACGCATCCGTTTTTTTATGCTGAGAAACTTAGCCTAGAGCCAGAAAGGAGGATTCTGGGGATACAGGACCCAGCATTTCCTTTTTAGCACATTAGGACCATGGAGAGTTGGGATTCAAGGCACATTTTCCTTGTACTATGCAGCACATCACTCAGCCTCGCAGCCATCCTGAAAATGGAATCGGGTTCTTTGCTTTCCCTGAAGCTACCAGGTTTTATGTCTGCATATTTCTCTAAGTATCAGGATCCTGGAGTAGGTGATGTTTGCAAAACAAAGCTGTGGCCAGGGATCACAGCATTAGTGACTGATATATCTGATGGCACATGACCTACTTTTCTAACAAATCCATCTTCTTGTACCACGTTTTCCTCAGAGACAGAGAATCCGCTCCTTGAATCTCTGTTCACAAGATCCGTTATACTCAAACTACCAACATTTGGCACCACTGGGTGCAGCTTGGAAGGGAAAAACCATAAGAAGCCACATCCACGATCCCTGGAGCACATCTCATTGTCCCACCCCTCATGGCGCTGCCATATTTGGGGCTGCCTCCGAAGAAAGTGTGAAGCGGACCAGCTGAGAATCCATGAAACACGAGTCTCTCTGAACAAGCAAGGTACAGTTTACCTAAAACGTTATCAACTTCCTCAGCATCCTTTAAATGTGCAGGTGCTGACACATGCCATGTTTCCCGTTGCTGTTGCTACCTAGAATCCTCATATGTGGGAGTCAAGTCCACCTGAACTTACTTTGTCATAGTTTAAGTTCATGAGGGAACAGCTAAGAGCAAGTCCCAGAAGAATGCCTCAGTTCAAGTCCCAGTTCTGCCATTTTAAATTGGTGCGGTTTGGAACAAAGTCATTTGGGCCCTCTAAGCTTCCGTTTTCTCACACAGACAATGGGGATGAGAGAGGCCCTGCTGCACGGAATTGCTGAAATCAAAGCCAATGTACATTGAGAGAGATTGCAAAAATGCCTGAGTTCACTAGCCCACCTTCTATCGCCAGATCCTCTCATCAGAAATTGAAGGCTTCTCCTTGAATCTGGACTGGCCCTGCAACTTTTTGGCCAATAGAATGTGACATGATGCTGGGTTCCCAGAAGCTACAACTTCTCTCACCTCCCTTCCTGAGCCCTGTTTCTGTCTTGTGAACACAATGGAGTCAGTCTGCTGACACCTGTTACTAACTGGCCCTCTATCAGCCAACTGCCAGATATGTGAGTGACATCCTCTGAGACCAGCCAACATCAGTCACCCATCAGCTGACCTCAGATGCCCAAGCATCTGCAAGTTCAGTCATGCCCCCTTCACCCAGACTCTTGAAAATATGAATGGCTCTTGGTTTAAGTTTGGGTCTTTGTGAGCTCAGGCTACTACAACAAAATACCACAGACTGAATGGCTTAACAGCCATTTATTTCTCCATTATGAATTTTGAGAAGTCCAAGATACATATGCAGCAGATCTGGGTCTTGGTAAAGACCCACTTGCTAGCTTGCAGTTAGATAGCTGCCTTTTTAGTTCCCCCTACGGCAGAGAGAGGAGCTCTGGTTAGTCCTGTTTATAAGGCCACTAATCCGGATCATTATGGTGCCTCTACTCTGATAACCTCATCTAAATTCAGTCACCTCCCCCAAACTCCATCTTTTAATATTGTCAAATTAGGGGTTGGAGCTTCAACATATGAATTTGGGGCAAGAGAGATACAAACATTCAGTCCGTACCAACCACTAAGTTTTGAAGCAGTTGGGTAACTGAGAAACAAATCCTGTATTTGCCCATAAACACTTCAACCGGCATAAATTAAGTGCTCAATAAATCCAAGAAAGTACTATTGTCCACCATGGCAATTTTTTAAAAGTTCTCATCCAATGTACATATCTGAAATAAGTAAAAATAACAATAGCTTATCTTCCGTGTTTTACAGCCACGAGGAAATCACATCGTTTTTAAACATGGGCAACTTCAACAATGTTTCCAATTTATTCATTGTTAATGGTTTCAATTGTAGCCAGATCTCTTGAGCCATCTCCCTTCATATGGGAAATGTAGTACTTGAAAAAATGGACTGATGAGGGAGAGTTAGTGACCAGGAAGGTTTCTTCTTTTTCATTATGAAGGAACATGGGTTTGGTGGCAGCAATAGGACTGGTCAGAGCGATCTCTGAGATGAGGTCATTTCCTGGCATCGTTTTTGATTCTTAGATTTAAAGCTTTCCTTGGCAGAATGATCTGCATGAGGTCTGAAAGTACAGAAAGAATAAAAGGTTAAAGAAAGCAGTTAGAGTGGAGTAAAGACACAAAATAAGAATACATGGCTGGGCATGGTGGTGCACGCATGTAATCCCAGCATGGGGAGGCAGAGGCAGGTGGATCTCTGTGAGTTCAAGGCCAGACTGGTCACCATAGTGAGTTCCAGGCCAGCTGGGGCTACAAGGAGACCCAGTCTCAGAAAGAACCTCCAAAAAGAAAGAATGCACACAAGAGCTAAAGAAAATCTTCAGTGGATAGGATCAGCAACTCATAGTCTCCACCCAGGTGATGACTTGGGGTAGCTTACTTTGTTTCAACACTGTCCCACAGTGGAGGTCAGTAGAACCTTTCATACTCCTAGACCTCCATGGCTGGCAAAGACTTCAGAGACAGCAATAGCAAAACATCCCTACATGTACTTCTTCCCACTTAATTTAGCACCGACTATCCCTCTAAGAATATGCATCACTGGTTTTCTTTCAATGATGTCAACATACAACACTCAAATTAATGTTCCTGTTTGTTCTTCTGTTGCTGTGAGAAGACACCATAACCAAGGCAACTTATAGAAGAAAGAATTTATTTAGCTTACAGTTACAAGGAGCCTGAGTCCATCGTGGCAGGAGATGCATGGTGACAGCAGAAAGCAGAGTTCACACATCTTCAAGCAGGCACAGGAAACTGAGCACAGCTGGGAATGTGGGAAGGCATGAGAACTCTCACAGCCCAGCCCTAGTGACATACTTTCTCCAGAAGGCTGCACCTCCTAAAACCTCTCAAAACACTACCACCAAGTGCGGACAAAATTTCCAAGTACTTGGAGCCTATGAGGAACATTCTCATTCAAACCACTACAGTTCCCATCTTGGTTGAATCATAAGGTCATAAAAACAAGTTCACAGGTATCCCAATCTATTCCCACACTAAAAAAAATTGTGAGAGTTTTAATAAGCAGTAAGAAATTGATGCTAGGAAGCAGCCTGGCTAGGATAAGTGAGTAAACAAAGCACACCTCAGTGCTGGGGCACAACATGCAGACTGTCAACCCGATATTCATTCTGCTTTTCTTTTCTTCTCGGTAATGCATCCCACTTTTGTCTGAGCAGCAATGTGCCTGGTTAAAAACACACTTCATCCTGACTGTTTTCTAGCCAGGGATAGCCTTATTCACTTCGCAGTGCAAACCACTAAAACAGAGTCACTCTCTCATAGGAAATCGGGGTCAATCCTAATGGACACAGACCAGGTAGATGCTTGTCAGTGCAGCACATCTCAACACCACCAGAAGAGGAGGTTTTCATGAAGCATGCTCCAATGGGCTGCCACAGTGACACAGAGCTAGAAGTTGAGAGGGAAAGTAGTATGTAGATATTCTATGTTGTGCAGGAACTGGAGAAATGGTTCAGCAGTTAAGAATGTTTGCTGCTCTTGCAGAGGACTGGTGTTCAGTTCTCAACACCCAGATCAGGCAGCTTACAAACTCCTATAAATCCACTTGCCTGCACAAATATACATGTTCAGATATATAGATGCACACACACACACATAAATAAAATACATTTATATACATGTATGTTTGATAGAGAGATGATGCACAAATATTCACACACAGAGAATTATTCTTCAGGATCCAACAGGGGGGATACTATAATAATCTCTAGATTGTTTGCAGTATTCAATACAAATATTGATATCCAAATCCAAAGATATTCAAATATCATATAAAATGACATGTCATTTGCATATAATTTATATGCATCTTCCCATCCATTTTATCTTTCATTTGTTTGTGCTTTGAGCCCAGGCTGACCTGGAATTCATGATCCTCCTGACTCAGCCTCCTGAATGCTAGGATTCCAGGTGTGTACCACCACACTCAGACATCTCCACATTGTTTACATTATCTGTTATAATGCAAATTTTATATAAGTGACTTATACTGTATTATTTAAAGACTAATAGAAAGGGGCTGAAGAGATGACTCAGGGGTTGAGAGTACTACCTGTTCTTGCAGAAGACCCATCTTCAAATCTCAGCACCCACATGCTAGCTAAAAACCATTCATTACTCCAGTTCCAGGGGATCCGATGCCCTCTTCTGTCCTCCACGGGCACTGCACAACATGGCTGCACTTACACACATGCAGGCAATACACTCATACACATAAAATAAAAAATTTTAAAAAATCAAAGAATACTAGAAAGAAAAAATATACATATAACACAATATTTTTTAGCATTTTCTATTAATGATTGGTTATTGCCAAGGATGTGAAATCCATAAATACAGAGGATGTGTGTGTGCATGTGTGTGTGTTGTATATGTGTGTGTGTGTATGACTATTGATAGCATAATGTTTTGCTAAGACTATGTCTTAAGAGCCTATCATAATCAATGACTATTTCAAAAGCTCAATTCTTAGTGGGAAAGTAACCCTAAATTTGTTTTTTTAATTTATGTTAAGACTCCAGGTGTGCACCACCATGCTCAGACATCTCCACATCTATGTCATGCAATGCCCACAGAGGACAGTAGAGGGCGTCAGATCCCCTGGAACTGGAATTACAGACAGTTGTTAGCAGCTATGTGGGTTCTGGGATTTGAAACTGGGTCTTCTGCAAGAACTGTCAGTGCTCTTAAGTGCTGAGCCATCGCTCCAACCCCATAACCCTAAATTTAAGTATCTTTACTCATCTGAAGCTCAACCCAATTTAAGAGCCAAACTGAAGTCAAGTTCAACCTCCCTTTTTCTTTAATGATGTGGGGCATAATATTCTCCCAACAGCTTATTCAGAAACTATTTGTTAGGCAGGTAACCCAGGCCTCAACACCAGAGTGCCCTACATTCTGAAACTCAGCTTCCATCATAGCAAGTCTGTCTTGAATAGGGAGGGTGTCAAGATGCTTGTTTGCCAAGTCTAAGTTCTTTGATTGGTAAACACATGATGGAGGAGGTGATGAGTACCATCTACAGTTTTAGAACCACCTTGTAATTTGAAGCAGGGTATTTTGCTCTGTGTCATATGGATCAGTAACTTCCAGAACAATCTATATTTATAAAGCTTCTTTAACCAAGTCTTAGTCTTCTTTTTATGAATTCTGAACTACCAAATGTGTCTAGGGTTTGGACCTGAAAATAAATAGTTTCCACTTCGACCACAGTTAGAAACAACATAGAAATGGAAATGTTGGGCTCAGAAAGCACATTAATCACCAATTATGAGAGACATCAATAGATGGCCTGGTCTTCACGCCACTCCTTCTCACAGGAAACCTGGCAGCACTTCATCACCAGCCAGCGCTTATTAATCACTTTCCTCTGTGTACTTTACAACAGTATTTGTCACTATAGTGATTCCTTGAGAACAGTGCTGCTAAGCCAGCAAGGGACTCCTTCCTTTGAGCTAAAATGAACTAGTCAACATGAAGTGCTACAGGAAATCTACCCATGCATTTTGTCTGGGAAGAAGCCCTTGAACTCATCACCTCTTGACAATGTGAGCCAAGAAGTCTCTGGGGTCACCTCTCAGGCCCCACTTCTCTCCCAAAACCTTGACGATCAGAGCTGCTACCCAGAAAGGCATCCTTCATCTGCCAGAACCATCAGGCTCACTTTCAAGTGATTCTGCTAAGCAGTTTCACACTTGTCCATCTAGTCTCTCCTTAGGAAACTCAGTGAAACGGTCTGGGAATAGCCCAACATAAAACAAATTTGAAAGAAGTAAGTGAGCCTACCACAAGAAAATGCTAACACATAGAACATTAAGAGAATCAGTGTCCTGTCTAAGCTGGATGTTATTGGATCATTTGCTTGCTGCTTGAATTACTTGACACAGATATTTAAAAGTTCCAGTACTGGCACTGAAGAAGTGACTCAACAGTTAAGAACATTGGCTGTTCTTGCAGAGGACCCAGGTTAGGTTTCCAGCACATGGTGACTAACAACTGTCCTTAGCTCCAGCTCCTTTTCTGACTTCCACAGGCATTGGACATACAGGTGCACTTAAATATATGCAGGTTAAACAGTCATGCACATAAAATAAAAATAAAATTTACAGCAGAAATGTCCTTTTTCTGACTCCTCCTCCCAAGGACAGCTGAGAATACTGGACATCATGAATGAAACACTGAAAGATAACAAGGAAAATGTGAACTTCTGAATGGAGACCTTGGGGTCTTTTTTTCTTCATACATCACAGACCTGGAGCAAAAGCAACTGGAGGCCTGGAAATGCCGATTGGCTTGGACAAAAAAATAAAATAAAAGCCCTAACAGAGCTTACGAATAAGGAACGGGACAACCTGTCAAGACAAAAAACTCCTTCAGAAAGTAACCACTCATCTCTAGCCAAACACCACAGAAGAAATAATGACCTTACCCTCATAACAGGCCAACCAAGACCAGGTGGAGGACAGACTTCCACCTTCATGGTGGAAGAAGGCGCCCTGTCTTCATCCCCACCACAGCGATGCAGTGGAGGTTGTAGTGGGGGACTTTGTCACTGATGAAGTGCCCCTCCCTCCAACATCTGACCTACTACCAGAGGAGGCCTAGTAGACAGTCAGATAGAAAGGCCACCCCCTGCTATGGGTCAGCAGAGGCCAAGTAAAAGAGAAAGAAAAGAGAATAAGCAGAAACAAAAAAGTAAATAATAGATTTAACCCCTAGCATTAAATGCAAATATTTTAAACAAAATTCAACTATATGCTATCTATAAGGAACTCACTTTAGAGCTAGGCATGATGGTGCACGCCTTTAGTCCCAGCACTTGGGAGGCAGAGGCAGGCAGATCTCTATGAGTTCAAGGCCAGCCTGTCTGCATAGTGAGTTACAGGCCAGCTGGAGCTACAGGGAGACCCTGTCTCAAAAAGACAAAAAAAAAAAAAAACCCCACCTCAACTTTAAATATAGCATGCAAATAAAACAATGGAAATATATACAAGTAATCAAGATAGGGCTGGTAGTATTAATGTCTAATGAAATAGCTTAAGAGTAAAGAAAACTGCCAGATGCAAAGAGGGGCATTACCTAATCCAGAAAAAAAAAACAGCAGTTTAAATGTGTGTGCACAGAACAACAGAGCCACACAATCATGCAAAACAAGAACTGGTAGATCTGGAAGGAGAATAGTCCGTTATTGGCCTCAGAGATTCCGTCTCTTTCCCAACATTTGCTAAATGGATGCAAAGTCAGCAGGGATAGCTGCATGAACCAGCAATGCCATTACTGAACAGGGTCAAATCAGTATTTATAGAATGTTGCACCCAACAACAACAGAAGCCCTTCCTTCAAGGACTCAAAGAAAATGCACTAAGATAAAAGACATCCTGTATCATTGGAAGAAATTCAGCAAACAAAAGAATTAAAAGTATACATTCTCTGACCACAATGGAAACAAACCAGGAAACAACGAGAGAAATATCCAAACATTTGGAACCAAAAAACCACTCTGAAATGCATCTAGAACTCCCTGGGTCAAAGAAGAAGTCTCCAGGTATATTTTCTTAAAATTGAATCCATTGAAATGAAAATATACTGCATAATAATTTCTGGGATACAGCTAAGCAGTGCTGTAAGGAAAATGCATAAAGTATAGAGTTATGTATCAATACACAAATGAGTGGAACTAGATCCACACCTCTCCACATGTACAAAAATTAACTCAGATGGAACAGAGAACAAATATCAGACCTAAAACCACAAAATCATTAGCAGAAAACACTGAAAAAACACATCTTTAAAATTATTGTTATAGGCAATATTTTTATTGATAAGACATCAAAATCACAATCATCAAAAGCAAAAATTGGTCTAAAAGAAGCTTGTTCAAAGCAATCAACAGAGTGATTGGGCTGGCTAACAGAGCATAGGGTGGGGGTTTATTTACAGAAGAGTGGGCACTGCCCCCATCTATGGCTGTTCTGGAAAGTCCACACTCAAATATAGATCCTGTGACTTCCTGACAGCTGCACAAAATGGTGAGAGAGGTGCCTCCTGGCATTCTCTGCTTATATAACCTTAGCCCCTCCCCCACATGCAGCTAAGGTCAACTGATTGGGTGAAGGTGGGGTAACTGACTCTCCCTTTGACTCCTTAATGAGCATGAGAAGGAGGTGTGGCTATAGCTTGCCGGCATAGTGGTTGGAAGACACTTCTAGTCAACACTTCATCCCTTCCTCCGGCTCTTACATTCTTTCTGCCAACCTCTTCCACAAAAGTCCCTGAGCCTTGGAGGGGGTGATAGGTGTAGGATGATCTTCCTCTCATTGTGGCAAGGCACTGAACTTTCAGGTCTCTGCATCACTAGTTTTCCATGGGCTGTTGGCCTATTTCAGTGGGGTTTCATCTACTATAAAAACACAAACAGCAAGAAGCAAGAACATCTAAACAGTGGCTGCTATAATAACTTAACTTATGGATCTAAACAAATTTTTGGATGATACTTTAGCAGGTGCACCACATCCATCTAACAAAACAATTGCAGTGGCTTCCTACTAGGGCCTATATTCTCTCCTGCCACAGGGGTTTGGTCTGGTCTACAGTACCAAATGTGTGTTCCACCCCTAGGAGCAGGCATTATATCCAATCAAAAATTTGCTGGTTGTGCATACACTATACATTCCACTGTTGCACCAACAGGAATATCTTGTTTGGTGTGTTGATAATGCAACACTCAGGGTCTGTTGTTGAGCAGAATTATAAGTGATGATTCTCCCCCAGTCATCTGCATATCACCTTTTGGTACCATGAAAGCCACCCATCCAGTGGCAGGGAGGTTCCAGCTTAGTCCAAGTTTGATTTCTCCCTCTCCTGTGCTCACATCAAGCAGTGTCTTCAGGGTTTTTCCATCCACTTCCAGTGTACAACCAACATTATTGGCAATGGCCTTTATTATTTTGGGGAATCTCTTCTGACATTCATGGGCATTTCACGACACAGGTGCACTTACATACATGCAGACCATACATTCATATACATAAAAAATAGTAAAGAGAGGTTGGCGAGATGGCTCAGCAGTTAAGAGCACTAACTGTCCTTGCAGAGGACCCAGGTTCAATTCCCAACACCCACATGGTGGCTAATAACCATTTGTAACTCCAGTTCCTAGGGGATCCAATGCCCTCTTCTGACCTCTTCAGGCATTACATGACATGGATGAACTTACATACATGCAGGCAATACACTCATACACTAAATTAATTAAATTAAATTAAGAAGAATAAAGAAAATATTTTTACAAATAAAAAGGGGCTGGAGAGATGGCTTAGAGCACTGACTCCTCTTGCAGAAGAAGACCCAGGTTTGATTCCCAGCTACCAACTATTCTTAGCTCCAGTTTCAAGGGATACGCACCCTCTTCTGGACTCCATGGGCACTGCATGACATGAGGTCACTGACATACATGCAGGCATAATATTCATACATGTAAGATAAAATAAATAAATCATTTTTTTTTAATTTAAAAAAGATATAAACTGGCTAATAAATGAAAAAGATATTCAAAATGTCACTAATCATCTGAGAAATGGAAACCAAAACTTCAATGCAATATCATCTATCCTCAGTTAAAATGGCCATTGTCAGAAAAGCAAAAACTAAATCACGGTAAGGATATAGAGAAAGAGGAATTCATGGGAATTTAAATTAGCAGACTCATCATGAAAAACAGCATGGAAATCCCTCGAAAAACTAGCAATAGAAGTGCCATGTGATTCAGCCAACCCACATCCCTACATGCAAAGGAAAATAATTCAACATACAAGATTCCTTCTTATCTATGTTGATTGGGGCATTACTCATAATAATGAAGATACAGCTAACAACCATCCATAACTCCAGTTCCAGGGGATCTGATGCCCTGTTCTGACCTCTGCAGGTATTGCATATATGTAAACACAGGTGCACTTACATGAAGGCAAAACACTCATACACATAAAATTAAAATAAATTAATAACATATTTTAAAGAAAGATGATTTAAATAGAGAAACTCATGGTGTTGATGGATTAGAGAACTCAAATAGTGAAGATGCCAATTCTTCTCAAAACTGGTTTGCATGTCTAACCATTCCTGTCATGATCTCAATAAAGCTTTGCAGATCTAAATGTGATTATTCAAACCTGTATATGAAAAGGAAAACAAACCAGAATAGCCATAATCTTGAAAAAGGAAATAAAGCAGGAAGAATGACTGCCCAAAATCCAAAAGAGCTTTGACAAAGTTTCAAAATCGATGTAATGACAAAGATTTTCATCAGCAAATGGTGATCATTCACCTGGTGTCCAGGAGAGAGAGAGAGAAAGAGAGAGAGAGAGACTTAAATCTAAGTCCCAATCCTTAATGAAAAAAAAAATAGCTCAAATGTGTTGCAGACTTAAATTGAAAGAGCAATGCTACAAAACTGTTAGGAAAATTATTGCTACTCTAGTATTTGTTACAGAGGTCTTACACTTGACATCAGAGGCACACTCAAAAACCCAATGAATTGGGTTTCAGTAAAATTCTGTCTCTGTGAAAGATCCCTTATGGAGACAGAATTCATGTTCCTGATTTGAATAAGATATCCAGGCCGCATGCATGTGTAAAGAACTCTAAACACTGAACTACAAAAACAGAAAATTGAAAAATCAATCAGAAATTAGCAAAAGACAAGAAAAGACATTCGCTACAGACATACAGATGGAAAATGGGTATATGGAAAATTGTTCAGTGCCATGAACCAGCAAGACGCAAATTAAAGAAAAAGCATAGAGATGAGACATTACTACACACCTATCCGTGCGGCAATTAAAAAAAAATCAAGATGATACTCTGAAACTGCTAGAGGATAAGACAGCAGGTATAGGCACAAGGAAGTAAGGACTTCTGAATAGGATTCCTGTGGCACAAGGAGTAGGACCAGCCACTGACAAATGGGGTCATGGGATTAAAAACCTTCTCTACCACAAAGGAGCTGTATATTAAAGCAAGTGAATAGGCAGCCTACAGAATAGGAGAAAATCTTTGCCAGCTATGCATCTGACAGAGAAACAGGGTCTAGAATATGCAGAGATTTTTAATAAACTAAACAACATACTGGAGAGATGACTCAGCAGTTAAGAACACTTGCTATTCTTCCGGGGGTCCCAGATTCTATTTCCAGCACTCACATGGTGGCTAACAACTGCCCATAACTACAGCTCTGGGGGATCTGATATTCTCTTTGGCCTCTGCAGGCACTTCACCCATATGGTGCCTTTACATACATGTGGGCAAAATACTCATACACATAAAATAAAATAATAAATAAAACATTTTAAAACCTCAACATCAAGAAAATAAACAATCCAATTTAAAAAAATGGACTATGGAACTGGACAAAAAGTCCTTAAAACAAGAAATACGGATGGCTAGTAAATGCTTTAAAAACTTTTCAACAAGCTGAACACGGTGGCACATGCCTTTAGTCTCAGCACTCAGGAGGTAGGCAGATCTCTGTGAGATTGAGGCCAACCTAATCTACATAGGAAGTTCCAGGCCACTTCAGGCTACAAGGAGACTCTATCTCAAAAAATCAAAAAAAAAAAAAAAAACCAAAAAAAAAATCACCAGCAGCATTCAGTGACTCTCCACAGCTGTGAAGGAAATGCCCCAAGCCTGGGCCACCCCCAACGAAATTAAAAAAAGAAGTCCCAGGCCACTTCAGGCTAAAAGGAGACTCAATTAAAAAAAAAAAAAAAAAAAAAAAAAAAACCAACAAAAAACAGAGAGAGACAGAGAGAGAGAGAAAGAGAGAGAGAGAGAGAGAATGAACAGAAATGCCCTGCATAGGTGAACAATATGGATCCTAAAAGATATGGGTTGTTAGATGCAAATTTCAGTTCTAGGCATGTGTTACTTCATAAAGAGGCATCAGAGGCACCCAGAAGAGCACAAGTGACTGCCACTGCTCTTGATTGCCCAACATAATCAAATGGTACAACAACCCCTATTGCTGAAGACATTGCTTACTTTGGACACAGGACATAGAAAAACCAACCTTGAAGTGACCAGAAAATTAAATTTTCTCTCTCTCTCTCTCTCTCTCTCTCTCTCCTGACTAGCTTACATAGTGCCACAAGGTGCTCTACAGGCTACCAGGGAAGAAAAACATCAGTGACATTGCCCAGTGCTGGGCCTTACATACTAGAATACTGACAAGTTTAAAAAGATGTGCCAGCTGCTACAATAATGGCATGATGTCTATAGGAGTAACCATTTTCTGGCAGGCTATGAGGCCTGCACCACAGAAGGGATTTAATGCTGGTACTATAAACCTAGTCAAAAGTTCATGACTGGGATGATCATATGCCCTAGGGGGAACCTACCATTGTTATTTTGCTAAACCATCATGCAAATAAATATTTGTTTATACCCATAGATTTCTGCTGCTCTCCACCTTGATTGCTTTTTGCAGTGTGTAGGAGTTAATGCAGAGACTCATAACTGTTCAAAGAGTAGAGTATACCTAAAGCTGATAAATTCATTCATCAAAGTATCAGTATATAAAATTAACACCCCAAAATCAGTAACCTTCTGTAGCCCGAATTCCCTCTGGGTCTCCTGCGCTAACAGACAAACCATAGAATATATTTTATGTGGATTTATTAACTTACAAAGGAATGAGAACCCAGTGCCTAGCCCCACGCCTCTGGAGGTGTGGCTCAGAACCTGCCATATCAGACAGCACCACAACTACCATAGTTCCCGCTAGGTCCACAAGAGTCAGTCCATTCTGTCTTTGAGCTGCTGCAACTGGCTGCACGTTCCCCAAACCACATGCACTACCAGCAGCTCCCAGCTTCTGTCCCAAGATGGCTCCCAGCAGCCCCTTCATAGTCCATGCTCCCATGTCAGGCCCCACCCATTGGAGGAACTAACCAATTGGGAGACACCTTCCTATACACCAACAACAAACATACTGAAAAAGAAATCGGGGAAATGATCTCATTACAATAGCTTCAAAATCCATAAAATACCTTGAAATTAGTCTAACCTAAAGGAAGTGAAGGACTTATACAATAAAAACTTTAATGAAGACGGTATCAGAAGATGGAAAGACTTCCCATGCTCATGGATCAGTAAGTTTAATACTGTGAAAAGGGCTATCCTACCAAAAGCAATCTACAAATTCAATGCAATACTCATTAAAATTCCAACGCAATTGGAATTGGAAAAATAATCTCAAATTCTATATGGAAACACAAAGAAAATCACAATGGACAAAATAATTCCAAAAAATAAAAGAGCTGCTGGAGCATTATCATCCCTCATCTCAAATTATACTACAGAGCTATAGTAATAAAAATAGCATAGTACTGGCATAACAACAGACACGCTGATAAATGGAACAGAACTGATGACCCAGATTTAAATCCACACATTTACAGACACCTGATTTTTGACAAAAGAGACAGAAACACACACTGAATAAAATACAGCATATTCATAATAGTGTTGGTCAAATTGGATAACTACGTGAAAAAGAATGAAACTAGACCTCTTTCTCTCACCACGTACAAAACTCAATTCAATTGGATCAAGGACCTCTACATATGACCATTACCCTGAGTCAGATAGAGGAGAAAGTAAGGAATACATTGGAACTCACAGGCACAGGAAAGGAATTTCTGAACAGGGTTCCTATAGCACAAGCTTTAGGTCCAACAATTGACAAATGGGACCATATGAAACTAAAAAAGCTTCTGTATATCAAAGGATATCATCATGCAACCAAAGAAGCAACCTATGGAATGGGGAAAAAAGTCTTTACCAGGTATACCTCTGAAAGAGTGTTAGTCTATATAATATACAAAGAACTCAAGAAACTAAACACCAGAAAAACAAACAACCCAATTAAAAAATTGGGGCAAGGAGCTGAATAAGGGAATTCTCCAAAGATGAAATGCAAATGGATAAGAAATATTTTGTAAAATGTTCAACGTCCTTAGTCATCAGAGGAATGAAATTAAAAGTACTTTGAGATTTCATCTTACCTCACTCGAAATGACTGAGATCCAAAAAACAAGCAATGACAAATACTGGTGAGGATGTGGAGAAAGGGGAACTATTATTCACTGTTGGTGGCAGTGCAGCCACTGTGGAAATCAGTGTGAAGATTCCTCAAAAAGCCATAAATTGATCTATCATAAATATGATCTAGCCATACCACTCTTGTGCATATACCCAAAAGACTCTATACCCTACTACAGAAATACCTGTTCATCCATGTTCATTGCTGCCCTTTTCATAATAGCCAGAAATTGGAAACAACCTAGCTGTCCATAAATTGATGAGTGGATAAGAAGGTATGTTACATACACACAATGAAATATTATTCAACTTGAAAATGAAATATGAAATTCCAAGGTAAATGGATGGAACTAGTAACAATCATCCTGGGCAATGTAATCCAGACCCAAAAATACAAACATCAGATGTTCTCTCTCATAGCTGTGTGGCTAGCCTTGTGATCCTAGATGTGTATGTTTCAATTTGAAAAGAGAAGTTGGGAAACTAATAAATGGCCATGGTGGGGTGGAGGCTTCCTGGGAGGGGTGGTAGAATGCAGTAATATAAATGGAGAAAGTGGAATAATAAAGTAAGAATGGTTAAATGCCATGGGAAATGGGAGGGCAGGGCAGAGGAGAGAGCCTGAAGCCATTGGAAATCTACCACTATAGAAGCTTCTTAAAGTATATACGTACATAGTATATTAAAAGAAGTTAACAGGGATACATTGCCCATATAGCTAGACACCATAGATTAACAAATTAAAACCCTAGTGCCATGAATGGACTCCCTCTCTAGAAGCTGTTGACCAGCAGCTTACAGACCCTCAAAAAATACTAGCCATTGCCCTGCTCTTCATTCCCCACTACAACTTCATGGTAAGACCCTATTGCTGAAGACACTACATAAATGAGCTGAAGAGCAAACAAGGAGAAATCAACCTAATACTGACTTCAAAGCCTCATTTCTACTGGATAGCTTTCATAGTGCTAGAAAATGCTATGCATGTTACCAGAAGGAAAAAAAATAATCATCAGCCTTACCCAGCTATGAATCCTGTGAACTACAGTAACAACTGACCTGGCAAGATATGCCCACTGGTGCAATAGTGGCACAAATATTATGGGAGTAACCAACCACTTTCTAGTTAGATTTAAGGTCTGCTTCATAGGATGGAGTCCATACCTGACATTGGTATTGGTCCTAAAACCTGAGACAAAACAGATCACAGGGCATAAGGGAGAACCCAATACTAGTTTTATGCTAAATAGCCAAAGTATTAAACTGGCTTATTGTTGTACCCATAGATTAATATATTTCTCACCAAAGAAGCTTCCTTATACAACAGACAGTGATTAAGACAGAAACCCACAACTGGCCAAATGTGCAGAAAAGAGACTGCAGAGCCCTTATCTCTGCATATACATATGTGAACAGGACACATATGTATATCAAACTTCTGCCCCCTATGGCTCAGGAATCATTGCAGAAGAGGGAGCAGAAAGATTTTTAGAGCCAGAGGTGGTGGATGACCACAAGGAAACAGTTTTCCAAGCAGCTGGTCAGTTATTCATATGAATTCACAGCAATGATGAAAGCATACACAAGTCCCATGCAAGCTCAAACCACACAAAATTCCAGCATAGGCATAGGTAAGAAATCCCAACACTACCTGAGGAACTACTGGCAGCCAGTGGCTGCTGGGAGGGGGAAAGTCGGGCTCTTTCAAGGAGGTTAACCAATCTCCAGAGACCCATACTGAAGGACATTTGGGAACAGAAATTGGGCAAATAGACCTTACTTTATACACACATAAACACACACACACACACACACACACACACACACACACA
>NW_008357487.1:707650-721768 GCF_000622305.1 Nannospalax galili
TATAGAGAGAGAGAGAGAACATTAACTTATGAGGTAGGCAGTCAGGGGAGGTGCAGGTAGGGGAGGGGTTCTAAATACTACCAAATTATATTCCACAAAAATCAGAAGAAAAGGAGTGGAAGGAATGTGAGAGTTGGCAGATGGAGAAGTGAGCTGTGAAATGCTGACTTCTTGATATGGCGCAGTTGTTGCACACATGAACTCACTATTTGCACAAGGCCTGCATATTATCAAGCCAGTCAGAATTCAAGCATGTATTGCAGAAGGGCCCCAGAGAAGAGCTATTGGAGGAAGAGTCACTCTCCTTTCAAAACATGGCTTCTGTTGGGTGCACATGCCCCAGCAGATTGCCACACACAAATGCTCATAAGGGCAATACTAATTGTATGCAGGAGGCTATTAATAATAAAAGATCAAGTGGGGAGGGAGATAGGGGCTTTAGGGAGAGCTGGAGGAGGTAGCAGTAGATGGCTATGATCTGTATATTTGCATACATGAATGAAACTTTCAAAGAGTAAAATACATTATTTTTTAAAAACAGTGATTACATACAAAAATGCTGAGAAACTGAATCTCATCTATTACCAGTAAGAATAAAATGACACAGTTAGTCCAGAAAAGAATTTGACAGTTTGAAAAAAAAAAAAAACTACCACACAACTCAGCAGTTACTCTTTTGGACAATAACTCAGGAAAAGATTACATTTGCACAAAGGTCTATACATGAATGTTGAACTTTACAATCATTTTAATGTGGAAATTTTCAAATGTCCTTCACTGGGTAAATGGGTAACTGAACTTTGATACAACCATATATGCAGTTGTATAGCTGTTTTCTTCAAATTATAACAATGAGAGACGCTCATGCAACTTGCTGTACTTAGGAAGTTCAGAAAGTTTTAGATCAGCAAGCCTCGTCCCCAAGGTTATGTAAGCAGTAACAGCTGCTGGGGAGAGGAGGTTCTTTGGCCAGTCCTGCACCCTACAACTTGAGTGGGGATATAGGTTGTCACCCAGGCTGAAGTAGGCTGCAGCTGCCTGAGTCACCCATAAAATAGACTCACTTGTTCACCAAGCTATATTTGTGTGGAATTATTTATTTGGTCTGTCACCAGTGCCCCATCTGGGCTTAATAGACATTTGTTTATATCTCCCCAGGAAACATCACACAACACCATGGAATACAGTCAGCAATTAAAAAAGAATAAATTACCAATAACATGGCAACCTGTCTGAACATGTAGTAAAATACTGAGAGGAAAAACTGACATACCATAGAATTCCTTTACATAACACTCTGAAAACATAAATGATGGAAGGGAGACAGAATGGTAGTTGTCACGCTTGTGCACAGAGGCTGGAGGGAGGGTGTGCTGTAAGGAGCAGAGCTGTGCTTGGGTAAAAATGCACTGAACCTGATGGAATCAGGCCAGTGTTCCAGCTGCACTACGGTTTTACAGCTTTGAGACCTGTGAGGGAAACTGGGTAAGGTTACCTAGAATCTCTGTGTTCTTTTATTTTTTATAACTGCATGTTAACCTACGATTGTTTCAAAATGTGAAGTTCCACTTTTTAAATTTCATGATAAGTCACTGGTGCAAAAGCCTAAAGGGAATCAGGAGAATGGATTTCTGCCATTTTTGCTGCTTTCTAACTATAATCTCCTGCCACTGGAAATGTCACCTTTCACGATATATAAAAGTTACAGCATGTTGGGGCTGGAGAGATGGCTCAGCAGTTAAGAACACTGAATGTTCTTGTAGAAAAACCAGGTTTGAATCCCAGCACCCACATGGCAGCTAACAACTGTCTGTAACTCCAGTTCCAGGGGATCCGACAGCCTCTTCTGTCCTCCGCGGGCATTGCATGACACGGGTTCACTTACCTACATGCAGGCAATACACGCATACACATAAAAAAATAAAAATAATAATTTTTTTTTAAGTTACAGTATGCAAAGCTACTAAACATAGTACTTACTTGGGCATTCAATATTATCTCTCAACTGTATGATGTGTTCTGTGCTTCAGTCAACATATAAAGTTTGAAGAGAATGAGTGTAAACGAAAGTCAAATGATTTGAGTTTTAGAGATGCCTCTAAAATCTATGACCTTGAACAAAGTCACTTAGTTTCTTTGGTCTTCAGGTTTCCATCTACAAAATGAACCAACATTACCATACATCATGAACCAAATTCTAGGGAATTAACACATTTGAGTACTTCATAATTCATGCCTCTTCCTTGGTAAGTCACGAGTCAAGAAACCACTGATGCTGTATACTTTGTCCTTTCTCCCGCCAAAGGCACCATATCTAAGTAAATAGCTTGCACCCTCACTTGATCCTACTGTCTTCATCACCTAAAAGACATAGGCTGGGAATGATCCCAATATCCACAATGTGTAGATCCACAATGAAAAACACTGATATAAATGACTTTTGGTTTAAAATGAAGCTAATAAATAAAAAAGCTGGGTGTGGTGGAGCATGCCTTTAATTCCAGCACTGGGAGACAAAAGTAGGTGGATCTCCATGAGATTGAAGCTGGTCTGTTCTACATAGTGACTTCCAGGCCTACTGGGCTAGGAAGACTCTCTGAAAAACAAAAAACAAACAAACAAAACAAAACAAAAAAACGAAGCCAATAGTGTAAAAACAAAAACTGTATTTATAACAGCAAGAAAAAGAGCTGCCATTTATAAAGCATTTTTACTATATCAGTTCTGTTTTGAGTTCTATAAAGCTTGGTGTTTAATCCAAATGAGTGGTGTGTCAAAATCTTGAAGTGGCAGCTCTACTTCCCACAGGAAGCCATACTTCTATAGAAGGCAAGACAGCCACTCCAGGAAGCAGAGGTCACAGCCTATCCCCTCCTGGGGTCCTTATGGAAGGTAGCTGAGATCCCACTTCCTACACGTGAACAGATGCTGCAAAACCTCAGCCCTGGGGCCAAAGAAGCCCAGGAATCCAAGGCATCCCAGAAGGACCCCCCCCCATAGGGTCCCCAGCCAGGGCCACAAGTCTCACAGTATCTATCATTGATTCCAATGTTTCCTTTGAGCCAGAATGTTTTTTTAAAGGAAAATATACAATATTATATTTTAATCTTTTTATAGTCCATAATAAACCAGGTTCACTGTCAACAGTCACAGTTGATCATGTTATCCCTTGTTATAAGAGATCTGAACTCCATAGCTCATTTAAATGGGTCAATAGTGGGAGTTTACAAATACTCAGAAGGTTATTCCCTGGTGACCAGTATAAAGTACAGTGAAATATCCAATTCCTTATTGGTTATGGTATCCTTATTTGCAATTGTGACACCAAATGCCTAGACCTATGCTGATGGTCTCCACCTGCACAGGTATGAGAACAATTGACATGCAAGACAGCATAAGGCACACTCTCATTTGTGTTCTTTAAAAAGATTTGTACTTGCTTGAAGAGGATTAAGATGAAGTTTCTCCAAATTAGTCACTTGGTCCAATAGGACAAACCCTGTCCCATGTTAGACCCAAGGGAACTACTGTCCCATGGATGAATGTGGTCTACAGGAAGAGCAGAAATCATCCAAGAAAGAGTTATGCATTTCTGATATGCCCATGAGTGCAGATGTGGCATATGTTAAAAATGCATCACTAAGCAGAGATGAGGGAGCAAGGACAAAGCTGGCTCAGTCACAAACATGCATATGTCTCTACATGTATGGTCTGGAGACTGCGAAAGTGGGAGTCAAGCTTGTTTTATGGTTCCATAGGAGCCAAATATGACATTTAAACTATCCATCCCATTAATATTGTATCATTGTGTCAATCTGGAATGCATTTTAATCACAAACCCCCTTGAAATGGTCTCCTTTGTTGTATTTTCTTATTGGCTCACTTTATCAACATCTGCTGTGTTTAGACAATATGAATTGAAACTGAGGAATGCTGTTTGTACTCAGCTACTTTTGTTGAGAGTGTAACATCCTGAGATTGGCAATGTTTATGTAAATCAGTGTGGCTGACACAGTCATCATAAACAAACGAGGGAAATATAACAAACACACTGTTCACACAGGAAATGTTTGTTTGGAGAGTTGGCTTTGGTCTCACCAGATTGATGAAGAGTTGCTGATACCACAGATCTGGGCTACATTGTGCACAGGCCACTTCTAGCAGGTCAGGCAATTCTATTGCCTCGCAGTTTGCAGCCCACAGACCAAATCTTGGCCCCAAGTATCTTCAGAAGTCCACAAGCTGAAGCCTGAGTGACTGGATAGATTCTGACACTGAGTCAGGCACACCCCGTTATAGCCTCTCTACAGCCAACTGTACTCCATCAAAGGGCACTTCCAGCAAGGCTTTCGACCCAAGGTCCTAATTCCCATTCACAAAAAAGGAATGGTAAGGAAATAATCACACAAAGGCACAATGACACATATGTACAGTGATGCTCACAGCAGTTTTGTTCAGATGTACAAAAATTCAGAAACCACCTACACATTCATCTCTAGAGAATTAGTAAGATGGTGATATATCAAAATGGCAAAATCATTCTCCCATTTGTGTTATTTAAGAGGACCTGTATTTGTTTATACAGGTTTGAGCTGTTTACAGAAAGATCTCAGCAATTGGCAATTACTGACTTATTGCCATCCATAGATTAATGCATTTCTCAATTCTCACCAAAGAAGTTTCCTTATACAACAGATGGTGATTATGGTGGTTTGAATGAGAATGTCTTCCATAGGCTCCAAGTAGTTGGACACTTTGTCTCCAGTTGGTGGCATTGTTCTGGGATATTTTAGGAAGTGCGACCTTGCTAGAGGAAGCTTATCACTGGGGGTGGTCTTTGAGAGTTCTTTAGCCTTGCCAGATTTCCAGTCAAGTTCTGCATCCTGTGCCTCCTTGAAGATGTGAGTGCTTAGCTTTCTGTTCCTGCTCCAACCACCTTCTGCCACCATGCTTCCTCACCATGAAGGGCTCTAATTCTCAAATAAACTCTTCCTTCTATATATGCCCTTGGTTACAGTGCTTTATCACAGCAACAGAAAAGTAACTAATACCAGAGAGTAGGCTGTTTGTAAAGAACCTGACCATGTGAGTTTTTGGAGGAATGTGGAAGACTTTGGAAGTTTGGGCTAGAAAAGTAGATTTCTGTAAGCAGAGCTTAATGGACCATTCTAGTACAAACCTAGAAGAAAGTAGTGCTGAGAGCAAAGTAGTTTCAAAGGGAAATAAGGATTTAAACAACAACTTGATGCTTTAGCAAAGAGTCTGGCTGGAGTTTGTCCACAACCTAAAAATTTGCCTGAGGTTAAACTAAAAAGTAATGGACTAATTTCTTTGGCAGAGTAAATTTCAAGACAGCCTAATATAGAAATGGTAGTGTGCTATTAATGGTGAGTATTATGTAAAACTACTGTGAAAAAGAGCAAATGGACCAGAAAGAAATACAGAAAGTACAGTTTGGATTGAAAAAGAGAACTAGGAGGATTAATGTTGGAATGAAGTCATGTGCTGAAGGAGAGGATCGCTTTGAGAAGGAGATTAAAGTCTAAAGAGCTATCTAAAGATTTACATTTACACAATGGAAAGAGTACCTTCAGGGCAAAACCACACCCATCTAAACATATGACCAGTGAAAAGAAAGTGCTGGAGGAACTTTCTGCTCCTAGAAAACCACAGAATAGAAGAGCTGCTAATATAGATGAAGCAAGCCAGGGTCCATCCTAGACTGGCAGCCAGACTTGGCAGTGTCATTCATGTGGTGCTGGATTTACAGGCATGAAAGATGTAGGAGTGAAGGGGTCATCAGTTCTTCCTCTGCAGTTTCAGAGAGCCATTGAGGCTAGGCAGCATGAATCAGGGGATTTCCTGCATAAAGAAGGCCCTGACAGGCCAAGAAGCCCTGACAGATCATTGCATGCAGTTATGAAAGTGAAGCAGGGTTGGCAGTTGTATTAGTCAGGGTTCTCCAAAGAAACAGAACCGGTAGAATGAATATGTATAGAGATTTATCAGTTTAGCTCACAGGATAGAGTCCGAGTAGTCCAACAATGGCTGCACCACACCGGAGAGGCTGAGAATCCATAGTCTCTCAGTCCACAAGGCTGGATGTCTCAGTAGTCCCAATCTGGCGCTGAAGGTCTGACAAATTCCAAAAGATCAGCTCGTCTTCAGTCTACAGCAGCAGGACAAACTCACCAGCGAGAGAGAAGGCAATCAGCAAAAAGCCTGGCATTCTGCTCTGCCTTGGTCTTTTATACTGGCTACCATCAGAAGGTAACACCCACATTTAGAGTGTGTCTTCTGGCTTTAGATGATCCAATCAAGAAGATCTCTTTCATTTCAGTTAATCCCAGATCCAATCAAGTTGACACCCAGGATTAGCCATCACAGCAGTGGAGACCCCAAGAAGATGTCAGAGATGCTAGAGCCATGAGACATCTGCCAAGGAGAGCTGCATACAGGGAGGGGTACCAGGCCAAGAAAAAGATGTATGTTGCTTGCAGCACAGCTGAGGGACTGAGCCATGCAAACCCTTAGTCCAAGAAGGTGAACATGGAACTACTGGATTTTGTGTTTTCCCTGTTGGTTTTCAGTCTTGTACTGGTTCGGTATTTCCTCACTATGTCCCATTCCTCCATTTGGAATGTGAATGTGTATTCGGTTCCATTGGATGTTTGGAGTATGTAATTTATCTTTTGATTTTACGAGATTGCCTTGAGTCTCAAAAGAGACTTTGGACTCTGGACTTTGAATAATATTGAGACTGGTAAAGACTATTGGGACTTTTAAAGATGGACCAATGCATTTTGCATTTTATATGGTCATGAGCCTATGGGGGCCAGGGAATGGAATGTGGTGGTTTGAATGAGAATGTGCCCCATAGGCTCCAAGTATTTAGACACTTTTCCCCAGTTGGTGGCACTTTTCTGGGAGATTTTTTGGAGATGAGACCTTGCTAGAGGAAACTTGTCACTGGGGGTGGTCTTTGAGAGTTCTTTACCCTTGCCAGATTTCCAGTTCAGCTCTGCTTCCTGTGCCTGCTTGAAGATGTGAGTGCTTAGCTTTCTGCTCCTGCTCTGGCTACCTCCTACCACCATGCTTCCCAACCATGAAGGACTCTAATTCCCCTGGAACTGTAAGTTCAAATAAACTCTTCCTTCTATAAGTTCCCTTGGTCACAGTATTTTATCAAAGCAACAGAATAGTTAACTAATAGAGTGATTAACACAGAAACCTGCAACTGACCAATGTGTAAAGAAGAAGAGACTGCAGAGTCTTTATCTCTGAATAGGACATCCGTATCAATCCTCTGCCCCTCAAGGCTCAGGGATCATTCCAGAAAAGGGAGAAGAGTCAGAGGTGGCAGATAACCACAAGAAAAGTTTTCCAAACAGCTGGTCATTTACTCATATGAACTCACAGCAATGAGGGCAGCATGTACAAGTCCTATGCAAACTCAAACCAAACAAAATCCCAGCACAGACATGAGGAAGTGGATAAGAAGCTCCAACCTCACCCAAGGAAATTGTGGCAACAAAAGACTGTTGGGAGGAGCAGAAGTGGTCTCTTTTAAGCATGGGACTCTTTGTTGGTTAACCAGCCTCCAGGGAACCCACAGTGAAGGACGTTTGGAAACACAAATGCATGTGTGTGTGTGTGAGAGAGAGAGAGAGAGAGAGAGAGAGAGAACATTAAATTGGACAGGGGTCAATAAGGGGAGGTAGAGATGGGGGGAAGGGATTGAGATCCAAATACCATCAAATTATATTGTGTGAAAAAAATCACAAAAATTCAATAAAAAAGAAACAAAGAAAAGGTGAATCATAAAAATATAGAATCAGGGACTGGAGAGATGGCTCAGTTGTTAAGAACACCGACTGTTCTTGCAGAAGACCCAAGTTTGAATCCTAGTACCCACATAGTAGCTAACAACTGTCTGTAACTGCAGTTCCAGGGGATCTGACAGCCTCTTCTGTCCTCCGCGGGCACTGCACAACATGGGTGCACTTACCTACATGCAGGCAATGCATGCATATACACAAAATAAAAATAACAAAATTTTTTAAAAAATATTTAAAAAGTAGATATATGAACAAGATTGCTTTATATGAGAAGTAATTTCCTTAATGTAGAAATATTCACATGTACTTAATAATTTAAAGTATATTTTACATTTCAACTTTTTATGAAAGCTGTTGATTAGCATAGCTTGGAAGTAAAGCACCTTAACTAATCATAGTGAAGCAAAGAACACAAGATGTTATGAAAGAACCAATTCACCTTTGCAAATACAATGTTTTTTTTCTGTTTCACAAAGCACACAATTTTTTAATTAATATATGGTCATTGAAGAAAATAGAAAATATAGAAATTAACATTTCATTACCTAAAGATAATTTTTAATTATGTGTTTATATCCAGATTATACCCCACATGCATCTGATAAACCTCTTTTATTTTTTAAATTTTATTGATTTGGGGGCTGGAGAGATGACTCACCAGTTAAGAGCAGTGGCTACTCTTGCAGAGGTTTGGTTCCCAGCACCCGTATGGTAGCTAACAGCCATCCATAACTCTTGTTAAAGGCAGTGTACACATGAGTGCACTTTCATACATGCAGGAAAAACACTCATATACATAATTAGAAAATTTAAAAAGCATTATTTTTTTTAATGTATGTGTATACATGTGTGCCTGCTTGTCTGTGTGTTTACCACATGATTGCAGTGCTGGCAGAGGCCAGAGGCAGCCAGTCACCAGGAACTGGAGTTACATGTGGTTGTGAGCCATGTGATATGAGTGTTGAGAACTGAACCTGGGTCCTCTGCAAGAGCAGCAAGTGCTGCTGAGCCATCTCTCCAGCTCCATGGAGCTTATTTTTAAACAGCAGGTGTTAAAAGATTATTAAATTTTGAAACAAAAGAAATCAAAATGCTGCTTCCATTCTTGACTCAGAAAAACAATTATATATCAAACTATGCTTTGTATACCACACTAGATTGTGCTGAATTGCATTTTATACAAGGACACTGTATTAAGCCAAATTACAATGTACACACCATATGGTGATAAGTTTACTTACTAACCACATCATGCTACCTGTATTCATAGCTGCTGTATGATATTCATAGCTGCTGTATGAGAATATACTATACTAACTATACTAAGATGTATTGCCCTCAACTGCATGGTACGTACTGACTGCCCACCCTGCACTGTGTTGGACTATGCCAGACTGTGTGGTACGTGCTGACTACCCACACTGCACTGTGCTGTATTATGTAATCTCAACAGAGCAAAAGCAAAGCTTCATACACAGAAGCCTTGCTCCTCTGTCACCCTGTCCTGAAGGAAAAAAAAAAGCTCAAAACGCAGTGGTATCATCACTTTGAAAATGAAATTAGATGAATTTTGTATGTTCATCTCTTTAAGGTGAAATGATAAAATTCATTGATAACCGAGCATGAATAAAGTTGTGAAACCCCCTCCTAGGAAAGCAGATTGAGGATAAGAAGGGTATGCTAAGCAGTTAGATGCCAACGTGTTGAGACTGAGGCAGGAGAACTTTCAGAGAAGGAAAGTGACAGAAAACAGAAGAGAGGCCGGAGGGCACTTCTGCCTCCTTCACAGTTTGCATGGTCCCTATAGACACAAAACAAAGGCTATGCACCAACAGAGGTTAAGGCCTGCCCCTCTTTGTGGCTGTTCTGACAGACTGGTGTTTCCAGGCCATATGAAGAGCTTAAAACTGGGCGCAGAGTTTCCGGAAGGAGCCACCACCCTTTAGAAATGATGGGTAAGACATGGCAATGCCAGGCAGGGAAGGGAGTCGGTGAGATTATATTTCACAAAGTGCTGTGAAACAAGATTGCTGGAGAGCCACAAGGGCCACACATAGCAGTATGGGCCTCAGCTATGCCTCCTCCATGCTTTCTAAAGATGAGGAAATAGATGCTCAGGTTGCTTATGAGTTTCAGAGTTCTCAGGCAAATCCAGACAATGCTCATTCAGTTCAGACCTTTGGAATCAGCCTATGTCCTTCATTCCAGAAAAAGATGAAGACTTGTGACTGGAAGTGAACCTAGAAGAATTATTGCAAGTCTCTCACAAGGGAGAGAACAGCTCTCAAGCACTTTATGCAACCATGACCCAGAGCCATTGTCACAGCAAGGACCTGGCTCATGCAGGTCCCTGGGTACCTTCCACATCATGCTTCATCTGTAACCAGCAAGTACACATCATGGACACGTGTGCTTGGAGTTTTGAACGCCCCCCCAATGAGCCAATTGTAACTGCTCTGCAAAGTCAAACACAGATGAGCCACAAGGAGGGCTGTGGTTGCCACAAGACCCTATCAGCTTAGTATGCTCTCCAGTCAGAGGGTGAACACTCAAGTTTTCCTAGCAAGAACATGCTTGATGGCTTCTCAGGCAGAATGAGCCACAGTTCAGAAGAATGAGTTACCAAACAGATTAAAACTTTGGCAGTTTCTAACAGTGCTCTCTCTTCTTGGGTGAGATCTGCTTGCCAAGCTATCAAAGGCTATGCCAAAGCAGATCAGGACTATCAACTGGACCCCAGATATGGCACTGTTCAGAAGACACCTGTGTCTTTGGGCTGTGGCAAAGGTGAACAATAAAAGTGGTTTACCTGCTAACCAAAATTCCCACGGGCCACCAAGATTTATTTGACCACAAGAGAAAATCAAACTTCTCAGGGTTTCAAATATCCTCCGGGTCATGAGGTCAGAGTCCTCAACCAAGTTCAGTCAATGAACACTAAGACCCAATTCAGACCTCTGGATTCCATCTAATTATATCTATTTCATTCCAGAAAAAGACCTTGGCCTGATGACAGTATTGAAAGAATGTTTAAAATCTCTGTCTGGCATTGTCATGGCCCCTCTGTAAAGTCTCCTTTGTGTTATCCACCCAAGCCACCACCCAGAAGTCAAGCAAGCATAACAGTCCAGAGGCAGGCTGTTGGCATTTGTCAAATTGGAACGCAGAGTCCTTGCTCCAGACCACCATGGCCACCCTGAGAGACAGCTCCCATTGATTAGGCACAAGCCAGAATCTTGCTGGTTAAGCATCACCATCTCTATGGGGCCATAGGCCAATCATACACACAGCAGGCAGGACCAGCCATAGTTGCTCCTATGTAGAGCAAAACTCTAGAAGACCCTATCTATCAAGAAAAGAGGAATCCCCCAAATTTCATATCTTTACTACAAAGTAATAAGTTTAAGGATATTCATAGCTGCAATATTTGTACTGTATCCAATCAGAAGCCCCTAATTATACAACAAAGGAAGTAGCTAAATGAATTACAATGTGGCTGCTAACAAGCCTAGAAAAAGCCTCTGATGAAAACATCAGGCCTAAAAGCCTCTTCCCAGAGCAATGTGGACACCTTGGGAATATGCATGTTTTCTTGTCTATAGGTTTCTATAGGTACACGAAAGCTGACAACATGAGGGGGCTTGCTTTTAGTAACAGGGTGAGATTATAAGAGGCCGGGAAGCTTGTACAGGATTATTTACTTACTAACTTTCATTGGTATTTTCTTTACTTAACACTATGTCAGGAATGTTTCCCAAGCTAGGAAAAACAAAACAAAACAAAACAAAAAAAACGCTCATTTCCATTTATTCACTGCAATAAGTACTACAAATGTCAGCTTCTTTATACAACTATCAGAGGAGCCAAATTGCTGGTTTAAGGTATTGGGCACTTTTTGTGCTTTGTTTTCCTATTTCTGAGGTTTTTAAACTGACACATAAAAACTGTACAATATTTCGGGAATGCCATGTGATGTTTTGGTGCATGTACGCATTGTAAATGATCAAATCACAGTAATTCCTATCCACTTTTCAAACATCAATCACTTCTCCAAATCTTTTCTTCTAGCTTTGTGAATTGTCCCTTGCTGTTCACAGTCACCCTACTGTCACATAGCACAACACAGCTTCTTGCTCCTGTTTGACTGGAGCTCAGGACAAATTACTCTGCTCTCTCCCTGCAACCTCTACTCTCCGCAGCTCTGGAAACTCATTCTATTATCAGCTTCATGAAGCCAACTCTGTGCAACTCCACATAGGAGAGACATGGTGCCGTGCTCTCTTCCTTTATCTGACTCATTTCAATCAGTATGAAGATCTCCAGTTTCAGAGCCGGGTGTGGTGGTGCACGCCTGTAATCCCAGCACTTAGGAAGTAGAGGCAGGCGGATCTCTGTGAGTTCCAGGCCACTCTGGTCTACAAAGTGAGTTCTAGGCCAGCTGGGGCTACAGGGAGACCCTGTCTCAAAAAGACAAAAAAAAAAAAAAACCAGCTTCATCCATGTTGCCACAAATGACAGGATTTAATACTTTTTGAAACTGAAAAATATTCCACTGTGTGTAAGCATATGTACACACACATATAATATTTTATTTATCCGTTCGTCTTCTGAGGGACACTTAGGTGGATCCCATCACTTGGATATTGTGAACAGTGCTGTATTGAACAAAAGAATGCAAATGTCTTTGACATACTGATTTCATTTCTTTCAAATATGTATTCCCAGTAGTGGAACTAATGGATCATATGGTAATTCTGCTTTAAATTTTTTGAGGATACTTTATTTTGTATGTATATGTGTGTATATATAATATATATTAGATATACACAAATATATGTGATATGCATACACACATACATATACCTATACTGAAATGCATCACATTGCACTTAAACGGAAGCTAAAGGGCGGAGGAGAGATGGCAAAGTAGGTAAAGCTTTACCACATGAGCAGGAAGACCTGAACCCTAGAACATTAGATCCCAGCACAGTAGAGTTGCATCTACAATCCCATAAAGATGGAAGGTGGAGAAGAGTCCCCAGGAACTCGTGGTCTAGCTAGCCTGGTCTATACAGCAGTGCACAACAAGAGGCACTGCTTCCAACAAGGTGGAAGGTGAGGACCAAACTCTTGGCCAACACTTTGACCTTGGAACTTAGTAGAACTAGGGGTAGAGAGAAAACTAGTGCATCCTCAACTCTCACCAGTGAAGCTTCCTTACACAGCAGAATGCAATGCACACAGTAAGACCACATCCAACAACATGATAAACAGAGAAAAACTCAAAATCATTTCCATTAAAATCAGAAACAAGAACAAGACAAGGTTGTCCACTCTCCACACTTCTTTTGCAATATAGTGCTTGATATTTTAGCTAGAGCAATAAGTCAAGTGAGGGGGATAAAGGGAATACAGATGGGAAAAGAAGAAGTCAATGTATCCTTATTTGTAGATGATATGATTCTATACATTAAAACCCTCAGGCTCCACCACAAAGCCCTTCCTGCTAATGAACACATTCTACAAAGTAGCAGGATACAAAATTAGCACACAACAATGGAAAAGTCAGCAGTTTTCCTACATACCAATGACAGGCATACTGAGAAAGAAATCAGAGAAACAATCCCATTCACAACAGTCAAAAAAAATCTTGGAATACATCTAGCCAAGGAAGTGTAAGACTTGTAGAATGAAACCTTTAAAACACTGAAGAAAGAAGCGGAAGGTAGCAGAAGATGGAAGGACTTCCCATGCTCATAGATTGGTAAAATTAATACTGTAGAAATGGCTATCCTACCAAAAGCAATCTACAGATTCACCTCAATCCCAATCAAAATTCCAATGGGATTCTTCACAGAAGTTGAAAAAATAATCTTAAATTTCACATGGAAACACAAAAGACCTAGGACAGTAAACAATCTTAACCAATAACAAAAAAAAAAAAAACCTGCTGGTGGTATCACCATCACAGATTTCAAATTATACTCCAGAGCCATAATAACAAAAACAACATGTTAATGGCATGAAAACAGATGTCAATCATTGGAATGGAATTGAGGTTCCAGGTATAATCCCATGTTCCTACAGCCACCTGATTTTTGACAAATATGTCAACAATGCACACTGGAGAAAAGATGAAATCTTCAACAAATAGAACTGGTCAAACTGGGTGAATAAAACTAGGTAGACCCCTACCTCTCACCATACACAAAACTCAACTCCAAATGGATTAAGGACCTCAACATATGACCTGACATGTTGAATCAGAGGAGAAAGTAGG
>NW_008357488.1:0-293 GCF_000622305.1 Nannospalax galili
TACAAACACCAGAAAATAATAAAGGAGAGGTTTTAAACGATAAAAAAACCCTACAGACTGCCCAGTAGCAGATTTAACAAGCCCAGATATTAACGCCCAGACTTCAAAAGCTCCCAAAGATCCTCAGATAAATCACTCTTCCCCTTCACCTCGGCTGCCACTGCCTCTGCTGCCGTTCCAGCCACGTCCTACAGCCACAGATCAACTGTGTAATCTTAGGGATAGTAGAACTTGCCAGCGGCCTCAGGACCCCCAAATCCCATCGGTAGAGGCTTTTCCTGTTAACTTACAAA
>NW_008357489.1:0-301 GCF_000622305.1 Nannospalax galili
AGCTGGGGCTACAGGGAAACTCTATCTCAAAAAGACCAAAAAAAAATTACATCTTGGAGCACTGATATAATATGTCCACTTGGGACTGGACAGAGTTCAGTTCAAAGCATACATGTAGGGCAGCTCACAACTACCTGCACCTCCAACTCCGGGATATCTGACAATCTCCTCTGACCACTGTGAGCCTCTGCAAACGTGATGCACATACATGCAGTATGAAAAAGAAATAAAGCTTTTTAAAAAGTCCACCCATAGCCGGGCGTGGTGGTGCACACCTTTAATCCCAGCACTCGGGAGGCAG
>NW_008357490.1:0-571 GCF_000622305.1 Nannospalax galili
GCGAAGGGCGCAGGGGCAGATCGCGCGAGACAGGTGCAGCCGGGGACCGCGCGGGGCCCTGGGGGGCACGGCCGACGACTCTGCGGGACCGATATGGACCCTGATTTTGCAGCCGCGGACTGCGAGTGACCGGGAGGGACTGTGAAAGACCGCGAGGGGCGCAGACGACAAACGTGAGTGCCCACGATCGGTGGTGAGAGGCACAGGTGCCTACCGCGAGGGACCGCGAGGGACCGCGAGGGATGCAGCAGCGGACCGGCCGAACGCGAAGGACCGCGAGGGTCTGCGAGGGACCGCGGGGGCACAGCCGCCGACTGGGAGTGACGCGGAGTGACCGTGAAAGACCGCAAGGGGCGCAGGGGCAGATCGGGCGAGACAGGTGCAGCCGGGGACTCCGAGGGACCCTGAGGGGCAAGGCCGCCGACTCTTCGGGACCGATATGGACCCTGATTGTGCAGCCGCGGACTGCGAGTGACCGGGAGGGACTGTGAAAGACCGCGAGGGGCGCAGACGACAAACGTGAGTGCCCACGATCGGTGGTGAGAGGCACAGGTGCCTACCGCGAGGGACC
>NW_008357490.1:1101-7117 GCF_000622305.1 Nannospalax galili
TGAGCCATGTCCCCAACCCCAGTATTGAATTTTTAATGTAATGAGTCTTTAATAAGCATATCCATCTCATTAATATGGAAAACTGTTTTGATCTTAATAAGCCGTAAAACAAATCATGTATACAAAAGAATTTTTAAGTAAACGTATCCATATTTTATTTATATACTTATATTGCATATGTAGATATGCTTGGGCCATGTAAAAATTTCTTGGTTGAAAAGGGGTGGTGACTGGAGAAAGTTTAGGTATCCCTGCTCTAGATCAGAAAGAAGACAGCCGGCTGCTGTGTGGATCTCACAGAATCTGCAGCAAGTACACGATGTCCCTGGCACTCTCTCCAGGCCTGAGATGGTGGAGGGCACTTGAACTGGGTTCCCAGGGAACTGGACCAGGAAAGACACAGCCCTGGCCCCACCCAGCCTCAGGTTGTGAACTTTCCTGATTCAAGCAGGCCTATCACAGGTTAGGGGTAGCAGTATATGGGACAGCAGCAGTGGAGTGTCCAGCAAGACCTGATACCAATGTATGTAGGACAGCGGGTCAGGCAGAGGCAGTCCAACACAGTCTAACATTTAGCAGTGAATATGAACACTGATAGAAGTAGTATATAGCAGCAGCTCATACCTAGTTGTTTGCAGGGAGCAGCATGTTGTGCAGAGTGTCTAACGGCCTGACACCTAGTGGTATAGTCATGATAGTACCTAGTGGGTTCAGGATGGCACATTGTGGTGGTATCCACATACATAGCTAGAGATCAGGCCCTGCTGGACCACTTCCTCCGCCTCTCCCTCAGAGTGCAAGGTATCAGCCCCTTTTGGACATGACACATCTCCAGGGCCACCATGCCACATACAGAGCTAGGTATCAAGTCCTGCTAGATGTCGTCAATTGCCTCTCTTCCAGTACCAAGCTAGGAATCAGTTTTTGTGAGGCTTCAATGGCAGGAAGGGCATTAGAGGGTGTCTACCCAGTCCTGATGCCTAGCCATCTATGTGGGGGGTGGTCCGGGGGCAGGGTGTCAGTGGCCCTGATTCTTAGAAACTTATATGTAGTAGTGAAAGAGAGTGTCCAACAGAGCCTGGCATCTAGCAGCGCATGCATGTTGGCTGTTGGGGTGGGAGAATCCAGTAGGGTCTGATTTCTTGCAAATAGGGGGCAGCAGCCTGGGAGGTCGGCTAGAAGGCCTGATTCCTAGATGTTTCTTTGGGGCAGTGGCAAGGGAGTGTCCAGCATAGCCTGAAAAGTAGTGGATATGGAGTTTTAATGAGGGTGTGTGTGTGTGTGTTCAATGGGCCTGGTCCTGAAAATTTTATGTTGGGCAGGGGCAGTCCAGTAGGACCTGACACTTGACTTTGCATTGTTTATGCACGGGTGGTGTTCCCCATTGCCTGAGCCCTAAGAATATAGGTTTGGTGGTAGTTAGGTGTCAGAGTCTGGTTTGAAATAGCATATTTGGGGTGCTGGTGTTGTAACCAGCAGGGCCTGATCCCTAACACTGTGTATAGGCTGAAGGTATCCAATAGGATGTGCTATCTAGCATTTTCTGTGGGGTATACAGTGGATGTTCTACCTGGCCTGAAATGTAGCAGTATATTTATGGTGGTGAAGGGGTTGGGGAACATGTCCATCAGGGGTTGGTACTTCAAGCATATGTGAAATGGAGGCACCCACCATGGGCTGATACCTCAAAGTTTGTATGTGCTAAACATGCCAGCACTCTTCCTGCCCCACATACACGGCTCGTTTTCATGCCGTGCTGAACAACTCCTCTGCCCTGCCCCTTGAGGGGTCTCTCCCTTTCCTCATGGGTCATTGGCCACCATTCCATGAGGACAAAGGGAGCAGAAGCGATGAACGGGGTCAGGGACGGCCAGTGAGCACTGACGGAAGAAAGCCCTTCTGGGGAGGCAGGTTAAGTGATAGAAACAGCTCCAGACTCAGTGAAACAGCTCCGTTCAGTGGGCATTAGGGAAAATATACTGTGGAGGCAGTAGCCAATGCTTCAGCTGATAGGTGCTCATAGTATGCATTATTTACATGTGGCAGTATGCTCCCATCATCTGACTATGGGGCAATGCCTAATTATCATATAGAAAAAACCTGGGGGTAGTTTTTATTCCAGGTAACTATGCCAAAGTTCATGTTCCAAATAAGGTCAGGCATCCGTGCTTGGTAGCACTTTCCAGGTAAGTCAGGCAGAGAGCAGGAGGCTCCCTGCTGAGAAGGGGAGTCCTTCCATATAACACCGAGCCCCTTAGAGCTATCCGGACATCGAGGACTACAACCCTAGCAGCAGGGTTCCCCAACATTCAAGGACTAAAAAGAGGGAGGTACACAGATTGTCTCCTTCCTGTGTGACCTCCCCTGGGTAGACACCTGCAGGGTACACTCAGAGGCCTATATTTTCAGGATGAGCTTGGTCTGGATGGCCTTGGTGATGCCCTTGCAGCAGGCTCTGGGAACCAATTGCCCAGATGAAACAGCTCCCCACCAACGTGCCTGGACCTGGGCACTATGCTCTTTGGCACACCATCTCACACCTGTCCAGCCAAGAGTGGGTGAAGACACTGAAAAGCAGGGTCTCCACAGAACATGTCCAACATGACTTGCAGAACCAAGGACAGAAAGGATGGATACAAAGAGTTCTAGAGTTGGCCTTTGGACCTCAGGGGACCCAGCTTGTACCTACCCTTGCCATTATGGTTGGGACCAAAAAGCCTGGCTCAGAAGTTCCCCAGTTCCCTGAACAAACTTACTCTGTTCCAAGAGCAAGCTACTCAAGTGCCTCTGACACTGACCTGGTCCACAGTGTTTCCTCAGTTGTACAGTGGATGTATGTGAGCCGTGTTCAAAAAAAGTGTGTCGGGGCTGGAGAGATGGCTCAGTGGTTAAGAGCACTGACTGCTCTTGCAGAGGACCCGGGTTCGATTCCCAACACCCATATAGCAGCTACAAATCCTCAACTCCAGTTCCAGGGGGAATCCAATGCCTTCTTCTGACCTCCGTGGCATTGCATGACATGGGCGCACTCACAAACATGCAGGCAATACATTCATACACATAAAGTATAAATAACATAAAATAAAATAAATAATATAACAATAATAAAAATAATATAAAATATATATTTTTTAAAAATGAGTGTCAAGATCTTGGCTCTAAAGGATAGTTCGTGATACATTAGCTCCACCAGCAGGGTGAGTATGTGCAGAAAGACAGTGGGTCAGCACACTGGGTTCATAAGCATGTCATCTGCCTCTGTTCTCTCAGGTAAGAGATCAAAGGCACCAACCCTGTCTCCTGAGCAGCATGGACATAGCCATACCAGGTTCCCAGGAACACCTCCTTGCATCCCCAACACACTCTCTGCAAGACCACTACCCACTCTTGGAACCCCCGATTCACCTTTCTTGTCCCTGACAGGGCAACAATATCATACTCCCTTTCCTGAGACCCTGGCTCCATTAAAGTAAAGCAGGACCAAAGGCCTGACTCAGTAGTCACCCACTGACCCAAACCTGTTTTGGCCCCTCAAGCAAGCTGCTCGGTGACTTCATCCTTGTTTCCCTTGTGTGGTCACATGAAGCTCACTTGGTGGTTCTGGTTCTAGAGTAACGCAGATGTAGTGGACTATGACAGCATGGGCATACTTAATACCATACAGAGGATACAACTACCCTCTTCAGTACCAGCAAACTGGGACAAAGGATTCTGCCACCAAACCCAGCAGGACCACACAAGCCATAACTCTGCCATTTATCAGTCACCCTTATCTCCTAAGCAATGTGGGTCAATGATACATTTTCTTGGGAACTGAGGGAGACTAGCCTTAGTTGCCCCAGAATTCCCTTCTCTACACTCAGGTCAGGGACAAGGCAAGACATCAAACACTTTTCTACTAATACAGGCTGGCAATTAGTGGACTTTGTATCACCTTCCCCCTCCCCCGACACCCCAGCATTATCCTCCGTGCATTTGGCACCAGGACACTTGCCTCATCTGGAAGGTTCCAGGATAGCACTGCAGACACCTCACCCAAGAGGTCCGCTGCATAGACACTACCAGCTAACAGCCACAGTCCTGTGGCAATCAAGGTTTCATTCTATGCTTGGCCCCAAAGGTGAGCACTGGGTACAGCAGAGTCACAAGATTGTTGGCCATGTAAAGTCACTGTGCCCAGGCCTGACAGTGCCTACTTACCTTTTGAAGGTGAAGCAACACCATCTCATTAGTTATACCAAAGGCAAAGGCCAAGAATTCCACTATAGGCTAGGAATAATTGTGGAAGCTTCTGGAAGCATGAGATAGAAGGAGATCATATCACATAGGCCTAGAGGAAGGAGGCTGTGAAGACAAAGATAGATGGTAGCAGAGCTGCCTGAGAATGAACCAGAAGGGTGTACTCCACTGGAGGGTAAAGCTTCCCTTCTCCCCACTGGTCACACCCTGTTGCTCTGACCCAGCACAAGAGCAGGTTTCCCACTTCTGCACCTGGACACAAGCTGTGCCTGCAGCAGCAACAGGCCCTCCTCTCCTTGTGGATAGCCATGCTCTGCACCTCTCCAACTCTGCTCCTCAGAGGAAATTTGCTTCTGCTTCTGCTTCTGCTTCTGCTAGTCCACCACCCTTGCTCCATCCCAACACACTCATCCCTATCCACACACCGAAGATGATTGCCATTTCCTCAGGACAGTCTCTCCTCCTCCTCCTCCTCCTCCTGCTCCTCCTCTTCCTCCTCCTTTTCCTCCTCATCCTCCTCTTTCTCCTCCTGCTCTTCCTCCTCCTGCTCCTCCTCCTGCTCCTCCTCCTCATCTGCCTCCTCTATTTGTTCTCCCTCCTTTCTCTCCTTCTTCCCCCTCCTCTTCCCGCCTCCCCCTCCTGACCTTCCTTTACTTACACAGTTTTGCACTCTGTCCAAGAGCTGGTCAATGAGATAACTGGAGGGTTGAGGTGACCAAACTGGAGAGGAGCCTGAATCCTGAGGGGCAGTCAGTGCCATATCAACAGACAGCCTACCTAGATCCCACAAGTGCTGTAGGAACTGGGGTGTGGGGGGATAGCCATGGGGTATTTGATCTAGGTGATATCTGGGAGGGGTGCTGTGTTTGTCCCAGCATGGGGTGCCTTCAAGAAGGGAATTTTTTTAGGTAGCGCACCATGGGGTGTTTCAGAAATTGCTTGTGATGAAATCGGTAACCACAGAACCAGGCTGAGGGGCTGGGTTACAAGGGCAGTGCTCCTTCAGGCAGCAGCATGGTGTGGCATGCACTCTGTGCCTTTTGCATCCCTTCTTCCTTCCTTTCTTGTCATCGTCCAAAAGCCGGCACTTCCAGGGCAAGGTGAAGGTGGGAGGGGTAGGTTCACTCACACTTCCCCTTAAGGTAGGAGGTAAGATGACCTGTGGGGTTCATGTCAAAACAGGGCTCCACAATTTCACTTTCTGCAGACAACTGTCCCCACAGCTTTTGTGATGTCTCCATATGTCATACATTGCCGTGACTTCGTTAAGTACTTGTTTTCTTACAGTCTCCATAATTTCTTAGTCTATTTCCCATGGATTGGGAAGCTGGGAACAGTTTCTGTGAAGAAAGGTAGTGAATCTTCACTGTGACTCAGCCACAGGTGCCCCATGACCTGGGTTGACCATGTGTGCCATGATGTTTTGGATTTTTTTTTTAATTAAAAGAAGCATTTCATTACAACAGCATTAACCTATTCAATAACATTTTTCTGAGCTAGGGTACATCTCTTTCAAAATTGGCTGTACATTTCTAGGTTTACAGATCAATTATTATGCTTATATAATCTTTTACTCATTATAAACTCTATAAGACATAAAAGATCAGTTAGTGGGGCTAGCAGGATGACTCAGCAGTAAAGATACCTGCTACCATGCCTGATGACCTGAGTTCTATCCCCAGGACCCATGTGGTAGAAGAAGAGAATCAGCTCTCACAAGTTGTCCTCTAACTCCACACGTGGGCCATGACACGGGCACATACACATACACACACAC
>NW_008357490.1:7419-8137 GCF_000622305.1 Nannospalax galili
TATATTGGCCCCTTTAATCTTTGGTTATACTTCCCTTTTGGGTGTTTAAGGACATACCATTGGACCAGATAAACTGATTTTTTACTCGAGGTCGTTTGAGGATCTGTTCCTCAGGGGACCCATGTGCTTGGGAGGAGCCCCTGGCTCCTTTCTTTTACCACTTCCATCTACGTGACGATAAGTCAAAGGTCCTGCTCGACCATTATTGGCTTCTCTTGGAAGCATGGAGGAAATGTTTCCTCCGTGTTGACCCTCCTCTTTATAGACTGGACACTGGTTCAAGTCCATCTGGTGGGGTCACCTTGGCCTCCTTGATCAAGAGGTCAGATGAACCACCACCATTACAGGATATTTTACGAGATGCTCATGGTCCCTGGGAACTAATCAACCTAGGAGGGCAGGGAGCAAAAAGTGTCCTTTGTATCCCTCTCACCCAATTAGTATAGATCTCAAGGTATGTCTGTTATACATCCAAGAGGTTAGTTCCACCATTCTGTCATTTTTAGTTGCTGTGTGTCCTGTAGAGAAATCTTGGGTAATGACCAGTTGGTCTCAAATAAACCTTATCTAGAGATATATTTCTTGCTCTGTTATGTATAATTTGTCAGTAGATTGTAGGAATAATATGGTACCCTCTGGGTTTTGTGACTAGCTAGACATTGTTTCCCTCTTGTATTGTCTCACCCCTCTATCATGGTTTTCCCACTTAAGGTGCCCC
>NW_008357490.1:11679-51693 GCF_000622305.1 Nannospalax galili
ACTTTATCTTCCAGTCTTGATACTCTGTTTTCGATTTCATTCAGCCTATTAGTGAGGGTTTTTCCTGTTGTTTCTAATTGGCTTATGGAGTGTTTCACTTCGTTCTTTATTTCAGCCTGAGTATTCTTCAATATTTCTAGCTCTTTTCTGAATTCATTCAGAAGTTTATCCCTATCTTCCTTCAGCTCTATGATTACCTTGTTTGTGTGTTCTTTAAATTCAGTGAATTCTTTTATCATATTCATCATTGTTCTTTTGAGTTCCATGTCCTGCATTGTCTCTAGGGGGTTCTCATTGTGTTCCTCTAGAGGATTACTGGTATTTGGTGGGGCTATGTTATTTTGGTTTTTCATGTTATTATTTTTTCTCTGTGATTTTGACATGTGAATTTCTTTTGTAGTTTCTGACTCTTGTGTGATACTCGGGCCTTCAAGTTTAGTTCTGCTTCTTTTTTTGAACTTTATGTGTCTTTGTGGTTTACTTTTTGGGTATGAAGAGCTGGTTCGTCTAAGCTTCTGGTTCTCTCTTTTGATTTTATATTGTCGTGGACAGCTTGATTTTGTTTTCAGGAGTTCTGCGGTGGCCCAATTCCAATGTGGGTCAGAAGTTTTCAGGCTTTCTCCTTAGGTCTGGAATCTTCTAAGAATGATTTTGGCCTCAGGAACTTGGGTGTTGGACTGACCTGAGACCCTGGCAGTGGCCGAGCCACGCAGGGATGCAAAGGCAGATGGGGTGGGAAGAAGCCCCAAGATTTCCCAGGGAGTGGATTGAGTAGCTGGGTTGTACTGGACGCAAAGGATCAGGGAGAGGAATGGTAAGCCTCGGAGCCCCAGAAAGTGGCTGTCAGCCCCAGCAAGAGGCTGACAGGTGTTGCAGGACCAGGGAAGTAGAGGGAGGTGAGGGCAAGGCCAGGTCCAGAAGCGGTGCTCCTGGGGCCCAAGAAAGGCGTTCAGTTGGTCTCGGTGAGAAGGATCAGGAAGCAGTATTGGTTCCCCAGGTGTCTGAGGCCCCAAGACTAGGAATGGCACAGTTCCCAAACTGGGAGTAGCGAACAGCGGGGGAGATGGATGGAAGGGTGAATGTGCCTTGGGGAGTCAAGGTGCGGAGGGCTGCGCTATAGACTTACCCCATGAGGCCTAAGGATAGGACTGCAGGCTAGGAGAGTTAGCCGGTGGTGCAGGTCCCTGGACGCAGAGAGAGTTGAGGGCGGGGCCAGGACCAGAAGCGGTGCTCCTGGGGCCCAAGAAAGGCTCTCAGTTGGTCTGGGTGAGAAGGATCAGGAAGCAGTATTGGTTCCCCAGGTGTCTGGGGCCCCAAGACTAGGAATGTTGCAGGTCCCTAACCGGGAGTAGCGAACAGCAGGGGAGATGGAAGGGTGAATGTGGCTTGGGGATTCAAGGCGCGGAGGGCTGCGCTATAGACTTACCCCAAGAGGGCTGAGGATAGGACTGCCATGTTTTGGATTTTTTAAAGAAATTAGGAGAAATGTAGTTTGTGGCTGTGATCACCTAGTACATACCTGAAGGCTTAGAGGCTTTGTATGGTAAGTACCCCATCAACATGGCATAAAGCAGCATGCCAAGGCTCCATATGTTGATGGCAAGCCCACTGTGGCCTCTGCCCTCCAAGATCTCTGTGGTTAAATAGAAAAGGGTGCCACAGGCCTCTTTGAGCCTCTGCCAAGGGGTGGCTTTTGTTGTCAGGCCAAAGTCACAGAGACTTCCATATCTACAAGGATGTTCTCTAGTTTTATGTCCCTGTGTGATATCCCTTTCCAATGAAGGCAGTTAACTGCAAATACCATCTGCTGGGCAATGTGGTGGACCTTCTCCTCCTGTAGACAGCCAATGTATATATATATATGTCTCACCAGATTGCCCCCTGCCATGTATTCCATGATCATATGCATAAGTGTTGGTCTATCAATGATGCCAAAAAATTTGACATTATCTGTATGGTATAATGATTTCATGAGCATCATCTCAGTGGTAAAGTAGAAGACGGTGTTCCTGCTTTTGTGGAGGACCTTCATCTGAATATCTGTGCACAAATGGCAAGTCAGCTTTACCTCTGCAAAGTGTCATTGAGATCTTGTGATACTTGCCAACGGTGTCCTTATCAGAGGTGCTGCCCATGAGGTCTTCTCTATCACCACTACCTTAACATCTGAGGAATGACATCACCATACAATGCTGGATTAAAAGTAAAATAAAACAAGGAGTAGTAAGATGACTGAGCAGGCAAAGGAGAACCCGAATTACACCTTCAGAACCCACATGGTGGAAGGAGATAACTTACTCTCTCAAGTTGAACTCCTATATTCACACACACAAGCATGCATGCATGCATACACTCACATTCACATATGCACACATGCAAAATAAATAAAGGTTAAAAGCATTAATTTTTTGCCAGGCATGGTGAATTTGATCAAAGTTAATTATATCCATGCATGGAAGTGTTACAATGAATTACCTCATTTTGTGCAATAAGACAGTAATAAACGAAGAAAAAATAAGCCGAGTAAAGCAGAACAAAGAATAATGGAGATGTAAAGGGAGAAAAACTGTAGCCAGACAAAGATGGGTGAGCACTTCCTGGGCCAGCATGTGGACCTGAGCTGGAGTCCTGGAGCCCATGTAAAAACCTAGACATGGCCATGGCTTGTGTCTGTGGCCCCAGAGCCATGAGTGGCCAAAACAGGAGGATTGCTGGGTCTTGCTAACTTCCAGCTCAGCTCCAACTTCAGTGACTAACCCCATCTCAAAGGAATAAGGCAGAGAGTGAAAGAGCAGGGAGATCACGGCTAGCCTGGTCTACACAGCAAGTTCCGGGCAGAAAACCTGGATTCAAATCCCAGCACCCACATGGCGACTAACAACTATCCATAACTCCAGTTTCAGAGGATGCAACATCCTCTTCTGTCCTTCTCAGGCACTGCATGACTTGGATGCACTTACACACATGCAGGCATAACACTCCTAAACATAAAATAAAAATAAAGAAATGTTTAAAAACAAAAAATTGATTACTTATATTGTTGAAGATTTGAAAGTCAAGATCATGGTGCCAGAGAGATGCAGGGCAGAACGAGGGCTACTTTCTTTCTCCAACATGGTACTCTGCTGTATGTCCCCCAGCATTAAGGAAAGGACTGAATTCAGTCCTTCAAGCCCTTTTCTAAAGTCAAGGGTATCATTACACAAGATTCATGACCTGGGGCTGAAGTGATGGCTCAGTGGTTAAGAGCACTGGCTGCCCTTGCAGAGGACCTGGGTTCAGTTCCCAGCACCCACATGGCAGCTAACAACCATCTGTAACTCAAGTTCCAGGGAATCCAGTGCCCTCTTCTTGCCTCTACTGACACTGCAAGACACAGGTATGAGTATATTGCCAACATAAAATAAAAACAAATAAATAATTATATTTTTAAGACTCATGGCCTCATCACCTCCAGAAAAGCCCACCTCTTACCACTGTTGAAGTGGGGTTGAAGTTTCAGAAAGGATTTTTGAATAGCACACTATCACATCTGACATCACATAAACTAGAGCTGGTTATCACCAGGTGTGCCCTGCCTGATATTAGGTAGGAACTCAAAGCTGAAGGCAGAAAGGCCTCTGATAGTGAGTACACAACAACCATTAAGCAAGTACCCTTAGAAATTCAGGGCAGGAGGAGCATCAGCTCAAGGTCATCCTTGGCTACACAGCCAGTTTGAGGTCAGCCTGTGCAACAGAAGATCCTGCCTCAACAAACAAAAATAATAAAAGTGAGTATTATTTGTGCTTTCTACACATTCTACATCATTGGTGTATCAAAAGTTATTGGACTACACATAAAACTAAGTGCGAGATCAACAAGTGAGGCACTGGGGCTCTTTTCCGTATTCATTTTTTCTTGATTTGTTTTTATTTTATGTGTATGAGTGTTAACACCTGTTTGTGTGTAAGTGTACCTGTGTCGTACAGTGCCCACAGAGGACAGAAGAAGACATCAGATCACCTGGAACTGGAGTTACAGACTCCATGTGGGTACCATGTGGGTGCTGGAATTCAAACCAGGGTCTTCTGCAAGAACAGCTAATGCTCTTAACTGCTGAGTCATCTCTCCAGCCCCACTTTTCCATGTTCTTTAAGCTACATTGCCATAACTTTCCACCAAAGTGCTAGCACTTTTGCAAGTTAAATAAAAAACCCCATGGGAACTGCAAAGAACCAGCTATAAAACATACATGAAAAATGATTTGGATAGAACATTTACAAGAGAGCAAGAAGGACTTTCTCTATTAATAAAAGATTCAATACCACCAGGATATAAAATATTGTTACATATAACCACACTTAAGCCTAGGCTACTAATTCTAGGAAGCCAAAACCATGTCACAGTGGAGGGGAGAATCAGACTACTTTCCAGTAGAGACCCCAAGACCCCATTTGCCAGGTCACTCATCAGATATCAAGATCTTAGCAGTCACTGAGGATGGACCATCTCAGAATCAGCAGCTTATAAAGCAAGAAATGAAACTGTAGGACTTTATTGTTGTTGCTGGGCCCTGGAGATTCTGCCATCTGCCATGTCAACAAACCAGAAAACACAGACTGCAGAGGGAATTTTACTTTATTCCAGGAGTGAGAAAATTGAATGAGTCAATCTCAAAGAGTGTACTCCCCAGCTTCCTAATGGAAAGGTCTCTGGGTTTCTATGTAATGAAGGGTGAAATCATCCAGCGTTTGGAAGTTTTCATTCCTAGATGTGTTCTTGACCTCTTAGACCAGCAGAGCTAGAGATCACAAGCTTGATTGTTCCTTCAAAATCATTCACTAAACTAGAAAAATTTTTTAAAAAGATAAATTTCTACATATATGTGACATATCAAAATTAAACCAAGATGAGGTAAACAATTTAAATAGACTCATAACTACAAATGAGATAGAAGCAATAACTAAAAATCTCCAAACTAAACAAAGCCCAGGACCAGATAGATCCAGTGCATAATTTTATCAGACCTTCAAAGAGGAACTAATGCCAACACGCCTCAAATTATTCCTCACATAGAAAAGGAAGGAACACTTTCTAATTCTTTAGGGGAGTGGAGGTTGTTTTTGGCTTTCATTTTCATTTTGGTTTTTTGAGACAGGGTCTACATAGCCCCACATGGTCAGGAACTTGCTATGTAGACTATCTCAGGCTGGCCGCAATCTCACAAAGATTCAGTCTACTTCTGCATCCCAAATTCTGGGATTAAAAGCATGCACCATCATACCAGGCTTCCAAATTCCTTTTGTGAAGCCAATATTACCCTAATATCCAAACCAGACAAAGATCCAACAAAAAGATTATAAGCCAATTTCTGTGATGAACATAAACACAAAAATCTCAATAAAATACTTGCAAACTGAATGTAAGACCATATCAAAAGGACTATTCACTATGATCAAGTCAGCTTCATCCCAGAGATGCAGGGATGGGTTAACATTTGGAAATCAATAAACGTAATCTGTCATATAAACAGAGTCAAGGACAGAAAACCACCTAGTCATCTCACAGATCCGTTCATGATAAAGGTCCTAGAGAATCTAGGGACACAAGGAACATATCTCAACATAATAAAGGCATATACAAGTCCAAAGTCAATATCTTATTAAAAGGAGAAAAACTCAAAACATTTGCATTAAAATCAGAAACCACAAAGATGTCCTCCCTCTACTCCTGTTCAATATAGTGCTTGAAGTTCTTAGCTAGAGCAATAAGACAAGTGAAGGAGATAAAAGGGAAACAAACCAGAAAGAAATATTTCAAAATATCCTTACTTGTGGATGATGTGATTCTATACATAAATGACCCTAAAGACTCCACCAGAAAACTCCTACAGTTGATGAACACATTCAAGTAGCAGGATACAAAATTAACACACAAAAATTAGTAGGCCTAGCCCCATTAAAAAATGAAAGAACAAAAGAAAGAGGAGAGAAAGAAGGAAGGAAGGAAGGAGAGAAAGAAAGAAGGAAGGAAGGAAGGAAAGAGAAAGGAAGAAAGAAGGAAGGAAGGAAAGAGAAAGGAAGAAAGAGAAAGAAAGAAAGAAAGAAAGAAAGAAAGAAAGAAAGAAAGAAAGAAAGAAAGAAAGAAAGAAAAAGAGAAAAAAGAAGATCAAAATGGATTTAAATCTGGCTGGGCATGGTGGTTCACACCTGTAATCTCAGAATGTGGGAGGCTGAAGCAGGAGGATTAAAGAAAAGAAAAGAAGAACTTCATGTACTCAGTTGTCAGAAGTTGCAGAAAGATGTGATGGGGAGATATGGGAAGTGTTGGAGGAGAGGGAGTGGGCATGTATTTGATCAAAACACATTATATGCATGTATGAAATTCTCAATAAAGTTTTTTAAAAGTTAAAAAAAAAAACAGTAGCCTTTCTGTACATCAACAACAAACGTACTGAGAAAGAAAGCAAGGAAACAATCCCATTCATGATAGACTCAAAAAACATAAAACATCTTGGAATAAATCTCACAAGAAAGTGAAAGACTTGCACAACAAAACTGTAAGGCATTGATGAAAGAGACTGAAGAAGACACCAGAAGATGAAAAGACCTCCTATGCTCAGGATTAACAGTATGAAAATGGTGATCCTACCAAAATCAACCTACGGATTCAAAACAATTCCCATCAAAATTCCAACATAAATTCCAATTCTTCATAAAAATTGAGAAAAATAATCTCAAATTTCATATGGAAACACACCCCCCACAAAAAAACTAGGATAGCCAAAACAACCATGAATAATAAAAGAAATGCTGTAAGCACTACTCTTTTCCTGATTTCATTCCTGATTTCAAATTATACTACAGAGCTATAGTAATAAAAATAACATGGTGCTGACATTAAAACAGACACAATGGTCAATGGAACAGAATTGACACAGATTTAAGTCCATGCACTTACAGCCACCTCATTTTTGACAATGGATTAAAAGTACACATTGGAGAAAAGACAGTATAGTCAATAAACAGTCCAACTGAAAAACTACATGTAGAAGCATGAAACTAGATCCTGATCTTTCACCCTGCACAAAACTCAAATTGTTCAAGTACCTCAACATAAGCTCTGATCCTTTGAATGATTTTTTTTTCTTTTTTTGAGACAGGGTCTCCTTGTAGCCCCAGCTGGACACCTGGAACTCACTTTGTAGACCAGGCTGGCCTTGAACCCACCTTCCTCTGCCTCCCCAGGCCTGGGATTAAAGGCGTGCGCCACCACCATACCTGGTGAATCTGATAGAAGGAAAGTAGGGAGTGCACTGGAGCTTACAGGCACAAGAAAGAATTTCTGAACAGGATCCTGATTGTGCAGGCATTAGGAGCAAAATTGACAAATGGAACTCATGAAACTAAACTCTGTACAGCAAAGGAAGGACATTGTAATTAAAGTGAAGAGCAATCTACAGAGTGGAAAAACTACAGCTATACATCTGGGAGAGGGTTAGCGTCTAGAATATACAAAGAACTCAGAAAACTGAAAATCAAATAAAAACCAAATAGCTCAACTGAAAACTGAAGCAAGGGAATGGAGAAATGACTCAGCAGTTAAGAGTACTGGCTGTTCTTGCAGAGGACCCAAGTTTGATTCCCAGCACCCACATGGCAGTTAACAACAACTCATAACTCCAGTTCCAGAGGAGTCAATGCCCTTTCTGACTTCCGTGGGTATTGCATGACATAGGTGCACTTACACACATGAAAACAATACATTCACACACATAAAATAAAAATAGTAAATAAAATTTTTTTTAAATTGAAGCTGGAACTAAACAGAGAGTTATTAAAAGGTGAAAACACAAATGACTGAGATTTTAATGTTGCAACAATTTTATCCATTAGAAAAATTCAAGTTAAAACTACTTTGAGATTTCATCTTACCCCAGTCAGAATGGCTAAGATCCAAAGATCTTAGGCCCCACCTCCCACGGGTTCCACAGCGTCTCAAAACAGTGCCACCTGCTAGGAGCCAGGTGGTAAAACACAGAAGATGGTGCAGAACATTCTATACCCAAACCATAATGAGGACCTTATCCATGTTAATAATGATAAAAGCAAGAGTAACAACAATGGCGGACTCAGGAAGCTTGACACTTCCCTGGCTGAACAGTGGTGCTGACTAGTTAGAGAGTGAATGTAAAGGGTGCTTCAATTGCCTTTTCATTTGAACCCTAAAATTCTGTAATAACTTGGCCTTTCAAGACTTAATCGTCTCCACACTCAGAGTATCTAATTTCTTTTTTAAAAATTTAAATTGATGGGTGTCTAAGGATGGCAGCCCCTGACACTGTGATGTGACAAAATGCTGTTCCCAAAGATAGCCAAGGGCCTGTGATGAACATCTCTGGGCCTAAGAAGAAGAAATTTCACCACAACTTCCCCCAATACATGCAGAAGATTTCTCACCAGAGACCTTGGGTCTCAAAAGGTGGTGGTTAGGCAGGTTAGTATTGTACCATAGAGAGTCCACTGCTGAGTAAATCCATTGATGACTTTTTCTTTCAGCAGCCTGCATAGCGTCTTCCAGCACTATGAAAGCTAGACAGCAGGGAGGAAATTTCCAGGGTAGTTTCAGTTTGATTTTTCTATATCCTGCATCCAAAGTGTGTTGTGTTTCCAGATGTTATGGTCTTTTCATCTAGCTATGGTGACCTAGTCCGTTTCGAAAAGCAACTCACAGAGATCTACCTGCCTTAGTTCTGGGATTACAACTACACCCAACTATTTTGCCCTATCTATAAATCAGAATGTGGGATGAGTTACAGAGGACATTGAGCAGGATAACTGGATGACTCTACACAGTTTAGATTCAAGAAAACCCATGGCTGAGCACAGATGCCTGGTCTGCTGTCTGCTCTTGCTTGTTGCAGCCTTTGCCTTTTAGCAGCTCCTTGATGCCTCCCTATTCACTCCTAGGCTCCTCCTGGGCATTTGGCAGGGCTGGCTCTCAGCTCTGGACTATGCACTGGATCTGGGTAACATTTCTTCTATCCGGTAGCTAAGTTTTCTCAATTACAATGTGTCATATTAGTGTTCAGCTCAGTGAGGAAGTAAGAAAGACACAGAAATAAAAACTGTCGTAAGAGACAACTCAGCTGTCAACATGGAATGTTTGCTTACAGCAAACAGAAGCTGAAAGTCAGAAAACAAACTTGGCAAGAAAAGAAAAGCACTTATTACAGAAGGGGGATGAGTAGATAATCATAAAGGCCGGTAAAAGTGTACCTAGAATTAGGCAATAACACTGAAAAAGTCGTGATAACCCTACAAAGCATAATTTATAGTGCCAAAGTGACTTCTTTCACTGGATGTAAGCTTTAGCCACATAGTTGCATATTTAAGGACACCCATAGGCATACTACAAATACAAAGCCTCATGAAAGAGAAGTGGTTATACAGAGCGTCTATAACATGAACTGCTGTGCATCCATTAGGCAGTGTCCTAAGTGAACATGTAATGACACATAATCTTGTTTTCAGCATCTGGGTGAGAAGCAGGTATACAGTTAAATTCTGTTTTGAAGGAAAAGCATCTGAGCAGACAATTAGCCAAACCCTAGTTCCCTGTTTTTCATCAAGTCTCTCCAATGAAGGTACAAATGGAAACAGCTATCAGTGAACCCTCTGAAATTGCTTCTGGTGTTGGTGTAATGTAGCATGCTCACAGGCTCCAGGAACACAGCTAAGACATGAAAAGCTCTACTTGGGGGCTGAGACTGTGACTCAGTGGCAAAGCAGGTTTATCTATCATTTCTAGGGCCTAAAGGACTGGGATCCATCTCCAGCATGGGGATGGGTGGGTAGGCAGGCAAAAAGATGTGGTCAACCTAAGAAATGATATCTTCAGGTCTGATGAGACCAAACCAAAGCACTAACCAGCCATCACAAAGATGAAAGACTCTGCAACCCCAGGAGACTTCACAACCTGGAATGCCTCTCTTACTTCTGGGAACTCTTCCTTAAGCTGCATCCTGTCCATCTTCACTTCCTTGCAGACCTGGAGAAAAATTTAGACTACAGCACAGGTAGAAGGCAGTAGAGGTTCCCTACAAACCTGAATTAGACCTCCAGGGACATGTGAAGAATTAGAAAGAAAAAAGAAGTTGAAAACTGGCCCCTCGGAAACTCAGTGTGGGGCTCTGAGTTCTCTGAGGGATATCTAGGGCAGGTAGCTGCAAAGAACACAGAGCTGCTTTCCATACTGGGTTCATCTAGGTAAGAAGCTATGATAGAACAGACATCCCTGCCCACAGCTCCCTGAGTAGAGAGAGCATTTGGAAAATTTGTTGGCCTGGGGATGAATCCTTGTGTTACTTCAGTGCCTAAGGTGCACAATGACCTGGGTTTGGTCACCAGCAACACACACCATTCATAAAAGTATAAGAGATTGGCTTAGGAGATGACTCAGTGAGTAAAGTGTTTGCTGCACAAGCATGAGGACCTGAGTTTGGATCCCCAGCACCCACATAGAATCCAGGTGTGGCACCACATACCTGTAACTCAAGTACTGGGGTACAAGACAGTTGGATCCCAAAGACTTGTAGGCCAGCTAGTCCAGCCAAAACAGTGAGCTCCAGGTTCACTGACAGACTCAAAAAATAACGTAGACACATATCTTTGTATTTACAGACATGTGTATCTCTTACCACTCTCATCAAAGAGGCTTCCCTTTGTAACAGATGGAGATCATTACAAAGTTCCACAACTTGTCAAATGCAGAGAAAAAGTGACTGTGAGGTGTCCAGCCCAAAGTGACACCTACAATGCAACCTCTACATCTAAGGTTCAGGGAACATCTCAGAAGAGGGGAGGAAAGAATTATGAGTCAGAAGGACAAGACACCTGCTGCTGGTTAATGCATTCTAGAAATGATAGGGAAGCCACACCAGTGAGATCTCCACAGTGGTAGTCTAAGGAGATCTGCATCATGATAAAACCAGTTGACATGACAAGGTGGATGGGGGAATGTCATCAGTTCCCACCTCAAGATGAAGAGCTGCAGGCAATCAATGGATACTGAGGGAGGGAGAATCAGTTTTCTTCAGGGACTAGTTCCTTGAAATGTATCTAATCCCAAACTGACAGTCCTAAACACAGGTACACACAAGCACCACTAAACAATGTGTATGTATATATGTGTGTGCATGTATTCATAAATGTATGTATATATGTAACAATAATGATCAAAGAAGAGGACAAGAAATTGAGAGGGAGTTTTGGGGATGTGGGAGTAATTTGTGGGGGACAGGGAAGGATGAAAAGAATGCAGACAAAACTCATGTATGAAACACTCAAAATTTAAAAATTAAAAAAGTAAGGTGGAGAAGCATTTAAGGAACATATCCTCTTGTTAACCTCTGGCCTGCACATGCCTCCATAAGCTCCCTCACCCAGACACACATGCATATACCATACATACATACATACACACACACACACACACACACACACACACACACCAGAGAGAGAAATAAATGAGCCAATGTGTAGACGTCTATGCCTCTTTTTACACATAATAAGACTATAGCATCTTTTTTTTTTAAGAGAAAGAGTAAGGAAGCCCATAATATTAGTTAGGGAGTTTAAAAGCATACTTAGGATCTGGCCAGCATCTGAAAGAACAAGACAGAGAGAAAAAAAGGAAATAGTTACAAGTTTCTGAGTCAGGCCTCAGAAAGCTGGACAGATCCAGCTGAACCTCATTGAGGCTTGGCTCCTAGGGACTGCACTAAGGAGTGGGAATTCTGGGAAGGAAAAACAAAAGCACATTATCTTCAGGGTAAACCTGCCAGGTCCTTGACCTGCTCCACTGGATTAACCCTTAAGAGAGGAGATGTTGCTGGAGAGATGGCTGTTCTTGCAGAGGATCTGTGTTCAACTCCCAGCACCCACATGGCAGCTAACAACCATCCACGTAACTCCAGTAGATCAAACTCTTCTGACCTCTGCAGACATTGCACACATGAGTGCACTTACATATATGCATGCAAAACATTCATAAAATAAATATTATAAGAGAGAAAGGAGAAAGAGAAAGAGAGAAAAAGTGAGAGGAGATGTCTCCATCTAGAGGTAGATTCCACTTATTTTTATTTTTATTTTATGTGTATGCATGCATTGCCTGCATGTTGGTAAGTGCACCCGTGTTGTGCAATGCCCGTGGAGGTCAGAAGAGGTTGTCAGATCCCCTGGGACTGGAGTTACGGACAGTTGTTAGCTGCCATGTGGGTGCTGGGATTCGAACCCAGATCTTCTGCAAAAGCAAGGTGTTCTTAAACACTGAGCCATCTCTTCAGCCCCAGATTCCATTTTTTACATGTCTTCCCTGACACTCTGCTGAGCCAGGAGGACTAAGGCAGAGGCTTGGGTATTGTCCTATATGAAGAAGAAAAGGAGCAGCCCAGGTCTGCTGTTGAGCAGAGAAAGATGCCTGGTTGACAGCAGCTCTCTGGATTTGTGGATGGGTGCCAGTCTCCTGAACCGTCATGGAACAGTCAGCCCATCTTCCCAGATCTTCAGGCAAAGTCTGAACCCCATGCCCTTCCTTGTCCCTCAGTTCAGAGTCTGCACATCCTTCCACAGAGTCCGCCGCCCTGCACCTAGAGTACAGCAGCTGTTGTATGTGAAGACGGAGTTCTCAGCACCCAGCTCTACCTCCTGTGGGATAATCTCACATCCCCATTTGAAGCCATACAGATCTCTGTGGGCCCTGCCTCTGATGGTCCCTCAGATATGCAGACCAAGCTAGAACACGGCTCTCCATCTTCTGTTCTCAACCGACCCCCACAGCTGGACTTTTACAGGCAGCAGAGGTACTAGAAGGGATGACAAGTCCCCATGCCTTCTAGAGTACCTGCTGTGGAATGTCTCAGGCCCTCACTTGCAGCTGTCCAGGTCAGCACCAGTTCCGAGGGTTCCTCAGGCAAAGCCTCCACTGCAGCCCACACCTGTGGTGCTGGTGACCCTCCAAATCACAGAAGGGGCTTCCCAACACCATGACATCCAGCAGCCCCCTCACCCTCAGTGCTGCCAGCGCCCAGCCTGAAGAGACAGCCAGTGCTGTTCCACTTCCTGGGAGGAACAGTATGGTTCCAGCATCTATGTCTGGGGACTCCTGCCTGTGCAAGTAACCACAAAGCTGCCCAAGCAGCCATGAATGAGACCAGCTCCAGGCCAAGCCGGGGAGAACTCCGAGGTGCAAGGGTCAGAGGCCCTGCTCACTGAGCACAGCACTCAAGGTCAGGTCTAGAAACAGGGAAGTGGGCTGGATCTCCCTCTTTCTTCTCTCCATTACCCTCAGCTTTGGCTCTCTCAGCATCATTGTGCAGCCTCCAGTTGGCCTCTCTCCTCTGATGAGCAGGAGGTGCCTTGACCACAGAGATGCTAGCTAGAGTTTGCAGAGTAAGAGCCCTCTAGAGATGCAGTTCAGCCCCCAGACCTGTCCAGGTTTAGGAACCTGACAGCCTTCACCCATGTGCCCAGCAACTGACTGAGGGCCCAGGGGCAACTCTTCATACCCTGGCTTCTGGTGCTTGAACAAAATTGAGACACTGAGACTTGCTGAAGAGCGAGTGTCTGAGTCCAGTGTCACCAGAAAGGGTGGGAAAACAATCTTCAGAGGGCCCAGGAGAGACAGTCTCAACCATGGAAGAAGCTGCCTCCAGGGAAAGCAGCCTCCTACCCAACCTCCAGGATCCCTGTGACCTAGCTTCAGCTGTATTGCTACCCAGATGGGTCACAGCCTGAGTTCCTGGACACATAGGTGAAGTTTATGTTGTCTCCTTCAGAAGCAGCCCTGTCAGCTCTGGGCTCAGGGACTACGAGGAAATGATGTTGATGGAGTGTGAAGTCGTGGACAACAGAGTGAGTCACATCAAGATCTCCACGGAAGAGGTCAGATGGCTCAGCTGGTAAAGGCACTTCCACCAAACATGATGACCTGAGCTCAATCCCTGGGACGCACATGGTGGAAGGAGACAGCTGACTCCCAAAAGTTGTCCTCTGACTCACCAGCACATTGCGTGCATACATATACATAATGCTTAAAATTTTTAAAAACTTTATGGTGTTCCTAGTGCTCTGAAGCAGCTGCCTCAACCCAGTACCATAAGAGGCAGCTCACCATTTGCATTCTGGAGGATTGCTTGCTAGTCAGTCTAACCTAAATCTAAATCTAGCTAATCTAGCTCCAAGTTAAGTGAGAAACCCTGTCTCAAAGAGAAATAAGGTGGAGAGGCTACTAAGGAAAACATCCTTACATGAACTTCTGTTCTACACACACATACATACATACACACACACACACACACACACACACACACACACACACACACACAGAGAGAGGAGCATGTGCAGAGTGAGGAACTAGTCATGCATGTTGGAGTATACTTGTAACTCCAGCTCCTGAGAGACTGAGACAGGGTATTACCTTCAAGTTTGAAGCCAGCCTAATCTACATAGCTAGTTCAAGCCAGTTGGAGTTACATAGCTAGACTCAGTCAGGCTTGGTGATACTGTCTGTGATCTCAGCAGTTAGGAGGTAGAGGCAAGAGGATCAGGAATTCAAGAACCGCCTCAGCCACATAGCAAGATCATAATCAGTCTGGGCTTCGTGAGACCCTGTTTCAAAACAAAACAAAATAGCCAGGTGCACACCTTTAATCCCAGCACTTTGGAGACAGGGGCAGGCAGATATCTGTGAGTTCAAGGCCATCCTGGTCTACATAGTAAGTTCCAGGACAGCTGGGGCTGTAGGGATTCCCTGTCTCAATAATTTAAAAAAAGCAAAATAAGCCAGGAGTGGTGGTGCACGCCTTTAATTCCAGCACTTGGGAGGCAGAGGCAGGCAGATCTTTGTGAGTTCGAGGCCAGCCTGGTCTACATAGTGAGTTCCAGGACAGCTGGGACTACAAGGAGACGCTGTCTCAAAAAAAGACAAAAAAAATAAAAAACAAAATAAAATTTAGAAACCAGTCAAGTTTGGAATTATGAAATCATTTACAATATTATGGTATAACTTTCAGGTCACATTATATATTTGTTTATCAGTATTTTGAGACAGGGTCTCATATAGTCCAAGCTGGCTTCAAACTTGCTCTGTGGGAGCCAAGGATGACCTTGAACTCCTGATTCTCCTGCCTCCACCTTCCCAGTGCTGAGATCCCAAGCAAGCACCACCATCCTCAACTGTACTGTTTTAATTGACCACATTATGGTAATGGGTAAGAAAATGAAGACAGTCTTTTAAGACCTCAGAAGTAAAACTAGTTTTTGCAAATGTTCCAGAGCTGTGTCATCAACTACAGTTAGATAGTCTGGAAAGTTTTTCTTCTCCCTTCTGATCCTCTTACTAATAAGAAAGAAGCATTGCTGTGGGCATGTTATCTGGGAGATGTTGAGATCAGACTGTACCTCACTTTAAGTTACTCCATATTGTAAAAAACAGTGGTTTTTCATGCTGTGCCCTGCCATAGGAGACTCCACTTTTTGGGCAGCTTTGGACTCCATTTTGAGGGAGAAAGATGACTGAAGCCCTGGGTGAATCCAGAAACTGCACCATCTGTCAGGCACCACCCATGTAGCACAGACTGATGAAAGACTTATTCCCAAGAATAAAAAGAGAGCCACCCTATACGTGTATTGGGGAACCTTGAAGCTGTGGGGGCACGAAGGTATATTAACATCGTATTGGGGAAACCTAGGCCCAAGAACTTATCAGACATACCAGGTGAAGGAAAAGTTGTGACTCCCTTGCCTGGATCCTATAAAGTGATGGACACCTAACACTGCACTGGCATGGCCCCACACCTGGTCATCTGATACCTGGCATATGTGTCAAGAACTGAGGAATCCCCAACTTGGTTTGGTCCCCCACTGTTGGCATAACCTACTTGGCTGCCTGTCCATCTGTTCCCATCTGGATGTAGGCCTGACCCACCATTTCCTATTCCTGATCTGGCTCAGCATTTCACCTCAAAGCTGAATTCTGCAGCTTCCCTCTCAAACCTGACTCTAGCAGCATCACCTGCTGCTCTTTCCCAACACTGGCCTGGTTCACTATCTCATCAATACAGACTTTCTCAGTCTACTTCTGAAACCTATTGACCTCTTCTGCAGCCACTTTAACTTGTATTCACTCTGTGACAGATAGATGATAGATAGATAGATAGATAGATAGATAGATAGATAGATAGATAGATAGATGATAGATGTGTGATGTAAGAGTTAATATTCATAATTAAGACTGGAATAAAAAACTTGCATTTTCCTTGGCCAAACTACCAAGATAGGAAGATGTTATGACAAAGTACTATCATTGAAATGGATGAAACTTGTGAGTTTATTGTTATTCAATAAATTCTGACATTGTAGAAAGACATAAAGGTGTTTGCCTATGCTTCTAGAATAGGATGCTCACCATGGGGGATTTGCAGTTGTTAAGGAAAATCCTTCAGAACTGGGCCTTGAGAACACAAGTTTAGGGTACTGTATCTTTACCAACTGAGGCTTATTTCAAGAACTCCCATAAGAGCCAGACACGGTAGCACACACCTTTAATCCCAGTACTTGGGACCCAAAGGCAGGCAGATCTCTGTGAGATCGGGGCCAGTCTAGTCTACATAGTGAATCACAAGCCAGCTGGGGCTGCAGGGAGAACTTGTCTCAAAACAATAACAACAACAACAACAACAAAGAACTCCTATGAAAACTTGGCTCATAATCTCCTATTCTGACTAGTGAGTAAATAATAATTTATCAGGCGGGGCATGATGGCACATGCCTTTATTCCCAGCACTCTGGAGGCAGAGGCAGACAGATCTCTGTGAGTTCAAGGCCAGCCTGGTCTACATAGTGGGTTCCAGGACAGCTGGGGCTACAGGGAGACCCTGTCTCAAAAAGAAAAAAAAAGAATAATTTATCTAACTGGATTTTGTGAGGTCCACAAGTTTGTATACTGTGTATTTCCAGTGTGAAGTTTGGTAGACATGTTATAAAATTCTTTTTTGAGTGTTTTGTAGTTTTTCTTTGATTTTGTTTTTGTTTTAATACAGTGTCTTACTATGCAACCCTGGATGGCCTGAAATTTGTTATGTAGGCCAGACTGGTCTTGAATTCACAGAGATTCACCTGCTTCTGCCTCCCAAATGCTGGGATTAAAATTATGCACCATCACAACCAGCTATTTTTGAAGTTATGAAACAAATTCTACATCAAGAATATTCCTGTTTCTCTTCATCCTAGCATATTCTGCACTTAATCTTTAATGACTCTGTAAATACATCCAAGCCTGAAAATGTCTGTCCTACACAGTGACTATTGAGAGATCCTGTGTTTACAAGACTTTTGTTTTGAGAGTTGACTAAAGGAAATTTTTGGCCAAGTTCAATAATATGCTTGCTTCCCTCGGTTCCATGGCATATTTACTGAAAAATAGATAGTGATAGAAGTTGTTCAGGGAATTCAATGAATAATATGAATTTATATTTATGAATTAAGTTCAAATTTGAGGTTATGGAAAGGATTTTTGAGACAGAATTTCACTGTGTAGCACAGGCTGACCTTGAATTCACAATTCTCTTGCTATAGCCTCTTGAGTGTTGGGATTGCAGGTGTGCAACTCGCTATGTAGGGTGATCTTAAACTCCTTCCTGATCCTTCTACCTGTTATCTCCTAATGCTGGAATTACAGGGGTGTGCCAACATGCCCAGTTTTGTAACTATATGCTTTCTCTAAGATACCCACTACAAATATATTTAAAAGTAGATAGGTTTTTAAAATGCGGTTATGTTAAAAGTAAGAAGTTGGGGGCGGGGAGCACACTATCAATACATCAACACTAACAAAAAGAAAGCTGGTGTGATACAAGATGAGAGGTAGATTTTTTAAACTTATTTTATTGCTTTTAATTATGCGTATGTGTGTGAGTCTGTGTACATGAGTGCTGGTGCTCTCAGAGGCCAGAGGCATCAGTTCCCACTGGAACTGGAGTTACAAGTGTTTGTGAGTCTCCATGTGGGTATTGGGAATCAAACCCAAGGTTCTCTGCAAGAGCAGCCAGTGCTCTTAACTACTGAGCCATCTCTCAAGCCCCCAACTCAACATATTTAAAGGAATTATGGGCTGGAGAGTTAGTGCTTGGTTTGATTCCCAGAACCCACATGGCAGCTAACAACCATCCATAACTCCATTTCTAGGGGAATTTGACACTCTCTTCTGACTTACACAACACAGCACAGGTGCACTTACATACAGACAAGCAATACACTCATACATGTAAAATAAAAAATAATATATAAAATATTTTTTAATATTTTATTTATTTTTTATGTGTATGAGTGTATTGCCTGCATGTATGTGAGTGCACCCGTGTCGTGCAATGCCTCGGAGGTCAGAAGAGGGCTTCCGATTCCCCTGGAACTGGAGTTAAGGACAGTTTGTAGCTGCCATGTGGGTGCTGGGAATTGAACCTGGGACCTCTGCAAAAGCAGTCAGTGCTCTTAACTGCTAAGCCATCTCTCCGGCCCCATAAATAAAATATTTTAAAAGAATTATGCAGAAGGCTTTGTCTAATCAGAATGGAGTAATTTTGAAATCAAAACCAGAAAGATGTCGATAAACAAAACTGTTCACGCAATGATTTCAGTCCTTCTTCCAGCCTTTTATCTAAAGTCCCTGAGGTTCCAGTCGACCCTTGTGGCTGTTTAAACACAATGTGCTTTCCATTCTCCCTATGTCAGAGGGTCCGGTGACTAGCCCCAGGTTCGATTGTTTGCTAGAAGCATTCACAGCATTCTATGCATATTCATCCTCCTGGCTGAGATTTATGACAGCAAAAGGATGCAGTACAATCTGTTCTCTCCCATTGTCTTCCACAGGATCCAGTCATGTTGGCCTATGGAGACCAACACATGCATCAAGAGTTACTTATCACAGAAGCTCACCAGAGACTCAGTGTGGAATCTCTCATTGAGTTGGTCTGGAAGCACTCTGCCTATCAGGTACAGCAATTCCAGATTCTCAGAAAGAAAGGAAGAAAGCCTATTTTGTACTCAGTTTAGACACAGTGAGCCATTTTCCTCATTTTGGGAAAGTTGTATTTTAATGTAGGAAGTTTTGTTACCAGTAGGTTCCCAGATGCCAGTCACATGCCAGCTTTGCAAGGGCTGGAAAGCAATCACAGCATCACATTGTTAGTTCTCTCTGTATAGTCGCCTGGGTGCAGAGTCTCCTCAGCTTGAATTATCTTTCCAATTTCAAGGTTTATCTCAAGCACCACTGTCTCGGTTTCTGTTGCTGTGATAAAATGCCCTGAGAAGACAACCTGAGAAGAAAGGATTTATTTTAGCTCACAGTTCCAGGGTACAGCCGTTATTGTGGGAAATTCACAGTAGCAGCAGCTGGTCAGATTGCATCCACAGTCAGTGCCAGCAGGGTGTCTTGTTGTAACTGTATTTTAGCTGCTACTTGATGCTCCTAGATGTTCACAATTTCATGAACTAATTTACTACAAATTTATAGACTACTAACTACAAAATGATTTTTTTAGAGTGAAGAACTCAAGAGCATCTTTCAAAGTGATACTTCTTTAAATGTCTATCCTCATCTTTGAATACCAAATCATAACTAAAATTTCTTAAAGGAGAAGGAAAACAATTTAACAGAGATATATGCTGGCCTTAGTGGGAAGGACATGCATGTGCCATTTAATTAATTTAGACATACAGTATGTTCCTCTACATATATGCATATATATAAATAATAAATGAGCCAAAGAGGAACAAATTAGTGCAGATGCTCAGCCCCTCTACACTCATCCCCCTCTACAATCAGCCCCTCTCTACACTTCCACTGTACAAGACTTCAAGTCTAGGGAATGGTGCTGTCCACAGTGGGCAGGTCCTCCCATATCAGTTAATGAAATTAAGATCATTCCTCCTCTAAGACATTTTCAGAGACTAACCTTTATCTAGACAATCCCTCACAGGTGCACCCAGAGGTCCGCCTAATAGGTGTGAAGTGACACTTAATACGGGCCATCACAACCACACTTCTCATGGAGCTTTTGGTTTCCTGGGTGAAATGTGAGTATGAGCAGTGACTGGACATCATCCCTCTCCCTGGGAGATGAGCCTACTAGTGACTTGGGAAATGCTGAGCTGAATACTGTCACTGAGGGAAGGTGTCTGAGGACAGGTAGTATCGTATATGGAAACAGCAGGCTGGTCTACATTCCAACTATGACTTCATGTAAAGAGTGCTGTTCAAGTTTTTTAGTGTCTCTGAGGCTCAGTTACCTCACATGCAAATTTCCCGGAATTATTCAAAATACTACATTCAACTAGCTTTGTAAGTGGTCCCTTACACATTTTCTTTCTTTTGTCTTCCTTTCATATTTTAAGTTACTAGGCACACAGGATTGATTGGTTCTTCTAATTTTGAATTTTCCCTGTCTGCAGTTTAACAGCGTCAGCCACGTTCCCTCTATGCACTGTTTTCCGTCTGTTACTCATTCAATTGGTCAGTTGAGACGCTCAAGTCCCTTAAGTTCAGGAATACTGGAGATTCAACGCATTCAAACTAATCACAAAAGCTAGGGAGTTGGCTCAGTGGGTAAGGTACTTTCCACTCAAGTATGAAGACCTGAGTTCAGATCCCCAACACTCACAAAAAAACTGGGCATAGGAGCTTGCCCCTATTAACTTCAGAGTGGGGGCAGAGACAGGCAAATCCTGGGGACTTGCTAGCCAGTCATTCTAGCCAAAATGATGAGCTCTAGGTTCAATGAGGGAGATCCTGTTGCGCACACACAGGTGTACACACTATCACCACACACACACACACACACACACACATACACACACACCACATACCAAAAAAAGAAAAAAAAAGTGTCTGTAGATTAAACACATTCAGGTTCTATAAAATAGACTGTATAAACCAGAAACTATGAAGTAGAATCAGGATTGGCAAGGCCAGGGAGGCCACAGAGAGATGGTGTGATCTGAAAACCAGCCTTAAAGCACACAAAGATCTGAATAGGTGAATCGAACAAAGGAGGGTTCTAGGCAAAGGGATCTACCTGCACAAAGACCCAGAATGCTAAATTAACACAGGAAGTAAATCTATCCCTTTGAACAGATGGTTTGTGATACGAGGCTGTGAGCAGAAATTGGAGCAAGAGATTTGAAGACACATTACCAAAAGAAAAACATTTTCTTCCACTTAACAAGTTAAATCTCCATTTTTCTATAAGCACATTGTCCTGTAACAATTAAATTGGAGTGTTTGCAAATGGACACAAGGGATCTTTAAGGCATAATGAAAATGTACTAAAACTACAGTGCAGTGATGGCTTAATTATACACCTCAAATAGGAAATTTCATGGCATAGAAGTTATACTACCATAAAATAGATTTTTAAAGATTTTTCTTTATTATTTTAGTTGCACAAATTTATGGGACAGTATGATAATTTAGCAGATATATGTAGCGTATAATGATTAGATCAGGTCAGTTACCCTTTTCATCTCCGTAGACATTTTAAAGTTTTAATGTGTGTGTGTGTGTGTGTGTGTGTGTGTGTGTCTGTGCGTGTGTGTCTGTGTGTGTCTGTGTGTGTCTGTGTGTCACACGGAGATCAGAGAACAACTTTAGAACTCACCAGTCTTCTAGTTGAGTCACTGGCCCTGCAGCCACACCACAGACACCCTGAAGCAAGTGGTTAACTTCGGGTCTGGACCTGTCAAGTTGCAACACTCAGAGTTGTTAGAGATACAAAAACAGTTAGTAGACTACAAAAGATTAGGCATTGGTGTCCTTGAAATGAGTCACAGGTCATCAGAGTTTGCCAAGATTAGTAACAAAACAGAGAATCTTGTGAGGGACTTGCTAGAAGTTCCAGACTGCTACAAGGTGATCCTTGTACACTGAGGGAAATGGATGTGGCCAGTTCAGTGCTGTGTCCTTAAATCTGATTGGTCTGAAAGTTGGAAGGTGTACCCACTGCGATGGTGGGAAGTTGGTCAGCTAAGGCTGAAGAAGACAAGGAGTTAGGACTGTAAATACTGACCACCCTAAACTTGGGAGTTATATAAAAATTCCACACCCAATCATCTGGAAACACCAATGTATATTTCTGTACAAATCTGACAAAGCACAGGGTGGAATTTCATACCTGAAGTTAAGGTGTAGTAGGCACTCTGAACAGGAAACGGGATACCAAGGCCAAGCAGGAAGCAGCTTATTTCTACAGTTCCTGAGAGATATTTCTCTAAAGCAGTGTCCAAACAAAGGAAAGCTTAGCCTTTTATACCCCAAGTATAAAAGTTTGTCTCCCTGCACTGTAGCACACATATCCTGATTGGGTGCTCTGTGCTACAAGGTCATGACAAGCAGAACCGTGTTCGTGCACTCAGGCATAGACCATGCTGCATTTCTTTTTCTTTTTTCTGTGAGGTTCCTACCACAAAGGGAGCACCATTGATTTGTGATGTGCTCTCAAACTTCTTTCTTTTTAAACTTCTTTTTTTTTGGGGGGGGGCAGGGGGTCTTTTTGAGACAAGGTCTCCCTGTAGTCTAGCTGACCTGAAACTTATTATGTATACCAGGTTGGCATCCATCTCACAGAGATCTGCCAGGCATGCCTCTGCCTCCCAAGTGCTGGGATTAAAGGTATGTACCACCACACTTGGCGTTTTAAGCATCTTTATTAATTTATGCAAAGACAGTATCAGCAATAAATAATAAGACGCATTTTAACCTTAAAATTAGTCTTCCACTTTGAATGTTCAGGACTTTGCTTCTTTCTTGTTTACTCTTAAATATTTCACTTCAGGGGCTGGAGAGATGGATCAGAGGTTAAGAGCACTGGCTGTTCTTCCAGAAGACCTGGGTTCGAATCCCAGCACTCACATGGTGGCTAACAACTCCATAACTCCAGTTCCAGTGGATCTGATGCATTCTTCTGTTCTCCAAAGGCACTGTACGACACGGGTACACTAACACACATGCAAGCATAATACTCATACACATAAAATAAAAATTAAAAAAATATATATTTCACTTCAACAGAACAGCAGATGAACATTTATTTCTTCATTTTTCCTGAAGGTCATGTTGAGACATTACAATTAGCTGTTTAGAATTAGGAATCATTTACAGTAAGTGGAAATTTAATCAGAGTGATACACATAAGAGTATTATAGCACCGAAAAAATATGACAGAATTGTAAAAGGTACAAATTTCAGGATACTTTCTAATTTGAGAGTATGAAATCTTCTTGACAACATTTAAAAAGGGTCCTGCCTTTCAGATCCAGAGTGAAAATTAATGAGAATTGTAGCTCATACTGAGATTCTGCCCTTCAGATCCAGAGTGAAAATTAGTGAAAATTATAGCCCATACTGAGCACTGTAGTGTGATCCATGGCAGTTCCATTAGGTTAGGGATATCTATGTGATTTAGGGAAGGGGCTAATGCAAAAAAGGCCATAAGGCCTATAAACTCATGTCCATGGCAGGTCACATGATGTCCATATAACTGTTTTCCTTAAATGATATTGCTCCAGGGCTGCCTTCTGAGGGCTTCACCCCTGAACATCTCACATTGCTGTTCATCTACTTTATGCCAAGGAGCAAATCCTGGTGAAATGGGAGTACAAGTTAGAAAAGACCAGGGGAAGCTGGGTGTGGTGGCACATACCTTTAGTCCCAGCACTCGGGAGGCAGAGGCAGGCAGATCTCTGTGAGTTCAAGGCCAGCCTGGTCTACATAGTGAGTTCCAGGCCAGCTGGGGCTATAGGGAGACCCTGTCTCAAAAAAGACCAAAAAAATAAAAAATAAAAGACCAGGGGTACAAAGGGGCCTCTGCTGCTCTAACTGTCGTGACACACAGTGTCCAATGAAGAAACTAATCTATTTTAATATTTTATTTTATTGTTTTTATTTTCTGTGTGTGAGTATATTGCCTACATGTATATAAGTGCACCTATGTTGTGCAATGCCCAAGGAGGTCAGAAGAGGATGTTCCCTGGAGCTGGAGTTACAGACAGTTGTTAGCTACCATGTGCCAGAAACCAAACCTGGGTCCTTAGCAAGAGCAGCCAGTGCTCTTAACCACTAAGCAATCTCTCCAGCCCCTTTAATCCAAAAACAAACTAACCCTGATGTTGGCACATTATAGGAATACATTTATGAAACAACTTTTGTGGTTCATAAATGCTAAAATTGTGTGCTTTGACTGTTCGGGACATATTTTACTTTACAAAAGGAAATATAATAGGCTAACAAAGCTAAAAATCTATTTTCTGTAACTACTAGCATTTTCTAACACTTTTGTAAAAATTTCTTTCAGATACTCTGATTAAATTTTAGGTGAAATAAACAATTTTAGTATTCTTTTTAAAAATTATTTTATTTACCATTATTATCACACGTGTGTACAATGTATATGTGTGAGTATGGGCACACATGCACTACAGCATGTATGTGGAGGTCAGAGGACAACTTTATGGAGTAGGTTCTCTTCCTCCACCATGGATTCCAGGGATCAAACTCAGGAAGTAGATTTATGAAACAAGTACTTTTATCAGTGAGCCCTCTTCCCAGCCCAGTTTCAGCATTCTTTAATCCATTATTTTCTTCAAACTTTTTATCTAACTCTGTTGATGTTTCCAGGCTTAGTGTGATTTTTGCTGGTGCTTTCGCTTGGTTATGTTGGTAATTGTCTGTGATAACCAGTGCGGTTTTCTCTGAGAGAGTGTTCTTCAGAATACCAAGTATGAATGGAAAAGCTCTTTCTACAACACACCTCCAAATTTCAGCATCTCTGCTCTGGACATGGTCCTGGAGTGGACTGAGCACAATGATGGGGGCTGAAGAGATGACTTGGCACTGACGAGTGCTTGCTGCACAATCATGAAGACCAGAGTTCAGATCCCAGCACCCATGTGGCAAGCTGGGTGACCTAAACATGCCTGTATCTCCCAGTTCCAAGGGGGGTAGAGACAAGAGAATCACTGGGGCTTGCCAGCTTCCAGACCAGCTAATAAAGCACATACCCAAGGTTCAGGGAAAGACCTTGCCTGGAAAGTGATAGAGGAGGACACTCAATGCCTACTTGTGGCCTCCAAGTACACACACGTGCACATACTTGGAGAGAGACACACATATACATAAATAGTAAATAAATAAATCTATTTTCAAAAGAACAATAAATCTATTCTTCAAAAGAAGCTAGGTCCATCAAGTCTCAAATGATATATGAGATTACTGATCACTCTCAAGGAGTTTGTCTCTCCGGTGGAACAACAAAATAGAACAAGATGGATATTCTGTTCTGCTTTGGCAATACGAAAGGAAATTAAGCTTTCAAAAAGCAACTTCTTGACAAAGCACTGGAACTCAAAATGATTGCCTTGAAAGAACACAGGTCAGTGGTAGGCATCTTGCTTCTGCAAGGGGCTGTCCCACTGAAGATGTTGAAAAGCCTTGCCTTCAGGAGCAATTTCTTGGAGATGCATCGGCTATGAACACATCCTAACTAGGGACACTGTGACCTCGAGCAGCATCCAAAGCTGAGAGTGACTTGGGACTAGTGTCTGAAACTTAACAGACATAGTATTTTCCAAAAAAGTATGCTTATTATAGATTCTAATTTTATTTATCGATTTATTTGTTAGCTTTTGAGACAGGGTCTCACAATGTAGCCCTGGCTGGTCTGGAGCTTACTATGTAGACCAGGCCGACCTCGAGTGCCTCCGGAGTGCTCAGATTAAATATTTGCACTGCCATACCCAGAAAAGGTTCTTTTTTTCAAACAACAGTGACTAAACATCCAGAGTTCTGCCAAGCGGATCGGACTAACAGCTAAAGACCACCTTAATTTTGACTTGAACAGGGAGCCTTTTAAAAGTCTTCCTAGCCCAGCAGTAATCAGCTGCCAATAATTCTTCATCTAAGATTAGAGCCTGCTGCCCATTTCCACAGTTCTATTCTGGGTTTTTATCGGGTTGAGTTTGCAGGGGTCTTGTGCATGCTGACACCATTGCTGTAGGTTCATATGAACAAGGTCCCAGGAGCCTGTAAGGTTCTATTTCCATATAGTCATGCACCTCCCCTGGCTCTTACACTCTTTCCGCCCCCACAAAAATTCAATTAAAAATTGAAAAAAAAAGAAAATCTTCCTAGCTTGGCATGGTGGACCACACCTTTAATCCCAGTACTCCGTAGGTAGAGTTTGGTAGATCTCTGTGAGATCGAGATCAGCCTGGTCGACATAGCAAGTTCCAGGCGAACTGGGGCTACAAGGAGATAAAAAAGAATAAATAAAAATAAATAAATAAATAAATAAAAATTTCCTGTTGCGTTTCTAATGAATTCAGCCTATTTTGTCTTTGCTGCTATTTTTTCTAGCTACTAGAATCTCAGTACCTGCCTTGGGCTTAGTTCTGCCAGTTTCAATGGTTATTTTTAGGACCACAGGAGCATACACACAGAGAGTGAGAGGCGAGGTGCTGAGTCTAGGCAGCAGTGGGTCTCCACACAAAAAGGAAAATTGTAGATCTTTATAGTGTTACTCTCATAAAGAAATAAAAGTGATTTTTGAGGGACAGCAAGATGGTGTGTATACACCAACTAATTAATTAAAATATTTTAAAGATTTATTTTATTTTTAATTGTGTGTGTATGTGTGTGTGTAAGTGACATATAAATGTTTATATTTTTTTAAGTGTCAGGTATGGTGGTGCATGCACTTGGGAGGCAGAAGCAGGTGGATCTCTGTCAGTTTGAGGCCAGCCTGGTCTATATAATAAATTTCATACCAGATGGCTCAGCAGTTAAGAGCACTGACTGCTCTTGCAGAGGACCTGGGTTTGATTCCCAGCACCCACATGGCAGCTACAAACTGTCCTTAACTCCAGTTCCAGGGGAATCTGAAGCCCCCTTCTGACCTCCGCAGCATTGCATGACAGGGGTGCACTCACATACGGGCAAGCAATACACTCATACACATAAAATAAAAATAATAAAAATAAAATAAAATTTTAGAAAGTTGCCACGGGTGTGCTCACTTACATACAGGCAATACACTCATACACATAAATAAAAAATAATGGGTAGAATATTTAAAAAATTTACCTTAAAATAAAAAGTTGCATAGTGAGACCCTGTCTCAAAAAAAAAAAGTTTATTGCTGGGCGTGGTGGCGCACACCTTTAATCGCAGCACTCGGGAGGCAGAGGCAGGTGGATCTCTGGGAGTTCAAGGCCAGCCTGGTCTACATAACAGCTGGGGCTACAGGCAGACCCTGTCTCAAAAAGACAAAAAAAAAAAGTTTATATAGCAGGTCTTTTTTTTTTTAACACCATATGGTTTTACCTTTGCATTTATATCTCTAATGAAACAGCTCTGGAGAGACATGTAGAATTTGTTAAATCTTTCATCATGTGCATTCTGTTAGCAAAGGCTACCCTCCCTCTCCACCCCTCCCCGTTTTTAAGCTGCTTCATGAAAAGGATCTAGCAGCTCCACAGTTCCCTTTTCCTCACCTTTGATGGGTGGAACTGACTGATTTGTTCTGTTTTTCAGTAATGCTGATACACACACACACACACACACACACACACACACATCTGTTAAAATCCTTCATCCTGTGTTCATATGACTATTTTCTTTGAAGAGTTTGGTCCAGAGCAATACTGAAGTTCCAGATCTTTCCTGAAGTCTTTCCCTCTGTTGTTCATCTCTTGGATGTTGAATATGTAAAGAGCATTAAGCCTAAAACATCTTTTTTTTTTTTTTGGTCTTTTTGAGACAGGGTCTTCCTGCAGCCCCAGCAGTCCTGGAACTCACTATGTAGACCAGGCTGGCCTTGAACTCACAGAGATCCACCTGCCTCTGCCTCCTGAGCACTGGGATTAAAGGCATGTGCCACCAAGCCAGGCTAAACATCTTTTTTTTAAAAAAAAAAAAAAAAAGAAAGAAAGCTTCTTGAGGCCTGGAGAGATGGCTCAGCCGTTAAGAGCACTGGCTGCTCTTGCAGAAGACCCAGTTGGATTACAAGCACGTACATGGCAGCTAACAACTGTCTGCAACTCCAGTTCCAGAGGATCCGACTCCCTCTTCTGACCTTCATCGGCATTGCACAACACGGGTGCACTGACACACATGCAGACAAAATACTCATGCATATAAAATAAAAATAAATGAATAAAACATTTTTTAAAACACGAAAACTTTTTTTAAAAGCTTCTTATCCTTCATTTAAAAGTAAAAATAGGTGTGATGGTACACACCTTTAATCCTAGCCCTCAGGAGGCAGAGGCAGGTGGATCTCTGTGCGTTTGAGGCCAGCCTGGTCTACATAGCGAGTTCCAGGACAGCTATGGTACAGGAGACCCTGTCCCAAAGAACAACAAAAGTTAAAAGATCAACCCACTTGCCAAACAGCGTGTGCCTGCAATTACAGCACTTTGGGATGCTGAAGAGCAAAACGATTGCAAATTTCAAGCCATCCTGTGCTACATAATGAGACCTGTCGCAAAACTGCAAAATGTACTGTTCCAGACAGTGGAGATCCGAGAATGGCTGGGGCAGACACATTGGAGGGCGGTGCTCTCCTGACCCCTAGTGTCTGAAGTGCAAATGACAAGTGTGAGCGAAGAAGAAAAGCAAGCATTATCTGAGCCTGTTCTTTCTCAGTCGCTACAGCCCCAAGTAAAATGGCACAGCTAACAACAGTCAAAACCTGCAAGTCAGTCGTGTTAGTCCATGAAAACTCTTGTATACTGCTCTCTCCACCCGGCATGCACAGTCATGCACATCAACGTCAAGCCACAGTCATTAGTTGTTTGATTGACTGGTTTTCCAAAGTCCTGCTTTCAGCAAGTCTTAATGGCTGCATTATAATAGGAGTGTCTGTGAAATTGCCTTAAGTTTAATGTCTTTGTTCCTGTGTAGGTGTATTACTGTGAGGCATATGAAACTGAACTGGTTTCTGGTCAGAAAAGTGATTAAATGTTGACAGTTGGATGTAGCTCATCACCCTGCGTTGGCAAAGTGAGGCCTGTGGAATCAGGAAGGCCTTGTGAAAAGCCAGAGGAATGAGGCTGGCTGCCTGGAGACTGAACAGTCCCTGCCTGGGTGTTCAGGAGATACTGTTGACGTTTGGGGTACCTGTGTCTTCCCAGGTGAGAGGATAGTACAATGTTTGAGCAAGAGTGTATACAGGACTGTCTGAGCAAAGAGTTAAGGGACTTTTTTCCAGCAGAGAGTGTTTGGTTCCACAGCAGTTGGGAAAGGAATACCTTTTGACGGTTGGCAACCATCTACAACTCCGAATCCTTAGGTATCAGTCCACTGTGGAGCTGGTGTTGGAATTGCCTGATGTGGTTAGTGTCTGCCCCTGTGGGGATAGATGGTAATTCTGAAAGCCATTCCAGATGAATACTCCAAAGGAATAGCAAGTTTAGTTGCAAAGCAGAGGAGGAACCATAAGGTTCAAAACTCCATGCAAAAAGGAAGAATCAGTGCTTGCTCTGGTCGAGTGCTTTATGGAGAAACAGTTCCCCCATTCTTCCAAACTGAAGAGTAAAATTTTTACTTAGCCATTTAGAATGAAACAATAGGAGCCATAGTCTACAGGATTGCCAGTAGCAAAGACACACTTTTCACCACCTGCTTCAAACATAGAGTCACTGAAGCAATCCTGAACATGGAGAAGACTCCCAGGTTAGGTGCAGTGAGACTTTAAGGCTAGACCACGCTGAAAAAGAACAAGCCAGTTAGAGAACACATACAAATCAGTTACTGTACAAATTGGGCCTTGTAGGACTATTTATCTAGACCTAAAACACAAGATCAAATTTGTTGTATGTAAGTTTCCACAAGGTTTGTTCATTTCTAAACTGCTTGAAGAGTTGCAATTTTGTTTTGTTTTGTCTTGTTTTTCGAGACAAGGTCTCATTCTGTAGCCCCACTTGGCCTGGAACTTGCTGTGTAGACCAGACTGGCCTCAGTCTCACAGAGATGCACCTGGTTCTGCGGTCCAAGTGCTGGGATGAAAGGTATTCACCCCAATACCTGCTCATTTTTAAAGAGCAACTTTCACCAGAAAAAAAAGAAAGAAAAAAAAGAAAAAGAAAACAAGAAATGCTTCTTAATTGTGACAGAACTTGGAGTCTAATGACATTCTCCCTGTTGAGTTCAGTGAAGAAAAGCAAGACTTGCTGGTGTTTGGTGCTGACTTGAAGCCTGCACCGTCTCGTGGACAAGAGCCACTGCTTGGGCCTCCTGACTGCTTAGAAATTCACTGTCTACCCCAGCAGTTGAGAAGATGACAGGGGAACCCTTTGAAAAGCCATGAAGAGTCAGACAATGTTTACAAGAGGCTTAATCTGGTGGTGAAGCCTTTACAGCTGCAAGCAGAAATCAACAAATCACAGCCCCATTTGGCAGTGGCAAACCAGGACACCCCACCAGATGCTCTACGTGCAAAGAAATCAGTCAGACTTCCACCATTAAACACAGTACTCTCACAGGGGCTTTGTGAAATACAACATCTCTCCTAGTGGATTCTACATTTAAAGCTAAGCAAAGATTCATCAGAAAGATATGATGGTTGAGATGGGGAAGGAGCCTGTTGTTTTCTTTTTAATATTTTATTTATTATTTTTATTTTATACATATGAGTGTATTGCCTGCGTGTATGTGAGTGCACCTGTGCAATGTGCGGAGGTTAAAGAGGGCATTGGATTCCCCTGGAACTGAAGGTAAGGATGCTTCGTAGCTACCATGTGGGTGCTGGGGATTGAACCAAGGTCCTCTGCAAGAGCAGTCAGTGCTCTTAACCACTGAGCCATCTCTCCAGTCCCCCGAGCCTGTTGTTTTCAATGAGTTTTTCATTTAGCTCTAATCAGTAGTTGTCAAAATTTTGATTCAGGGTTCTTAAAAATGAAAGGGCTTTTATTTATTGCTGCTTATCATATGGAAATAAAAGTGCAAATTTTAGTATTTGTTTAAAAATCCATGTGTGTTGATACAAGTAACATTAGTCCATATATGTTGATACAAATGACATTTTAATGAAAAATGACTATATTTTTCCAACCCAAGCATGTAATACAATAGTTTCTCATATCCTTATATAGAATATATGGCCCAGGCTGGAGAGCTGACACAGCTGTTAAAGGCTCAGGCTCACAACCAAAAGAGACAGAATATATGCTCCAAGTTCCTCAGTGGATGCTGAAGCTTCATTGTACCAAGCCCTTTATAAGTGTGTATGTGCATATATTATACTATTTTTTCATATACACAAATATCTATGCTAAAATTTAATTTATAAATTCAATACAATAAGAGATTAACACTAACCAATAGCAAAATAGAACAGTTATAGCCATATACTATGATAAAAGTTTATCTGATAACTGACATGACAGGTAACTCATGCAGACTGACTGTGCGCACCAAGGGATGACTCACTTCCTGCACTGCAGAGAGCAAAGTGGTGAAGAGTTCATTCAAAATGGTAGTAGGAAAGCATTTAAGCAAGTGCAGGGCCCCTCTAAGCACCTTCTCAAGTGAAACCAGCCCTGAATGAATTTAGAACCTCACTGGTGAAAGGCTGTGTTGCTGTTGATGAATTATGCAGGTGTACCAAATGCATTTCATTCCACAGTATTGGGGGGGGGGACATGCCCATAGTATGAAACAATGTCAAGCTGAGATCTACCTATCAGTAAGGGATTTTTGGGTGCCAAATGAGCTCAGTCTCTGAAAAACAATTATGCTTGTTACTACTATTAATGTGATCAGAAAAGCATTAACAGGGAGATGTAGTTGGTGGTGGTGGATTTGACATTTACAAGATCTACTTTGTACCTGAAAGCTTGAATTTTATCATTGACAGTATACAGTCTTAGTTGTTTCCCTTAAAGTGAAATTTTCAAAGGATGTGTTTCAAATACCCGAGTCTGAATTTAAAGATTGACTAGTTATCTTTTTAAAAAGAAAAAAAAAACACAAGCTGAGAAAGAAGAAGGTTGTACACATAGACACACAGGCACACACACACACGCGTGCAGACACACACACACACACACACACACACACACAGACACAGGCTCAGGTCATTGATGCAGACTCCAGAGTGTCCAAGAATAACCTTGCACTTCCAATTGTCCTGCCTCTACCTCCCCACTGTACTAGTTACTTTTTGCTGCTGTGATAAAATGCCATGACTAAAGACAACTTGATAAAGAGCGGTTAACTTCGCTAACTGCTCTAGAGGGAGAGTTCATCACCTCAGTCAGAGTAGAAAGCTGAGAGCTCGCATTGCCGCCCACATGCAGGAAACAGAGAGAGCAAACTGCAAGGGGGGTGAGGCTCGGAACTCTCAAAGCCCACCCCCAATAATGTACTTTCTCCAACAAGGTTTCACCTACTAAAGGTTCCACAACTTCCCCAAACAGCACTATTAACCCAGGACCAGGTGTTTAAATATGTGAGCCCAGGGGGCACATTTCTCATTCAAACCGCCATATTCCACTCACTGGGCCCCACAATGGCCATATATAATACAAAATGCATTTAGTCCAGTTTCAAAAGTCCCCATGGTCTTTAAGTATCACCACAGTTCAGAATCAACGTCCCAAGTCTCTTTTGAGACTTAATCTCTTAACTGATATCCCTTGTAAAATCAAAAAGTACACACTTCCAACTTACAATGGCACAGAATGTATTCTCATTCCAAAAGAGAGGAATCAGGGCATAGTGAAGACATACTGGATCAATCAAGACCAAAGTCCAGTAGGGTAAATACAAAATCATCTAGCTCCATGCCCCCAAAGTCTGCACCTTAGTTTCAAAGGGCTTGGATGGCTTTGCCCCTCCAGCTTTGCCGCCTGCAATGTACATGTCTCTCTTGGGCTGGTTCCACTCCCTGTATGCAGCTCTCCTTGGCAGATGTCTCACAGCTCTGGCATCTCCAACATCTTGGAATCTCCACGGCAACCCAGGCTTTACTCTCACAGCTTTGTGCATGGCCCCTCCGAGCCTCCTAGCCTCTCAGATCCTTCTTTTCACAGCATGTCCAGTACGGCCACAGGTGACCTGGCCTCAGCAGCTCTTTGAAACTGTGGAGGAAGAATTCATGACCCCCTCACTTTTGTATCTTTCATGCCTCCAAAACCAGCACTACATGGATGACACTGCCAAGTTCAGCTGCCAGCTTGAAATGGACTCTCACCCCCTTGGACCACATTAGCAGCAGCCTTTGTATGTGGAAGCAATTGATTTGTAGGAACAAGTTATTAGTTTTAGTAATAACCATGCACAACATGGGTGCAGTTATATACACACAGGCAATACACTCAGGCACATAAAATAACAAATAAAATATATTTTTTTAAGTTCTGCTCCTCTGCCTCCAGAGGCTCAAAGTTTCTTCAGGACAGTGCCCACAGCACATTATTGCAGTACATTTTAAGGATTTATAATGAAAGTAAGCACATGTTTGGGACTGCTAGGCCAGAACCAAAAGATAAGAAAGAAAGAAGAAATGAATTCAAGGTAAGCCAGAGAGAATAAGTAGGAGGTGACCAGATGAAGATGGGGAAGAAAGGATTTTAGATACAGAAAGAAGCTTGTGAATACAGAGGCCTGAGAACATGGGTCTGGTGCCAGGTGCATACCACCTCCCAGATGGAGTCGAGGGGATCTGCTAGGGAAATGGATAGAGCTGAGGTCAGAGGGGCAGAAGGGACCATATCACCGTGAGCTCCTATGTCACTCCAAGGAGGCACTGAAGACTCTGTGATGTAGGAAACTCATAAATTATGTAATGTGTATTTGGCCCTGAGGCATTACATTGTTTGTTGTTGTTAGACAGCACTATGAAGATCAAAAGAACACGGGGCAGGCAAGAAGGCTCAGCAGGCAAAAGCACCTACTGCCAAGCCTGACAAACCTGAGTTCAATCCCCAGGTGGGTGATGGAAGGAGAAAAACAGCTTCCAGGAGTTGAACACACCTGGAACACCTGCACATGGACTGCATGGCATAAACCCACACACATACACAAACAGAATTAATTTAAAATGTAATAAAAAAATGTTAAAAGAAGCAATTTGTAAGCAATCCCGATTCTTCACTTATAATTGCATATAATTGCCTCAGTAAGTACATGTTTATGAAAGCATACGCTATCTAACCCACAAAAGACAAGTACCTACTAAGAGTATTAACTGTGAATTAACCTAAAATTGCAAACAAGTTTGCATAAATATAATTTTTAGAGAAGTAATATCTTTTGTTTAGATCCTGGCTTATTGGAAATATGAACGTTTCAATAGGGTTGGTCACCAAGCCAGGGAAGGAGGTGGAACAATGGCAGGTACAAATGTCACAAAACTTCTGTGTGTGTGTGTGTGTGTGTGTGTGTGTGTGTGTGTATGCATGTTGTGAGCATGGGTGAAGAGGGCAGAAGACAACATTTGGTGTCATTCCTTAGGAGTCATCCACTTCGTTATTTTGGGACAGAGTCTCTCTCCGGGACTTGGAACTCACTGATTAGACTAGGCAGGCCATCTAGCAAGCCACAGGGATCTGCCCGTCTCCATTTCCCCAGCACTGGGAATACAAACATGTGCTACCACATCTGGTTTTTCACATGGGTTCTGGAAATTGAATTCAGGTCCCTGTGTGGCAAGCATTTTACCCACTAAGCCATCCCCCCAGCCTGCTATTATTTTTAAGTTGCCTTTTCCTTGGCTTAGCATTTATTTTGTTACTTAAAAATCTCTATTTTCAGAGTTCCATGAAGTTGATTCTATTTTCTTTTGGTTTTTCAATATTTTGTTGGAGGCACAAGCCCTCAAAATGACCTCATCCATTGTTTTCATTAACATCTTCTTAATCCTTTGGACAAATGTCAACATCTATTTTGAAGTTTTTGTTGACTATCTAGACATTCTTTTGTTGTTTGCTTGGCTGTTTGTTTGGGTGTTTGGTTGCTTGGTTGGTTTTGGTTTTTGCTTATTTGTTGAGGGAAGCTGTTTTTGTGCTGAGTTTGGACCACACTTTGCTTTGTTCTTCATGTCTTATCATTTATTTTATTTTATGTGTCTGAGTGTTTTGCCTGCATATAGGTAAGTGCACCACATGCATGCAATGTCCAAGGAGGTCAGAAGAGGGCATCAGAACCCCTGGAACTGGAGTTGCAGACAGTTGTGAGCTCCATGTGGAATGCTGAGAATCCTCTGCAAGAGTAGCCAGTGCTCTTAACCTCTGAGTCACCTTTCCAGCCCCAGCATCTCAGCATTTTGTTGTCGAACACTGTACATTTTAAGCAGTACCTTTGTATTCTCATTTTTCTTTATTTATTTGCTCTTCCCCTGGTGGTATGAAGTTCCTGATACCTATGAGGTTTTTTTGGTTTTGGTTTTGTTGGGGGGGTTGTTTGTTTATTGAGATGAGTTACTCACTCTGTTACCCAGACTAATTTGAACTCACTAAGTTTGAGGCTAACCCCCAACTCTCATTTTTTAAAAAAATTTATTTTATTACTTTTATATTTGTGTGTGTGACTGGGGGGCCATGGCACGCATGTGGACATCAGAGGACAGCTTTGTGGAATCTGTTCTCTTCTTCCTCTTTATGTGGATTCCAGTGACAGAACTCAGGTCACCAGATTTGCACAGCAAGTGTCTTTGTCTCCTGAGCCATCTTGCCAGCCCCAAACTCTCACTTTTTTTTAGTGTTATTTTTTAGTTGTTAGCTTAGCTTCCATGCAGTTGTCCAGGTGATTGCCTGCCTTCTTGGTCAGTTAGTGATTTGGGCAAAGTTTGAGTGTGCAATCTTTCTTTTTAAAAATATTTTATTTAGTGTTTTTATTTTACGTGTATTGCCTGCATGTGTGTAAGTGCATCCATGTCGTGCAATGCACATGAAGGTCAGAAGAGGGCATCGGATACCCTGAAACTGGAGTTACAGAGAGTTGTTAGCTACCATGAGGGTACTAAGAAATGAACCCAGGTCCTCTGCAAAAGCAGCCAGTACTCTTAATCACTGAGTCATCTCTCCAGTCCAAGTGTGCAAAATTTCTACCTTCTGCCATGGGCCTGTGTGTGGTTTGAGGAATGTGTTTGAAGTTCACCCAATTCCCACATCAGCTTTGACTTTTGCCTTGTCAAGCTCTTGTCATTCTCCATGAACATGGCTTACATTACACAGGATTACAGCTTCTCCAACTCTGCTTGAACTCTCTTTCCCATTCTAGTACCTCTGTTACATCTGTTTCACTACTTGCCCAAACAGGACTTTTAGCTAAGTTTCCTTTGCCAGTGACACCATATTTCAGCCAATTATCACAGGCACTGCAGATACCCCGTGGGAGTCAAGGGTTAGATGCTCAGGAGGCAGGCTACAGCGAAGTCCGCAGCCAGAAGCTTCCTAGCCTCTACCAAATGGTCCTTGCCTGCTAATGGTGTTACTGGAATTGTTGAGGGAAAGTCTGGACCCTGATAGTCTCAACAAGCTAACTTTAGTCACCATCCCCAATGCACCAATCAAAGAAATAAATAGTCATGACAAGTAGAAAGGATTTATTCAATGTGGCCACATTTGAAAGAGGAATGAATAAAGCAGTCTAGTCATTGACCTCCCAAGTCCATCTTGGGTCAACAACCACCCATAACTCCAGTTTCAGGAGATCCAGTGCCCTCTCTGACCTCCACAGGCGTTGCAGGACATGGGTGCACTTACTTACATGCAGGTAAAACACACATACACATAAAATGAAAATAACAAATAAAATATTTTGAAAAAAAAGCATTACTTTTAAAATGTAAAGGAGTTACGTACCCATGAGAGAGAAATTGATTAAATAAATGATATCCTGGGTAATGGAATCACATGCAGCTAAGAAAGAAGATGAAGCAATTCCACAGAGACAACTGAGCGACAAAACAATGCTAACTGTAAAAGCAAGTGAATAGGTAAGCACAATAATTTTGGAAAATGTTTTACTTTGTGTCTTCACTGAATAAAATCTTGCTAAAGCTGGTAGTTTGGGAAGTGGGAAGAAAAGTCGGGGTAGTTTCCATTATTTCATCACACCTTAAAGAACCGTGAGCAAGTGAATGTCTGTTTATAACTTTTTAATAATTTATTGAGAGTTTCCATACATGCATATAAGGTGTTTTGATCAAATCCATGCCCACTCCCTCCCCTCCAACTCCTCCCATATCTCCCCATCATTTTTTTCTGAAAACTTCATGTACTCTTTCTTCTTTTTTTTTAATGGAGCTTTTGGCTACTCTAACATTCCACATCTGAAGATCCTAAAATCTTTTAAGGATTAGATACAAGCTCCCAAACACTTGACATTTTTGGCCTTTGGAACAGAGTAGGTTGCTAAGAGGCCCAAGGACATTGTGAGTGTTAGCCAAGAAACTGACTACTTTTGGGGGGCGTCTTTTTACCCTAACTGCCTAACCAATTCCTACCTCCTATTCTTATCACACTATCCTCTGAAGTGGTTATCCAACTTGTGCATAGGGAATCAGGACTCAGACCACTTTGGCTTCTTCCATGTTGAACAAGGACACAGAGTGAGGCAATTAGGGTACCCCTTCAGTCTATCTAAAAGACTCCCAAACTGCATAACTCTTATCTGTAGGGGGAAAAGAAAGTCCTTGACTGGTACCTAGGAGATGTGAAGGAGAAGTAAAGGCAAGAGTAATTAACATTACAAGTTCCAGACAGAGAACTAGAAAAAAATCAGAACAGGGCAAATTTCAAATGTTCATATGAGAGTCCATTGGAATTTCTTGACGAGAGCTTCCAAAAGCATTCCTCTATTGGGTTCCTCCTTGTTTTTCTTTTGTCTGTCAAGGCTGGACTCGAGGATGATGGATTCAGGATTTGCTTTCAGGTACTTTGATAGCTGTTGGAGTGGTTAGAATCAGTGTCAGTTCCTTCTGAAAGCCTTCTAGATAGGAGAAGAAAACAAATTTAGCGGGTTGTCTCCCTTATTTCTTTAAGAGTTCAAGGGATTACACTTCCCAGACAATAGGCTTAAGTCCATATAAAGGGTTATTTAGACAATTATTTCTCATTGGTGATTTTGTTCATAATCAGAAAGTGCTGCTCAGATGTAAGACTTCAAATCTTGGTCTCCAATACTATAGTGACCACCTGTACCTAAGGGAGACAATCTGTTTATAATTTTAAAATGAATGTTCACAGGCATTCCCATAAAACAAACAGGAAAATGTGTCACATATTGCTGGGGTTTGGATGTGAACTGTCCTCCAAGGCTCATGTTTAGACACCTGGTCTCTACCTGGTAACTCTGTTTTGGAAGGTTGTGGAACCTTTAGGAGGTAGAGCCTTGTTGAGGAAAGTGGGTCACTGGGGACTGGCCTTGGGGCTTTATGGCCCCACTCCACTTCCTGTTCACTTTGACTGTAGGCACAATGGGACTTGCTACTTCTTATTCCTGCCATCGTGCCTTCCCAAGCATGATGGGCTGGACCCACTCACACTGTGAGCCAGAAGAAACCCTTCTTCCCTCATGCTTCTTGTCAGGTATTGCTCACAACAGTGAGAAGGTAACTAACACATGTGTTAAAAGACAGAGGCTTATTCAACATCCTTGCTTAACAGAACTTAAGATGCATGAAGCATATCCCATTTGCTATAAGCAAGTGTGGATTGGTTCCATTTATCACATGGCCACTGCAGTCACATTTAGCTTTTTCACTGAAAGTTCAGTGATTTTTACACAAAATTTCAAACCTATAAACTACTTTCAGTTTGTTTGATTTTGTATATTTCGTTACTTCTGATCCTTCCTGAAAGAAGGTCACAAGATACTAAGTAGGACTCATTTTGCAGGAGGAAAGCTTACAATTCCAGAGAGATGAGAGTCCATCATGGTGGGGAGGCATGGCAGTAGGGGTATCCAGAGCAGAAAGCTGAGCACTCACATCTTCAAGCAGGCAAAGAAGCAGAGAGAGACAGACTAGAAATGGGCAAGGCTATGAACTCAAAGCCCACCCCCAGTGATGTGTTTCCTCCAGCTTGGCCACACCTCCTAAATGTTCCATGATCCTCCCCAAACAGCGCACCAACTGACCAAGTGTTCAAATACTTGGAGCCTATGGTGGGCAGTCTCATTCTCACATAGAAGTCAGACACAGTTTCCAGGCTTTGTGGACTGAGATACCTGTTTGGGGTGGTCTGGGAAACAACTACAGAGCCAATCCCAAACCTGGATCCACAGGATCTTCCTCCAGCCAGGCATGGGCCTTAGCCAGATTTTGTAGTGGGTGGAGACCGGGTTGGGAAGCTGCCAAGAGTTGTTACCATCACAGGCACTCCTCAGTCCTTCAGGGCAGCACCCAAGTGTGAGGAGGCTGAACACAGTCTTCAAGCAGTCCTGTCTCCTACTCCAACACTGTGTCCAAGTTCAGCTTCCAAAGAAGTCCTCCCGGAAAGGTGGGGGGGGGGGCGTCCTTAGAAGAGCTGCTGAAGATTGGGGCTTTATATGTGCGTTTCCCAGTACAGCACTAATTTCATGTTGATGTTACAGGTGCTGCCCCACTTACAGTGGGATCCTATGCTGATTAACCCATTGGGAACAGAAAACACTGCTAGTCAAAGATGCTTGCAATATATCTACCCTGCTGACCATCCCAGTTTAGCCACACAGAACATCACAGAGTCGCAGCCTGCTGCACATGCAGAGACAAAACTGCTAATAATAACTGCTTATTGTTAGCCTGGGAAGAGAGTCAAATTCAAAGTACAGTGGGGGCCGAAGGATCAGAAGTTTAAGGTCATCCTCACTTACACAGCAAGTTCAAGACTAGCCTGGAATACAAGCGGCCCTGTCTTTAAAAATAAATTAATAAATAATAAACATTCAACTTTTGGTTTGTGTGTATATCTGTGTGTGTGTGTGTGAGAGAAT
>NW_008357490.1:51710-71802 GCF_000622305.1 Nannospalax galili
AGGGAGGGAGGGAGAGACCCACTCTCTAGGCCAGGTTGTCCTGGAAGTTACAGCAATCCTCCTGCCTCAGCTTCACTGTTACCAGATCTCACTCTGGCCTCCTCTCAGCTTCCCAGTTCTTGTGTTCTCTGTGTCAAATAAGAGACACACTCCACAGTGTAGAACCAAGAGGTTATTACAGAATGACCTGGGGCACACTCAAGGATGAGAATAGGTGTGGACCATAGGGCCGCTTGGTCTCAGATTTATAACAAGGCTTTATACTGCTTCTTGAAGTTTCTGGAATACATAGCTTCCTGAGAGGTAGGTTTTCCTGGTGAGGTGATTGACCAGTCCATTTGGATGAACTCTTAAATGGTGGGCAAATGCCATTGTTCTTTACCAGAACACTTGTGCTAGAGGGTAATTTTAGGATCATTCCCACAGTTTGGAGTGTCATGTCTTCACCCAAGGCCACAGGTACAACTAGACCCCATTCTTTTGACCAAAAGTCATGAAACAGAGTAGATTTTAAAAATTTAAAGAAGAAAAGGGGTATGCTGGGGCATGAAGTTAATCCTTCCTCTCAGGAAGTGGAGACAGAAGGATCAGAAGTTTGAGGTGATCCTCATCTGCAAGAGAGTTGGAGACCAACAGACAATACATGAGGATTTGTTTCAAACATAAATAAACAGGGTCTGAAGAGATGGCTCAGCAGTTAAGAGCACTTGCTGCTTTTGCAGAGAACCCATGTTTGGGTCCCAGCACCCACATTGTGGCTAGCAACCACCTGTAACTTCAGTCATAGGGGATCCAGCACCCTCTTCTGGTCTCTGGCATTGCATGACATGGGTGTACTTACATGCATACAAGCAAAACACTCATACATATAAAATAATTAAATAAATAAAAATAATAAGTATATATTCAACTTTGGGCTTTCATTTTCTGTGATCTTCCCTCATTTTCTTTTTGACTTGTGCTTTAGAGATATTTATTTGGGTTTAATTTCTTCTTTATCTAGAGTCTTTGATGGATCCTTGAAAGTACTAGTACTTTATTTTTAAAAGATTTAAGCCAAACATGGTGGTGCATGCCTTTAATCCCAGCACTCGGGAGACAGAGGCAGGCAGATCTCTGTGAATTAGAGGCCAGCCTGGTCTCCATAGAGAATCCAGGTCAGCTGGGGCTACAGGGAGACCCTATCTAAAAAAAAAAAAAAAAGATTTATTTTAATTTTAATTTGTGTGTGTGCCACACGTGTGCAGGTGCCCTCAGAGGTCAGAAGAGGGCATCAGATCCCCTGAAGCAGGAGTTACTGACAATTGTGATCCACCCAACATGGATACTAGAAACTGAACTCTGGTTCTCTGGAAAAGCAGCAAGTGCTCTTAACCATTGACTTATCTCACCAGCCCCAGTACTTTATCATTTATCCATGTACTTAGTGTTTCCTCAAGTAGATGTCAGACTTTTCCATGTTTATTTCATTATTATTATTTACTTCAATATATTTTGTAATTTCCATTGTGATATCTTCTAGTACACATGGATTATTTAGAAATATGTGATTTAATTCTAATATTTGTTGATTCTCTTGGTATCTGGTTATTACTGATTTATAATTTAATACTTTTATACTCACATATTTTATATGGAATTTTTTAAACTGTTTTTTTGTTTGTATCTGTTTATGCAATGCACATGTGTATGGAGGCTGGAGGTCAACTTCAGATGTTGATCCTCAGGAGCCGTCTACCTTGTCTGTTAAAACAGTTTCCCACTGGAACTTGAGACTTGTCAGTTATACCAAACTGGCTGGCCAGGGAGCCTTAGAGATCCAGCTCGTCTCCACTTCTCCAGCACAGGCTACCATGCCCAGCTTTTTATGTGTGTTTTGGGGATCAAGCTCATGTCCTCAAGTTTACACAAGCACTTTATCAACTGAGCTATCGCCCCAGCCTCTGATAAACAGCTTTGAAACCACTTTATTGAGCTGTGATTGGCATGTGAAAAGCTGTGCATATTTAATGTCTACTTCTCAATTTGTTTGAGGATAATATGCATTCATGGAACAATGATCACTGCCAAGCACATAAATCTCATTTCCCAAAGTTTCCTCTACCCCCCAAATAATAGGAATATTAGATACATATGTACATATATATAATATGACTTTAATGTTTTTAAATATTTGTTTTATGGACTTAAAAGAATGTGTATCCTGCCAAACACAGTGGCCCACTCCTGAAATCCAGCACTTGGGAGCCTGAGGCAGGGGATTTCTTCAAATTGGTGGCTGGCTTGGGCTACACAGTGTGTACCAGACCAGGCAGTGCTATATAGTAAGACCTTATCTAAAAACAACAACAAAAACCACTTTTGTAGGATAATGTCCTATAAATGTCACGTTAACTAATTCAATCTAAGCTTTTACTGATTTTTTTTCCTTATTTCATTAGTTACTGAGAAAATGGTGTTGAAATAACAGCACAATTTATGTTAAATTTTTTTTTAGTTTCAATGGATTTTGCTTGATGTATTTTGAAGCTCTTTCAAGGATGGCTTGTTACTGTGACTGTCTAAAGAACTGGCAGTTTTACCACTATGAAGTATCTTTCCTCTTCTTATGTGACTTCCATGCTGCTGAAACTTATTTAATTTGAAATTAAAAGAGCTATGACATCCCTGGGCTTGGTACAGGTATCTGTCTTCTGTGTCTTTACTGTCTGGCACAGCTGTGTCTTAACATTTCAATTGTATGTGTTTTAGTGAATATATGTTACAGATCTTACTTCATAATACAGTATTTCTGTGTTTTACTGGTCAGTTTATTGACATTTAATGTAGCTATTAATATAGTTCAGTTTGAAGCTGTCATTTTGCTATGGACTTTTTTTTGAGTTCCATACATTTCCTTTTTTAATTTTTTATTGAACTTCTGTACATCTCTACAATAGTTCTTAATCAAATTTAGGCCCCGTCCCCCATCCCTGTCCCCCACTCCACCCCACTGGACCTTATGTATTTTGCCATACATGTTAAGTCCTATCCAGTCAAGCATTTGTACCCAGATGTCCTTGGGTACAAATTCATCCACTGGAATCTAGTCAGCCTATCTAGAGATAGTAAGTAAGGCCTATTCTCCCTCACCAGTAGTAATCAGTCTCCAATAGTTCCCAGTCTAGGGCCAGTCCATCACCCATTTCTCTCGCGCTACTCTGGGCCCTCATCTAATTGAGTTGGCATGAGTCCTGTGCTCAATGCCACCATTGCCACCAGTTCACAGGTGCGAGCTTCCAGTAACCTGAAAGCCTCTGCTTCCCTATGTTCATAAACCAGCTCTGGCTCTTACAATCTCTCTCTCTCTTTCTCTCTCTCTCTCTCTCTCTCTCTCTTTGTTTCATGAAAATGTCTCGTGTAGCCCAGGCTAGCTTTGAGTCAGCTATGTAGCTGAGGATGAACTCAGACTTCTGATCCTCTTGCCTTTACCTTCTAAGTCCTGAAATTACAGGCGTGTGCCACCACCCTAGGTTTATGAATGGAATATTTTGATGGTGATGATGATGTGCATGTGCATGTGTATATGTGCATGTGTACACATGGGTACATGGGTGCATGTATACCATAGAGTGTGCATGGAGGACAGGGGACAACTCTGGAATTGATGCTCTCTTTCCACCCTTCCATGGGTTCCAGGGATCAACTCAGGTTGCCTGGCTTACAGAGCAAGTACAAGTGCCTTCACCTGCTGAACCATCTCTCCAACCCCTCCTGCCCTTCCTTTTTCTGTTCTCTCCCTCCCTTCCTTCCTCTGTTTCCCTCCCTCCCTCCACCCTTCTCTCCCTCTTTCCTTCCTTTCTTCTTTTCATTCTTCATTTAAAATATACTTTGGAATCAAAAATTAAACTTTTCCATGATTCCAAAGTACAAAATACAACATTAAAAGACATTCAAAAAACTTTACATCATAGTGTTAATGGCACAAAATGTACTGATGCTTCAAAAACACAAATGAAATTGCGGTGTTTTGTTTTACCACCACTTGTAAAACACATAATGAATGCTTGTGTGTGCAGGATCCATTTACGCATTTTTGTAGTAATTTAGAGTTTGTTTACTCAGATAATAATAGCCAACAATTTTGTGAAATAAACTTTACATATTTGGCAAGAATAACGCTACAGTTAGGTATATGTAAAATAAAAATAATCACACAAAATTTCTTTAAAAGATAAATAAAACTCATTTATAAGTCATCACCTGTTATTTCGATGAGAAAACAGGAAGAGGAAGCTTGAAAACACCTCTCTGAGAAATTGGCAAAATTAGTAAAACGCTAAAAATTATGAGAAAAAAGAAAATATGAAATTAATTGTTGAACGATAATGTAGAATCAAAAAACACAATTGGATCCAGGAAGGTACTACTCATTTGTTAAAATTACTGACTGAAAAGAATGGAGAAAAAGCTTAAAGCATAAACAAAATTTAATCAAAAATTTTATTGAAGCTGCTTATAATGAGATCTGTCCTACAAACAGCTCACAACGAAGTCATCAAAAAAAATGAAGTTTATGTAAGATCAAGAAGCTCAGTTGCAGCCACCATCACGTCATATATGTGTGTCAACCAAGGGCTTGGTGTTGGTGTAAGTGGACTAACTTCTACACAGAGATGAGAAGCTCAGGTAGATAACGTCTAAGGCAATTTACAACCTTCACATTGTCCTAAGGACAATTTGAAACCAAAGATAAAATATTTTATAAACTTTACATGAGGAAATTAAACTTTGCATTTTCATACTGCTTGCATTAAATTTTCTTAGCACCTCAACTGTGCATGACTGCCTTAGAGTACTAACAAATTATTACGGAAAGAAATTATGATAAAAGAGGAGATTATTTATAAATCAATATTCTTTACAGTATATTTTAAAAGCACAAAATAAAAACAGGTTCAATTATGTGTTTCGTTCTTTTTGACATTTCTGTTATCAGAAATAAGATAGACTTGGGGCAACTTTTAATTGCTTAGATAAGTTGAAACTTTTTTTTCTGACCAAATATATGATGGGTATGTGCTACCCTCTAGCTTCAGACTGACTCCACACTGTATATGTCACACACACATACACACACACACACACACACACACACACACACACAATCACACACGTTTATAAACTTGCTTATGTATTTAAATATGGCAAGAAAATTAAAATTTAAAAATAAAATTGATGGGGGCTGGAGAGATGGCTCAGCGGTTAAGAGCACTGACTGCTCTTGCAGAGGACCTGCGCTTAGTTCCCAGCACCCACACGGTGGCTATGAACCGTCCTTAACTCCAGTTCCAGGGGAATCCGAAGCCCTCTTCTGACTTCTGCGGCATTGCACGACACGGGTGCACTTACATACATGCAGGCAATACACTCATACACATAAAAAAATTAAAGAATAATAAAATATTTTTAAAGATGTTTTAAAAATAATAATAATAATTGGTGGATTGCATTCTTGATACAGTAATGAGCTAATTGTCTTTAAATGTGAATTATGTTCTTGGAGGCAACAAATAGGTTCGTCTTGTTTATAATATAGTCACCTAATCTATGTATTTTTTCTTTGGCAGATGAGACCATTAATACTGAAGTTGTTATTGAAAGGCTTATTTAGTTCCTGTTGTTTTGCTGATGTTTTAATGTGTGATGTTTTCCTGTTACTCATTTGATACCCACTGTTCTAGCATGGTGTGTGCTTTCAGGCAGCCTCCTACACATGCATTTATGTATATATTTTTAAATTTTTTAACTTTATTTTTATTTTATGTGTGAGTGTCATGCCTGCCTGTGTGTAAGTGCACCTGTGAAGAACAGAGGAAGGCATTGGATACCCTGGAACTGAAAATTGTGGACAGTTGTTAGCCGTCATGTGGGTGTGGGGATTCGAACCTGGGTCTTCTGCAAGAACAGCCAGTGTGCTTAGCCCCTGAGCCATCTCCCCAGCCCCTTATGTATATTTTTAAACAAAACTAAAATATACCCATGGAAAGTGAGCAGAGGATATTTATCAGGGTTTCCAAGAAAAAAAAAGGTGCATTTTTCTTACCACTTAAATTGACCATTTCAAACTTAGAAATAGATTCTCTGAGCAAACTCGTGCATATATAAATGTTCTAGTTAATGTTATTTATAGCTGGGCATGGTGCTTAATCCCAGCACTTGAGAGGCAGAGGCATGCAGATCTCTGAGTTTGAGGCCAGCCTGGTCTTCATAGCGAGTTCCAGTCCAGCCAACAATACATAATGAAACCCTGACTTTCAAAAATGTTATTTATTAGGTAGACCTTTATGTAGCTATCTTAAATAATACAAAAATTTGTAAGAAGAAAATGTGGGAGACTTCTTTTTTTAAATTAGTGTGAAAAGTAATGTTTCTAAGACAAAAATATCATGTTAATAAAAGGAAATCATGGGATGTGGTGGCATATATGTGTAATTCTGGCATTCAGGAGGCAGAAAGGTTGAGAATTCAAGGACAGCCCATGTTACAAAGTGAGATCCTGTCTCAAAAAAATTTTTAAAAAATGAAAGCAATTGGGAAAAGGACCATAATAAAAGTAAGAATTTGTTTGTTATAGCAAATACAATAAAAGTAAAGTAAAAAGGTGAGGCTGGAGGCTGGAGAATGACTCAACAGGTAAAAGCAGCGGCTGCTCTTGTAGAGGACCTGAGTTCAGTTCCCAGCACCCACATGGTGTCTAGCAATCATCCATAATTCCAGTTCCTGCAGATCTGACACCCTTTTCTGGACTCTGAGGATATTGTGTGACATGTGATGCACTTAAATACATACAGGCTAAACACTCATACACACAAAATTAAAATAAATTTTAAAATAAAAAAACCCAAAATTTAAAATCAAAATGCATATGATAAACTTGAAAATATTTCCAATCTATGTAATAGATAATTCATTAATAGTCTATTATATATAAACTTTTATAAATCATGGAGAAAATTTTACATAAAAGAAGCAAAAGACATGAGTGAACATAGACTCATGGGACAAGACCAATCAGGATATAGAAAAAGGCCATAGCAAGCCACTGCAGGCTCAACACTACCTAATTTACCCCTGTCTTGCCCCCCACACCAGTCTGGACCAGGTCCACTCCTATTCCTCTGGCTCAGATCCCTGGACTAGCTTCCTAACCTAGACTAGCCGAACCCCTTAGCATAGATTCCATTGGCTCCTGATCTGTCTGACACATCCCAACCCTCTTAGTGCCCTGACAAGCCTACCTACTACCCTGTATCACCAACTACCCAAAACAGTCTACTACCCTGAAAGAACCTGAAACACACACCAAATTATTTTTTATAACTGAGAAAAAACCAACCAAGCTACATAAATAATATAAAAAGAATCAAGTTGAATTAAACAAAGGCAGAATAGAAGTTCTTACTGGACACACAACTAACAAACAGCAGCACAAAAACAAATAATATGAAAAATCAAGAGACCATTTCCCCAACAAAACTCACTGTTCCTACAGAAGGGCACTACAATGAGAACCACCCTGAGGAACCCCAGGATGCAGAATTTAAAAGAACAATCATAAGTATGATCAAAGAACTTAAAGAAAACACAGACAAAGAACCCAAAGAAGAAAGGCATAAACTTGTGATGGATGGAAGCTCAGGAATATACAAATATGTGGCTTAATGAAATATCAAAAACAATTCAGGACTTGAAAAGTAAATTCACAAAAGAGATAGAAATAGAGAAGAAAAGCCAAACCAAAATGAACATGGAATTGAAGAACACAAAAGCCAATTGGAAACAACAGGAGAAAGCCTCACAAGCGGAGTGAATGAAACAGAAAACAGAATATCAAGACTAGATGACAAAGTTGAAGATCTTTAAGCAAAAAGCATGTAAAATAAAAATTTAAAAAAAAAACCCACAGGGATGGAAAATGCAGGAAATGAGGGACAGCATGAAAAGACCCAATCTATGCATCAAAGAATACAGTAAGGAGAAGAATCCCAGCCCAATGGCATTGACCAGATCTTCAACAGGATTATAGAAGAAAACTTCCCTAAGGAAAGACTTAGGGAAGTCTTTCCTTAAGTCTTTCCTTAAGGAAAGACTTATCTATACAGATCCAAGAAACACATAGAACATCAATTAGACAAGACCAGAACAGAAACTCCACATGGCATATCATAGTAAAAACATTAAATATTCAGAACAAAGAGAGGGTACTGAAAGCTGCTAGAGAAAAACAGCAAGCTATATATAAAGGAAAACCCATCAGAATTACAGGTGACATTTCAATGTAAACTATGAAAGGCAGAAGAGCGTGGACCAAAGTATCCCCAGTTCTAAATGACCATGAATGCCAACCCCGAATACTTTATTCAGTAAAACTATCTATCACAGTCAAAGGGGAATGGAAAATTTTCCATAACATGGATATGTTGAAAGAATTCATGTCCACCAAACCAGCCCTATACAGAATACTCAAAACAATACAAAGGACCAAAGATAAGAATGAGTACATTCAAGAGGCTACAGAAAGAAAACAAAGAAAGATATAACAACAGAAACACAAAATAAGACCACAAACACAAAGAAGTTAAAATTAAAGTATCCAATACACATCTTTCAATAATAACACTAAATATCAATGGTTTCAACTCCCTTGTCAAAAGACGCAGGCTAACAGAATGGATCAAGAAAGAAAACCTATCTTTTTGTTGTCTTCAAGAAACTTATCTCACCTTCAAGGACAGACACTACCATAGGGTGAAAGGATGGGAAGAAATATTCCAAGCAAATGGCTCTAAGGAGCAAGCAGGTGCTGCAATTTTAATATCTGACAAAGAAGACTTCAAATTAAAACTAATCGGAAGAGATAAAGAGGGTCGTTTCATTTTAATCAAAGGAACAATTGATCAAGAGGATATTACAATCACGAATATATATGCAGCAAACTCTGGAGCACCCAGCTTCATAAAAACAGTACTCCAGGCTCTCGCAGGCAGGCTCCAGTTCCTTCATCTCAAGTCCCAGGACTAGCTTTCCAAACCAGATTAACCAATCACCCTACCGTAGATCCCTAAATCCTCACCGAGGCAGTCTCCTCACCACCAAATTCCAAGTCTCTGGGTCAGACAGACAGACCTGTTCATCCAGGACTCTGGTAAGTCAGATCCCTACCTCATTTCACTCATCCACCCCCACCCTGTCCCCTGCTGGTCTCTCTCACAGGCGGGTTCCAATTCATTCACTTCAAGTCCCAGGAATAGCTTCCCAAACCAGATTAACTAACCACCTTACCATAGATCCCTAAGTCCTCATCTGGGCAGTCCCCTCACTGCCAAATTCCCAGCTTCTGGATCAGGCAGACAGACCTTCTCAGTCAGACTCTGACCTGTCTACTACCCAGCAAGAATCTGAAATACCCACCAATTTGGCTTCCATACCCAATCAAAAAGTAACTAAGCTACATAAACAATATTAACAGAACCAAAATTAAGTTAAACAAAAGCAAAGTAGAAGTTCCTGTTGAACACATAACCAACAAAGAACATCCATATGCCCAGACAGCAATGCAAAAACACAAACAATATGAAAAACCAGGAAAATATGTCCCCAACAAAACCCACGAGTCCTGCAGAAGTGCACAACATTGAGAATAAGTCTGTAGAACCCCAGGACACAGAATTTAAAAGAACAATAATTAACATGATCAAAGAATTACAAGAAAACACAACTCAAAGAACTCAAAGAGGAAAGGCATAAACTTTTGACAGAAGCCCAAGAATATACAAATACACAGCTTAATAAAATGTCAAAAACAATTCAGAATTTGAAAAGCAAATTCACTAAAGAGATAGAAATAGTGAAGAAACCCCAAATGGAAATGAATATGGGACTGAAAGACTCAATAAACAAATTAGAACAAGAAAAAGTCTCACAAGCAGAATGAATGAAATGGAAAACAGAATATCAATACTGCTTAAATTATTCTAAAAGATAGAAACAGAGGGAGAACTCCCAAACTCCTGCTATGAAGCCAGCATCACTATAACACCAAAACTAGGTAAAGACACAACAAAAAAGAAAACTATAGACCTGTATCCTTAATGAACATAGATGCAAAGATAATCAACAAAATACTCATAAACCACATACAGACACATATCAAAAGTTCATCCACCATGATCAAGTCAGCTTTATGCCAGAGATGGAGGGATGGTTCAATATACATAAGTTAATAAATGTAATAAAACATATAAATGGACTTAAAGACAAAAACTACATGGTCGTCTCAATAGATGCAGAAAAGACCTTTGAAAAAATCCAACATGCATTCATGTCAAAAGTCCTAGAAGGAATTGGTCTTGAGGGAACATACCTCAACATAATTAAAGCTATATACAACAAACCTATAGTCAACATCATCTTAAATGGAGAAAAACTGGAAGCATTCCCATTAAAATCAGGAACCTGACAGGGCTGTTCACTACCTCGATTCCATTTCAATATAGTGCTTGAAACTCTTGCAAGAACAATAGCACGAGAGTACTAATTGGAAAAGAAGAGGTCAAATTATCTCTATTCGCAGATGATATTATATGATAATATATGATATACATAAGAGATTCCAAAAATTCCACTAGAAAACTGTTAGAAATGATTAATACTTTCAGTAAAGTGGCAGGTTACAAAATCAACTTACAAAAATCAGTAGCCTTTCTATATACCAATAATAAGCAATCAGAAAAAGCACTTGAGAAAACCCTCCCATTCTCAGTAGCTTCAAAAAACTAAAATATATAGGAATAAACCTAACCAAAGACATTAAAGATCTCTACAATGAAAATTTCAAATCTCTAAAGAAAGAGATTGAGGAAGGCACTAGGAGATGGAAAGAACTACCATGCTCATGGATTGATAGAATCAATATTGTGAAAATGGCCATCTTACCAAAAGCAATTTATAGATTCAATGCAATCTAATCGAAATACCCACAACATTCTTCACAGAGCTTGAAAAACATCATCCTAAAATGAATATGGAATCACAAAAGACCCTGGATAGCCAAAGCAAATTTGGGTAAAAAGAACAGCTCTAGGGAGATCACCATATCAGATCTCAGATTATATTACAGAGCTATAGTCATAAAAACAGCATGGTACTGGCACAATAATAGACACATAGATCAATGAAACACAATAAAAGACTCAAACATGAGTTCATATAATTTCAGCCACCTGATATTCGACAAAGGTACCAAGAACACACAGTGGAGGAAAGACAGCATCTTCAACAAATGGTGCTGGCAAAGCTGGATCTTCACCTGCAGAGGAATAAAACTTGATCCTTATCTTTCACCCTGTACAAAAGCCAACTCCAAATGGATCAAAGACCTCAATATAAAACCTGAAACTCAGAAATTGCTAGAAGAAAGCATAGGCAGAATATTCCAATATATAGGCATAAGAAAAAGTCTTTCTAACCAGACACCACCTGCTCAGGCACTAAGGTCAACAATCAATAAGTGGGACCTTATTAAATTAAAAAGCTTTGTGCAGCAAAAGAAACAACTAAGAAATGGAAGAGGAAACTCACTGAATGGGGGAAAATCTTTACCAGCTACACATCCAACAGAAGATTAATATCCAGAATATACAAAGAACTCAAAAAACAAAGAAATAAGAAAATTAAATGACTCAGTAAAGATGGGCAATAGACCTAAACAGAGAGCTCTCAAAAGAAGAAATAAAAATGGCTAAGAAGCACCTTAAAAAGTACTCAACATCCTTAGTAGTTGGAGAAATGGAAATCAAAACCACTTTAAGAGTTCCTCTTACCTCAGTCAGACTGGCTGAGATGAAGAGAACAAAAGACTGCAAATGCTGGAGAGGATGTGGAGGAAGAGGAACGCTCATTCACTGCTGGTGGGAATGCAAACTCAGGCAACCGCTATGGAAACCATCATGGAGAACCCTCAAAAACTAAGAATGACCCTACTGTATGATCCAATGATACCACTCCTTGGCATATACCCAAGGGATTCATCATACTGTAGAGATACCTGTACATCTACGTTTGTTGATGCTCTCTTCACAATAGCTAAGAAATGGAAACAACCTAAATGTCCCTCAACTGACAAATGGTTAATGAAAATGCGGTACATCTACTCAATGTTGTTCTACTCAGCAGTAAGAAAAGATGAAATTATGAAATTTGCAGGTAAACGGATGGAGCTAGAGAGTGTTATACTAAGTAACACAAACGCAGAAAATCAAGTGACACATGTTCTCCCTCATTTGTGGATTGTAGCACCAACTCCATATATGTCAGTATACAAATTCTGATGTAACACCAGAAGCCAGGTAAAGACAAAGGATACATGGAGGTAAAGGAAAAGAAACAACCTGAAAGGAGATACTAGGGAATGATGTTACCTGAGGGAAGTGGAAAAAATGGAAGTAATTGGCAGGGAGGAGAGGAGGGAGGGACGTGCAAGGGACCATAGTGTGGGGGAGCAAGGGAAGTCAGGAGAAGAAAGATGGCGGGAGTCAGGAGGTACTGGGGGCAGGGTGGGGATAATGGGGGCCCTGTGACTAGGGAAGGAGGGAAGAGGGAAGCCAGATGGGAGAAAAAAAGTAGAAATGAGTGATTCTTGTGGGGCTAGGAAAGCTAGAGGGAAAAGTGATGCCGTATAAACCCTATGAGAAATGCAGAGTGTCTGAACATTAATGCATATGTACACCTGGGAGCTGTTTGGCAGGGAATGCAGTGCCAGAAAGAAGAGACCTCCCTTAGAGTGACAAATATGCCATACAGCACTCATCAAAGAAGTTTCTTTTTGCAACAGATGGAGGTTACTGCAGGGTTGCACGTCTGGTCAGGCACAGAGAACATACACCTGGAAGATGTCCAGTACTAGGTGACATATCTGCAGTCAAATCTCTACAACCAAGGTTCATGGAACATAGTGGAATAAGGGGTAGACAGAGGGCTAATGCACCCCTCACCTCTCACCAGTGAAGCTTCCATGTACATCAGAATGCGATACACGCAGAAGGCCATAACTGGCCAAGTTTTGGAGAATAAAAGACTGTAGAGTATGGGATGGGACTCCTATATGGAACCTCACCCACCCACGGCTCAGGGACCACTGCAGAAGAGGAGACAGAATGATTGTAAGAGCCAGGCCTGGTTCATGAACACAGGGAGGTGGAGGCTTCCAGGCCACTGGAGGCTTACTCATGTGAGCCTGCAGCAGTGGGGGGGTCGAACTTGGGACCCATGTCAGCTCAGTTAAACAAGGGCCCAAAGGGGAGGTGAGAAATAAATGGTAGGCCAGTACTAGATTGAGAACTATTTGAGACTGATTCCTGCTGGGTGAGGGACAGTATGACTTGCATACGACCACTGGGTGGGCTGACTAGACTCCAGTAGATGCATTTACACTGAAGGACATTTGGGTACAAATACCTGAATGAATAGGACTCAGCATGTATGGCAGAGTGCATAGGGTTTGGTGGGGGGATGGGGTGAGGCATGGATGGGGGAGGGGGTCTGGATTTGGGTGGGAAATGTATGAAAATTTAAAAGCTCAATATAAAAATATTGAAATTGAAAATAAAACAGTACTCTAGGACTACAAAACACAGATTAACCCCAACTCAGTAATAGTAGATGACTTCAATACCCCACTATCTTCAATAGATAGGTCAACCAGACAAAGAATAAACAGAGAGGCATCTGAATTAAATGACATCTTACATGAAATGGACCTAACAGCCATCTACAGAATATTCCACATAAACACCAAAGAATACACTTCTTACTCAGCAGCTCATGCAAGGTTTTCTAAAATTGATCACATTCTGGGACACAAAACAAATCTCAATAATTACAAAAAATTGAAATAATTCCATGCATTCTATCAGACCACAGTGCAATAAAGCTTTTATAATCAACAGCAAAAGAAGCTTTAGTAAGTACTTGAACTCATGGAGATTAAACAACACACTCTGAATGATGAATGGGTCAAAGAAGAAATTAAGAAAGAAATAAAAATATTCCTGGAACAAATGACAATAAGAATAAAACACAGCAAAACTTCTGGGACACCTTAAAAGCAGTCCTAAGAAGGAAGTTTAGAGCTCTTAGTGCCTACATTAAAAAATCAGAAAGAGCACATGTAAATGACAGTATGACTCAAGACTCTAGAAAGACAAGAACTAACCAACCTCAAACCTAGTAAAGGATAAGAAATAACAAAACTCAGAGCAGAAATGAATGAAATAGAAACAAAGAAAACAATACAAAAAAAATCAATCTAAAAGCTGGTTCTTTGAGAAAAAATAAGCAATGTAGACAAACCCATAGTCTAGTTAACAAAAAGAAAGAGCAAATCCAAATTAACAAGATCAGAGACAAAAGGAGAAACATCGCAACAGATAAAAAAAAAAAAATCCAGAACATTGTAAGGGAATACTTTAAAAATACATATTCCAACGGCCAGGCGTGGTGGCGCACACCTTTAATTCCAGCACTCAGGGGGCAGAGGCAGGTGAATCTCTGTGAGTTTGAATTGTAGCACCAATTCTTGTATGTGAGTATGTATCCTGATGTAACACTAAGAGCCAGGAAAATGGAAAGGATGCATGGAGGTAAAGGATAAGAAAGAACTTGAAAGAGAGGGATAGTAGGGAACAGATGTTACGGGGGGGAGGTGAGGAAAGTGGGAGTGTTTGACTGGGAGGGGAGGAAGGAGGGACATGCAGGTGTCCATGACAAGGGGGGAACTCAGGAGAGGGGGTTGGTGGGAGATGGGTGTTATTGGAGGGAGGGTGGGGATAAGAGGGGCCACTGGGACTAGGGAGGGAAGCCAGAGGACCGGGTGACCCAAGTATGCCTTGCTTGGTGGGGAAGCTTGTTCGTGTGATGGATGGTGATACTGACTGGCGACAGAGTCTTGAACTTGTGTCTTTACAAGTCGTTTATTATAAAATTCAGATGGTTTTTATACATTGCAAGGAATTAGCAGTCACGTGGGATATGGCAGTCACATACAAAGATTTAGGGCACAAAGAAACAGGACATATAGTCTGTTAGTTGGCGCCAGAAGGATGCTTAAACTTTTACTCAAGGTTATAAATGCCCATCCGGTAATTTATTGACCACAATGCTTTCTTTCTTAGAGTTAAAAGCATGGTAAACTTTTAGCTTTTAGCTCAAGAGTAAACCTTTAACCTGGCCTAATCTCTTAGCTAAGGATGGCTGAGTTATTTGTTCAGGACAGAGAGATAAGCTAAGGGTTGTTGACCAAGACGCTTTCCCACAGGCAGGGAGCCTGCACTATGACCAGGCTGCTTCCTCCTGCCAGTCTCCCAGTGTTCTGCAAGATCAGAGCTATTGTTTTCAGTGCTCCTCCCTTTGCAGAGAATGCAGCCTGGACCTAGAGGCTCATCTCACCCTAGGGCCTGGCATCCTGGTTTCCTACACACAGGAAAATGTGTTGCCCTGAACTCCCCTGAGAAATGCACATTCAGTGTCTGAATAGTAGTGCAGATGTACACCTGGGGGCTGTATGTCAAGGAACCGTGCCAGACAGGAGAGACCTCCCTTTGAGAGGTTGGTGAGAGTGGTCCAAGAGACTCCCAAAATAACACAGGCTGTTGCCAGAGCTCTTGGTTATCTCCCAGAACTGGAAGATAAGACCCCACTACGGAAGACAGGACATACTTCGGATACAAGACTTGGCTCAGTGGAGCAGCAACTGACCTGAAAGCCTTCTACCCGAAGTTTAGCTTTCATAGTGCTAGATGATAATATCCAAGCTGCTAAGGGATAAAATCAATCAGTCATTCATTAAAGTACTCTCAATAAGAGGGAACTCATGGGTGGCACTGTAACTCAGCCAAATACACACGCCTGGAGAGGTCATAGATCCTAGAGAAAACCCGATCTCTATCATATCTCTAGACAAATTTCTTACTATATGCCAAGTACGGGTCCTTCTATTTACTGACAAGTGTACTGCACATCACTCACCAAAGAAGCTTCTTTTTGCGACAGTTGGAGGCTACTGCAGAATCCCACTGGTCAGAGAATATATGTCTGAGAGATACCCAGTCCTAGGTGACACATCTACAGTTGAACTTCTACACCTAAGACTAATGGAACACAGTGGAATGAGAGGTAGAGAGAAAACTAGGGCATCCCTCAACTCTCACTGGTAAAGCTTCCTTATACAACAGAGTGTAATGCACACAGAGGCCACAACTGGACAAGTTTTAAAGAATAAGAGACTGTAGAGTGTGTCCTGGATAGGGCTCCTATATTGAACCTCACCCAACCGTTAGACTCAGGAACTATTGAGGAAGGAAGGAAGGAAGGAAGGAAGGAAGGAAGGAAGGAAGGAAGGGGAAAAGAGAAGAAAATCATGAGCAAAATAGAGTTATCTAATATTTTATTCTGTCTCAAGTTAGTTCAAAAAGAAGGAAGGGAGAAAAGAGGAAGTAAGCCAGTCAACCTGGGGACATTTTCCAAACTGCAATACGAGGAAATGGAAAGTAGAGGTCTGGAGGGTGGAGGAAACAGGCCAGGTCAGATGTTCCTTTTTGCAGTGTCTGAACTTTGTGAAGCAATGAGCCAGAGAGAAAGGACAGAGGTTCCAGGATCCCTGTGCTGGTCACAACCAGTCTTTAGTTGGATACACCACCAAAATTTCATACCAGTTTGTAATGTTCCTCCACTTTGCTTAAACTGTGACAATTCCTGTAAACAAAGTAAAGTGGTATTTAGAACTAAGTAACCTGATTCTCTAGATTCTCCCCCTCTCCATCCTATCAACCCCCAGTAATCACCAGCCAGGAAAGATGATTATTGATTACCCAACATTCTTTAAATTACAGCTCCAGGATTACTTTTAGCAACAGCCAACTGTGGACAAAAAAAAAAAAAAAAGGAAAATTTTCACTCTCCTTCCCACCCCCCTTTTTATTTTTAATTATGGGCCAGGGGTGCCTGCAGAGGCCAGAAGAAGGTGTCTGATCCTTTGGATCTGGAGTTACAAGCAGTTGTGAGCCACAGACATTGGTGCTGGAAACCAAACTCTCATCCTCTGGAAGAGCAGGGAGCAATCTCCTCCTCTGAGCCCACCTCCAGCCCAGGCTGTCCTCAACCACACACAGATCCTCCTGCCCCTGTCTCTTAAGTGCTAGAACTAAAAGCATTCACCACTACATCCAGCTTGCAATCAACATTTTTGATACCTAGTTTAAATTATTTTTCTGAAAATATCAAATTTAACCCCATCAGATTCTTCAGAAAGTTATTGACTTACTGGACCCTTTCATTTTCGAAACAGATTAAAATGATACTTTTGAAAATTTTTTTTGGTTTGCTTGTTTGGTTGGTTGATTGGTTGACTGTTTTTTTGAGACAGAGTCCCATGTACCTAGACTAGCTTCAAACTCGATATGCAGCTGAGGATGACCTTGAATCTTGACCCTCCTGACACTCCTTGAGTCCAACTTCTGCTTGCTATCATTTTAGGCCTGCATCACAGCAGCATTTTTCACGTTTTGAATACTGCTAAACCTTCTATAAACTGTCTCTGCGATATTCCACATCTCCATTGAAACCTTGACATCTCTAAGGCAATCTAAGGGCATGAACCAGTCACTGCTGGTTTTCATGTGAGTCTGAGTGTGACAGAGCCTCTCTCAGCTCTTGGTGAGCTTAACGGGGAGCTAGGGTGCTGGATGATGTACAGTCACCAAAGCTACCCCAGCCGGGGGCCAGGGTCATTGTCTCACACCCAAGGAGAATAAGGATACACAGAGGAAGGAGCAGAGCAAGTGTAGATTTATTAAGGAAAGGTGAGAAAGAACTCCTGTGTGGGGGCCCAGGGATGACACCACTGTGCTGCCCTACCCCGTCTGCTTTTTTGTTTCTGTCTTATGGCAGGAATTAGATGGAGAATGAGGTAATCTTTATTGGGATTGGTCATTTTTTTGTTTTGTTTTGTTTTGTTTTGTTTTGTTGAGACAGGGTCTCCCTGGTGCCCCAGCTTCCCTAAACCTTGCTATGTAGACCACGCTGGTCTTGATCTCACAAGGGAGAGACCATGCCTCAATATTTAAGGAATATGGTGGAGAACAATCAAAGACGTCAATCTTCGATTTCTACATGCACATGCATGCACCTTTGCACACATGTATACCCATACATATTTAAAAATGCATACACACATGCATGCACACACATATACATACAAAAGTATTAATATATCTTGAAGAATATTATATTTTGTTTTGTTTTGTTTTGTTTTGTTGAGACAGGGTCTCCCTGGTGCCCCAGCTTCCCTAAACCTTGCTATGTAGACCACGCTGGTCTTGATCTCACAGAGGAGCCACCTGCCTTTGCCTCCCAACTGCTGGAATTAAAGGCATGCATCATCACACAGGGCCTGGTCATTTTTTTAAATAAACTTTTTTTGATTGTGTGTGTGTGTGTGTGCATGTGTACTATGAGTACATGTGCCATAGTGTGCCTATGAGGTCAGAGAATGCCTTCAGGAGTCACATTTTTCCTTCTACCATGTGGATCCTGGGGGTCAAACTCAAGGATATCAGACTTGGTGACAAGTGCCTTTACCAACAGAGCCATCTCGCTGGTCTAGCATTGGTTATTTTTAAGCTCATCACTGGCAGAGGAGTCTACACGCCCTATGCGTACTCCAGGGCCCAGCTGTAGAAGTGATCGTGCATTACTCTTCCAGTCAGGGGAGTGGTCCCGTGTGCTGTGAGACTGGCTCATGATCCACCATGGCTGGCCCTTGCTCCCTACGGGGAGCTAACTTCCGTCTAGTTTTTGGTGTTGCTGCCTTCCATCGCTCTGCACACTGAGCATTTCCAGCTTCCACACAGTGAGCACATTTGTGTGTTTCAGGCCATAAGGCATGCTCCCACCACATCCACTACAATTTGCTTTAGATGGAGCGACTTAATGAGAATTCTTATCAAAGATAATTGTCACTGTGAGTCAAAGCTGACTGAATTGTTTTCTTTTTATCCTGGGTTCTGGAGAGTAATTGTTACTGCTGAAGAAATACCTGTCATAAATCAAGTAGAGATACTCATTATTTATATTGGCCTACATCATATTTCAAATCACTTTGAATATTCGTAGGGATAATTAATCACCATGGACTTGGGCAACACAAGGTGTTTTACTGCCATCAATTCTTTCCTTTTAAATGTACTACTTAAAGCACAAACTCTGGAAAATACTCTTTTTCTCCTGAATATTTATCACTTGGTTTTCAATTTTGTTTTTTACTTATTTTATAAATAGAGCCTTTAAAAAAACTATTTTTGCTGGGTGTGATGGTACACGCCTTTGATCCCAGCACTCAGGAGCAAGAAGCAGGTGGATCTCTGTGAGAATGAGGCCAGCCTGGTTTACATAGGGAGTTCTAGGCCAGCTGGGACTGCAGGGAGACCCGATCTCAAAAAAAGTTATTTTATATGTATGAGTGTTCACCTGCATGAATGTAAGTGTACCTCATGTGCACAGTGCCCGAGCAAGTCAGAAGAGGGCACTGGATCCCCTGGAACTGGAATTACAGACAGCTGTGAGCAGCCATATCGGTGCTGGGAGCCAAACACAGGCATCTGCAAGAACAGCCAGTACTCTTGGCTAATGAGCCAGCTCTCCAACTCTAAACAGCTTATTAAGTAGAATTTTGGGGGCTGGTGAGGTAGCTCAGCAGGTAAACATGCCTGCCACCAAGGCTGATGACCTGAGTTCCACCCCTGAAATCTACATGGTAGGAGAGAACTGACTCCTGAAAGTTGTCCTCTGACCTCCACACAATCACACACACACAGTACCTCTCCAGTAGGATAGAGGATCTTCGGGGTATATATCTAGGAGCTGTATAGCTGAGTCATAGGACAGATCTATTTTTAGATTTTTTTTTAGAAACCACTACACTGATTTCCACAGATTTCACCAGCAGTGAATGAGTTCCCCTTTCCCCAAAACCTCACTAACATTTGTTGCCTTTTTT
>NW_008357490.1:71868-82556 GCF_000622305.1 Nannospalax galili
CTGGCCATTCTGACTGGGGCAACTTTGAACTTCTGATCCTCCTCCCAAGTGGGATTACAGACATGTGTTACCAAATCCAGTTTCATGGGGTGCTATGGCTTGACTCCAGGGCATCCTACATGCTAGGCAAGCACTTTCAACTGTGCTATATTCCCAGGCCCCAAAACTTCATGTTGTTAATCTTAGTCTTCTCCAAAAGGAACTATAACATTTCACCAGAGTCTTTGAACTTCTGATCCTCCTCCCAAGTGGGATTACAGACATGTGTTACCAAATCCAGTTTCATGGGGTGCTATGGCTTGACTCCAGGGCATCCTACATGCTAGGCAAGCACTTTCAACTGTGCTATATTCCCAGGCCCCAAAACTTCATGTTGTTAATCTTAGTCTTCTCCAAAAGGAACTATAACATTTCACCAGAGTACAATTGACTGTCTTATTCAACACTTGGCAGAGTCTCCATAGTGACTGCCATGCCCTGTAAAGACAGAGCAAGTAGCCTAGCCAGGCATGGTGGTGCATGCCTATAATCACACAGCATTCTGGAGGCAGAGGTAGGTGAATATCTGTGAGTCCCAAGCTAACCAGGGCTTCATAGTGAGAGGAGAGAGGAGACAGAGAGAGAGAGAGAGAGAGAGAGAGAGAGAGAGAGAGAGAGAGAGACACTGCTAAAAATCACCTTGATCTAGAAAAGTCATAAACCAAAAACAATGCTGTCCTGGAGGAAAGCAGAGGTTAATGTCACCAAAGATACAGGGATGGTGACAACCCCACAGCCCAGTAACTGACCTGTTTGGCCTATGTAGAAAGCAGATGGATTTTTTTTTTTGAGGTATGGTTTCTTGAATGTAGCCCAGGCTAGACTCAACCTCCCTATGTAGCTGCGAACGATCTTGAACTTATGATCCTCCCGCCTGCACCTCTTAAGTGTTGAGATTACAGGCAAGCACCACTATACCCAGTTTCTAGATGTATACTTTGAAACAGTAATGATTATCTTAAGTTTGACCAGGTGGCCCCCACAGCTACTGTGTGCCAATGTGGTCCAATTGCTTAAGCAAAGGCGCTCATCCTTTGGTGCCCACTACACAGCTATGGACCTGGTAAATGTTTGTTGTTTTTTCTCTATGGATCAGTAGACACCACCTGAAGCAGTTTGATTTTATTCAGTCTGATTTTATTCACATTACCTTCATATCCTGAGTGGGGCACAAAAACAAGAGACAGATGTGTGAAAGGACTGGGCTGCTGTGCTAGGCTGGATTTGACCCCTATCATCCCGCAGATCCAATGGTGCAGGAAGTGCCAGTGGCAAATAGGCATTTAAAAGCCCCTACGAGTGAACTGCAGTGCAAGTCCCTAGGAGTTATGAGCAGAGCCGGTCACTCTCTCCTCCAGAGAAAAAGTGCTTAGTCATAAGTGTGATGGTTGATGTTGATTGTTAACTTGATTAGATCTGGAACCAACTAAAAGACTTGCCTCCGGTCTGAGATCATTTCCAGGAGGGATTAGCTGAAGGGAGAAGACTGTCCCCTGTAGAGGGTGGCACCTTCCAGTGGCCCAGACATAAAAATGCCAGAGGAAACAGCAGCATTGTCTGCTGGCCTGCCTTTGCTTCTTGGCGCCAGTGTCTATGCTGCTATTGTTGCTGTGGCTGCTGTTGTCATCCTTGGCTGACGTCAGAACCCAGCTTCTTTGATCTGCCAATGTGGACAAAAGGCCAGAAGCAGTCCAGGAAGCTTCCAGGCCTTCAGAGCCATATTAGGACTGCTGGGTATCCAGCCTTGTGGACCGAACAGCTGTGGGGTGCTCAGCTGTCTAGTGTGCAGACAGCCACTGTTAGACTACCCAGCCCTTATACTACAAACCAGTCTAATAAACCCCATTGTGATATATACTCATTCTGTTCTTCTAGAGGACCAACTGAACAATAAGCCACTTAGTTACTTTGCAACCTAAGTTTACAGCATGAATTAAGTGTTGTTTGACCAATTGGCCCATAAAACTGGGCTAGCACTCCATTAACAAGCAGAGTGATAGGTGAGCTCAGTCTTGCCCAGGCCCAGAGGGCACAAGTGTTACATGAGGAAGTGGCCCCAGGGTTCCCATTCTCGCATTATAACTTTCACCCAGCCACAACTACAGTCTCAGGGGAAGTTCCTATAACCAACTGAACAAGGAAGAGAAAACTTGGGCCTGCTTTACAGAAGGTTCTAGAAGTGGACAGCTGCAGCAGCACCGCCCCTTTCAGGGACACTCCTGTTCTAATTTGATTTTTCTTACTGTGATTAAAAAAAAAATTGACTAAAAGTAACTTAGGGGAAGAAAGGGCTTATTTCAGCTTACAGATTAAAGCCTGTCACTGAGAGAAGTCAGGGCAGGAACTCAAGCAGGAACTTGAATCAGAAACCATGAGGAATACTGTTTACTGGCTCACTCATAGACCCAGGCTTATATAGATTTATTTTACAGCCCAGGACACCTGCCCAGGGAATGGTGCCTCCCACAGTAGGCTAGGCCCTCCAACGTCAATTAACAATCAAGGCAATCCCCCCAAGGCTAATGTGATCTACAGAATTCCTCAACTGAGGCTCTCCTCTCAGATGACTCTAGGTCGTGTCATGCTGACAGCTAATGCTGACAGCCCTGAAGTAGGATAGTGGAGGGAAATCTTCCCAGTAAGCAAGACTCGAGCAGTGTGACTATCAGTCACTCTGCTTACACTGAGAAAGGCAGGCATGTGATTGTGGACCAACTCACGGACTGCGGCTGGCTGAGAGACTTAGAAGGACCAGAATTGCAAAACCAGTGACAAAGAGAAGGATAAGGTCAGATGTCTCTGAAGAAGAAGGAAAAAAAATGTTTGTGACGTGTGAATTCTCACCAAAGAAAGAGCTCAGCATGGAAAGATTTTTTTTAAAGCTTTTAAATTTTTCATTTATTTGTGTGTGTATGTGTGTGTGTGTGTGTGTGTGTGTAGGCCACAGCAAGCATGTAGCGTGTTATGGTCAGAGTACAATTTTTGAAAGTTGGTTCTCTCCTGCCAGTATATGAGTCCCAGGGATTGAACTCAGGAGTCTTAGTGGTGAGCACCTTTGCCCACTGAGACATTTCATCAGCCCAGGGAAGGATTTTAATAATCAAGATTGGATGGTCCACTCTGTGGATTCTGGTCAGCCTCCTTCCCCAGCCTCCTGACTTTGCCCAGCCATGGTGACAAGAAAGGGGGTCAGTTACACAGGGCCTCAGCAACATGAGCTTCCATTCACTGTGTCAGACCTGGTTACTGCCAGAGCTGAGTTTTCTTCAGTTTGTCAGCAGCTGAGACATCACTCAGCCTCCCCAGAGTGATGTTACCTGCCTAGGGGCACATTGATCACACTGGATCCCCATCTATTAAGGAATAAGCAGCCTGAAACAGACACTGTCTCTGGATACAGACATGTCTTCGTTGTGTTCAAGCCTTCTTACAGAACACTTTATATGAGGCAAGACTGGAAGACAGGAGCAATTATGGGGCACGGAAGGGAAAACCTAAAAAAGACAAAGCAATCCCTTCCTCTCTGTCTGGATCATGTCCTGTTGACAGGAAGCTGCTGGCCCCACCAATAAAGCCAAAATTGCTCACAGAGACAACAGACTACTTTCCTAAAGACATGTCAAAGAGATAAGTTGTGCTTACTTATCCAAAATACTGTATAATCTTGAATTTCTAATACTCTCCTCCTGTTCCTAAATCTAAACAATACCTCATAAATCCACCTTTCAGCTTTGTTTACAAAAGAAATTTCTTTAACTTTAACCCTTCTGTAATTACATATCTCAACAATGTTTTTAAACGGAGAGCAAGCTGGGCATAGCGGTGCACACCTTTAGCTCCATTACTTAGGAGGCAAAAGCAGGTGGATCTCTGTGAGATCAATGCCAACCTGTTCTACATAGTGAGTTCCAGGCCAGCTGGGGCTACATGGAGACTCTCTTTAAAATAATAATAAGAATAATTAATAAGAATAATGTGAGGGAGAGAAGTTCCTTAACAACCATTAGAGATACAACTTGAGAGTCATCAAAAAAATTTTTTTAGTTTCATTCATTTTTATTTTATATGTGTGTTTTGCCTTCATGTATGTAAGTGTACTACATGCATGTGCAGTACATGTGAAGGCCAGAAGAGGGCGTTGGAGCCCCTGGAACTGGTATTTCAAATAGTTGTTAGGCATGTGGGTGCTGGAAACTGAACCTTGGTCCTCTGCGAGAGCAGTAAATGCTCTTAACCACTAAGCCATCTCTCCAGCCCCAAAGTCATCAAAATCTTATGTATACCCATTTAAGAAGCCTAAGTATTACTCTCACTGAGAAAGTCCGTACCCACACTTGGATGTACCACAATCTTTATCTAAGCATCTCTCTTTCTAATAACCCCTATGCTTAAAACCTATATAAAGAATGTCTTTTAGACCTATCTGATGGCTCAGTGGGTGAAAGTGCTTGCCACTAAAGCTCCTGAATTAATTCCCTAGAATCCACAAGATAGGAGAGAACCAATTCCTGCAAGTTGTCTTCTGACCCCATACACCTGTTGTGGAACTTATACACACAAATAAATAATGGTTTTTTAAAGTCTTTTAGGGGCACTGGAGAGATGGCTCAATAATTAAGAGCACCAGCTACTCTTGCAGAGGATTGGGGTTCACTTCCCAGTACTCACATAGAGGCTAACAACTGTCCATAACTCCAATACCAGGAGAATCTAATGTCCCCTTCTGACTCCTTGGGCATCGCACAACACAGGTGCACTTATGCACATGCAAGCAATACGATCATACACATAAAATAAAAATAAATAGTCTTTTAGTAAACCTCCAATGCCACTTCACATTGGCTCACCCTGAAATTCTTTTCTTCTTTAAAGTCAGACATAAATCCTGACTTTTCCTGAATAGAGGGTTCCTAAGGGGAGAGGGAATCTTTCTACTGCTGTGGGGGTTGGAGTGGAGTGTTGCTTCTGTCCCTGTCACTGCTGATATCATTCACTATCATGGTGCTCCATACAGACTTCTGATCCTGTAACCTCACGTGAAGGGAGCAGTGGGTCCATGCTTGTGAAATCACTATTCTTACAATGTTGTCTCCTGAAGCAGCTGACTGGCTTGATAAAATGGCATCTTGGGTACTGCAGATTCAGTTGTAATACCAATAAGGCATGACTGTGTGAGATCAGGTATCACAGTCACACAGATCTCATCACATCTCCCACAGCTGTACAAGGAGTTGACACACAACACCTGCTGAGCCCCTATGGCCTTGTCCCCTGCCCCCTGCTTCCCAGGAATCAGAAACAACCACAAACATGTAATATGGGCTACACTAGCCCCATGGTATAGGACCACCTCCCTCCGTCAGAAATCTTTAAAAGGGGGTAGCCCTGCTTTGTCTGGTTGGAACCATGCTGTCTGTGGCATTAATGATCCCCTAATAAAGCTCTCTATCTTTTGAAGGACAATTAGTCTCAGCCTTTATCTCTCAAACTGCCCACCACTTCTCATGGTCATCCCTACACTCTAACAGGTGCAGTGAAGGCTGTGTGTGCTCCAAATCAACATCAAGTACATGATTCTACTTCTCTCAGAGCCAGGATCAGAGGTCTGGGAACAAAGGGATGGAAAAAGGTATGTGGCTCAGGCCTGTAAGCAATCCCAGCTACTTGGAAAGCTGAGGCAGAAGAATTGCAGGTTCAAGGACAGACTGGGCAACTCCATGAATCCCTGTCACGAAATGAAAAGAGTGCTAGAGCTATAGCTAGTGGTAGACTGCTTGCCTAGCACACAAGAGATCCTGGATTCAACCCCCAGTACCACAAAAAAAAAAAAAAATTGCTCCCTGGCCAGTTGGCTTCCTGTGCCTGTGAATCAACAAGCAAAGGTGGGAGTTATTATTGGGGTTATCTTGGTTGGAGCAACTGATGCTGATCACCATGGAAACTCAACTGCTGTACCTCAGCAGTGCCAAGTGCGTGTCTGGAGTACAGGAGATCCCTTAGGGTACTTCTAAGTACAGCGGTAACCTAGGATTAAAGTTGATGGAAACCACAACAGCTCAATTTAGGCAGAACTACTAATGGCTCAGGCCCTTCAGGAATGAAAGTGTGTGTCACCTTATCTAGTAAAGAACCATAGCCACAGAGGTTCTGGCTGCAGGCAAAGGACATACAGAATGGGCAGAGGAGATAGATGTGAATACCAAGTGTGAGCACTCAGCCAGACATGGAAACAAAGACTATAATTGTTCTGAGTGTCTTTTCATTGTTTTGTTCTGAATGTTTGTGTATATGTGTATGTGTATGCATGTTTTTCTTGGTTCCTCCTCTCAACCTCTGTCATACAACATAAAATGGATCAAATTTACATATGGAACTGGGTGTGGTAGTTTATATCTGTTATCTTAACACTTGAGAGGTGGAAGCTGGAGGTTCAGGAGTTCAAGGCCAGCCTTGTTTACATGAGACCCTGTAAATAAACAAGTAAATAAATAAATAAAATTTACTAAATGGTACTTATATTGCAGGATACCAGGGAGAAGAATGAATATCACCAAGGAATTTGTATCATCTTCTGGAAAGAGGCTTCCGTCATAAGCAGGAAGGTTGTGCTTGGTGAGGCAGAAGCAAGATCTTGACATCTTCTTTATCCAGAAATTAAGTGTGGTATAAATAAATGTACATGAGGGCCTGGAGAGATGGCTCAGCGGTTAAGAGCACTGACTTCTCTTGCAGAGGACCCAGGTTTGATTCCCAGCACCCACATGGTGACTACGAACCGTCCTTAACTCCAGTTCCAGGGGAATCCAAAGCCCTCTTCTGACCTCCTCCGCATTGCACAACACGGGTGCACTCACATACATGCAGGCAATGCACTCATACACAGAAAATAAAAAATAATAATAAATAAATATTAAAAAAACAAATGTACATGAGTAACAGATTAACAAGAAGCAGATAATGATTGTATTAGTTACTTTTCTGTCGCTGTGATGGAATACCTTGACAAAAACAAGTTAAGGGAGAAAGGAGGTTTTTTTTGGCTTATAGTTCCAGAGGAGTATCATCCATCATAGTGGGGAAGACATGGTCACATGCAGTCAGGAAACACAAAGAGAGAACAGGAAGTGGGGCCAGGCCTCACCCAAAACCACCCCTAGTGATATACTTCCTAGAAGGCTCCACCCCCTAAAGGTTCTGTAACCTTCCCAAATAGCGCCTCCAATTGGGAACGAAGTGTTCAATGCATGAGCCCATGGGACACTTCTCACTGAAACCACAACAACGTAGCTTTTTAAATTTTATATATGTTTTCATTTTATGTGTATTAGTGTATTGCATGCATGTATAACGGTGTACCAGTGTTGTACAATGCCTGAGGAGATCAGAAGAGTGTCAGATCCCCTGGAACTGGAGTTGTTAGCCACGATGTGGTTCTCTATAAGAACAGCTAGTACTCCTAACTGCTGAGTCATCTCTCCAGGCTCTGATTTTTTTTTTTTCATTTTTAAACAGGGTCTCATGGTGTCCACACTGACCACAAACTTGCTATATAGCTGAGGACGACCTTAAATTTTTGATGATCCTGCCTCCACCTCTCCAGACCTGGGGTTACAGGTATGTATCACAATGCCTTGTTTATGTGTTACTAGGGATTGAATTTTAGACTTTGCATGCTAGACAAGCACTCTACCAACAGAGCTGCATCCCTAGCACCCAGGTAGTTAATTTTATGCATCAATTTGTTAGACTTTTGTACCTAGTCCTTTGGTGAAACCACCGATCTAGCTGTCATTAAAGGTATTTTTTAGATGTGATTAAACAGCTAAACTAGTAGGCCTGGTTTTAACAAATAAAGCAGATTACCCCTGATGATGATTGATATTGATTGCCAACCTGACAGGATCTGGAATCACCTAGGAGACAAGCCTCTCAGCATAGCTGTGAGGGATTATCTAGACTAGAGTAATTGAGGTAGGAAGATCCACCCTAACAGAGAATGCCATCATTCCACGGGACCAGTCCTGCACTGAATGAATAAAATGGAGAAAGTGAGCTTAGCACCATCACTCACTACCCTGTGCCTCCTGACTGTGAGTGCAGTGCACCCGGCTGCCTCACACTCCTGCCACTAGGACTTTCTTGCCATGATGAACTGCATGCTCCCTCAAACTGTAAGCTGAAGTAAACCCTTCCTTCCTTAAGCTTCTTTTGTCAGGTTCTACGGCAGCACCAAGCAAAGTGAGTAATACACCCCTCATAATGTGTGTAACCGTCATTAAATGCAGACTGCCTTTGAAGTCTAGACTAACATCCATCCCTGAAGACAATTCCAGTCTGACAAGCTGTCCAATAAATTTCAGACATGCTAGCCCTCACAATCTCATGAGCCAGTTTTTAATCTAATCTGCTACTCCCAAGAACCCTGACTAAAGCCACACCTCTCTCTTGGTAATTAATACAATAATTAGACAAAAAAATCTCAGAAATTAAAGACAAAATAGCACTCCTCCTGGGCTGGTGGTGTACTCTTTAACCTCAACACTTGGGAGGCCAAAGAAGAAATATCTCAGCTTCTGGAATAGCCTGGGCTACATGAGACCCTGTTACAAAACAAATTCTTCAGGCTGAAGAATTAAAAAAAAAAAAAGAAGAAGAGCAAATAATCCAATCATCAGTTATTCAAATGAACTGAATAAGTACTTTTCAAATGATGAAATATAGATGGTCAGTGGAGAAAAAGAAAATTGAAACTATATTAGATTCCCCTCAGCCAGAATGGCTGTCCTCAGGAAAACACAAAACATCAGGTACAGGGGTGCAGGCCTGTAATCCCAGCACTTGAGAGGCAGAGGTGACAGGGTGGCAGGGAGACAGCCACCAACAGCCTGAACAGTTTCCTTTCCTCCCAGTGACTTCTACAAAGGCAAAGGCAGAGCCTTGAAACATCACAGAAAAGAACTTCAGAATGATCAAGAATGAAGCAAAGTTGATGAGTTTGTTAAGAATTTAGACAGAGTCATACAGGTAAAGGACATTATAAGATCCCAAGACACATGACCTGGGTGCCAGCTTCTTGAGACAGTTGGGCCTTGAGTCACTCTCTCAAGACAGTGGGTTCTGAGAATTGAACAGATCCTGTGGCTTTCTAAATTCCATTCCTCAAAAGATGGATTCAACAAGGATTAAAGATTAAGCAAAGCTTAAAATGCAAGTGAAGGGGGTTTTTGTACTTTGCTCTATTTTGTTTTTGTTTGTTTGTTTGTTTGTTTTGGTTTTTTTTTTTTTTTTTTGAGACAGGGCTTCCCTGAATTCCCAGCTAGCCTGGAACTCATATAGACCAGGCTGGACTCGTTCTCACTGAAATCTGCCTGCCTCTGCCTCCCCAGAGTACTAGGATTAAAGGCATGCATCACCATGCCCCGCTGTTTTAAAATTTAGCTGGGCATGGTGGTACACAAGCTCAGGGCTGGAGAGATGGCTCAGCGGTTAAGAGTACTGACTGCTCTTGCAGAGGATCAAGTTCAATTCCCAGCACCCACATGGTAGCTAACAAGCAACTGTAACTCCATTTCCAGGGGCTCCAACACCCTCTTCTGATCTCCTTGGGCATTACACGACACAGGTGCACTTATACAGGCAATACACTCATATACATAAAAAATAAAATAGTAAATGAAATATTTTAGAAAATAAATAAATAAATATGTAAGCTCATTTTACTTATTTTTCTCATCTTAAATAATTTTCTTTTGTGGCTAGTAAGATAGCGCAGCAGGTGAAGGCACCTGCCACCACACCTGACAACCTAAGTTGGATTCCCCAGGACCAACACAGCAGAAGGAGAGAAATGACCCTGGCAAGCTGTCCTCTGACATCCAGACACTGGTGCACACACATACAATGAATAAATTAAATAAACAAATAAATAAATTTAATTTTTATTGTTTTTGAAGAATTTCCTCTTGTAAATGAAACTGTAAGGTGGATTTCTGAGACATACTGTTTAGATTCAGGGAATGAAAGAGGAGTACATCTATCTATGGTAAAACTCAAGCTCATAAACATTCTGGCCCCAAGTAAGCATGGTTCTTATGTTGCTGATGTTTCTGTTTCTTTGAGACAAATCACGATATGTAACCTACGCTGGTCTTGAACCCACTATGTAGCCCCAAGGTGGTTGAACTTGAGATCTTTCTGACTCAACCTCTTAAGTGCTAGGACTACAGGCTTGAGCCTCCACACCCACTTACATTTGGTGTGTGTGTGTGTGTGTGTGTGTGTGTGTGTGTTTGTTCTCTCCTTCTCCCATATGGGTCCCAAGGATTGAACTCAGGGAGTCAGGCATGGCAGCAAGTGCCTTTATCCACTAAATGATCTCACAGGCTCCACATTTATTGTTTTCAAGATCCTTGCATGAAATGTCTTTAGGAAAGCATACTATCTCTGTAGGCAATTTTGGCTTTATCGGCTGCATTGAAGTATCTTAACTCTCAGTAGGAAAGGCAAACTAGATCCCGGGGTGAGGGGTTTCTTTTCTCCCTCAAGTCCCTTTAATTTTCCCTGTCTTTTTATCCCTCCTCAGAAGCCAGGGGGTAAAGAGTTCAAGGCCTTCCCCCACTTACGTAGACCAGGCTGAGCTACACAAGACA
>NW_008357490.1:82603-158008 GCF_000622305.1 Nannospalax galili
ACCTGCTCTTTTAGAAGACATGGGTCCAATTCTCAGAATCCACATGGTGGCTAACAACCATCTATAACTCCAGTTCCAGGGGATCTAACATCCTCTTCTGGCCTCATGAATTCCATGTAGGTGGTATGCAATTATATACAAGCAAACAAAACAATTGTACAAATAAAAATACAACAAACAAAATTGGGGGAAAAATCCTTTTAAAAATAGGGCTAGGGAGCCTGGTGTGATGGCACACACCTTTAATCCCAGCACTCAGTGGCAGAGAAAAAAAACAAATAAACAAACAAACAAAACACAAAACAGAAAGCCGGGTGGATGTTGTGGTGCACACCCTTAATCCCAGCAACTCCCAAGGCAGAGGCAGGCGGATCTCAGTGAGATCAAGGCCAGCCAGGTCTACATATCAAGTTCTAGGCCAGGTGGGGTTATTGGGATTGGAGACCTGTATCAAAAAACAAACACACAAAAAAACGAAAATAGGGCTGGAGGTGTAACTGATTTCAGTCCTCAGCACCACACAAAATCGGCATGGTGGCTCATGCCTGTAATCTCACCACTCTGGTAGTAGAGGCAGAAGTTCAAGGTCATAGCAAGTTTGAGGCCAGGCTTGTATACATGAGACTGTCTCTCCCATTCCCCGAAATGTGGGTAAAGATGTCAGGGAAGGTAAAGAACCCTTATACACTCCCAGTGGGAATGCAAATCAGTTCAGTCACTATAGAAATCAATATTGAGATTCCTCAAAAAGGTAAAAAAAATTAGAGCTTCTGTATGAGCCACATAAATTCCCGGGATTATACCTAAAGGGATCAAAGTCAGCACACAGTAGAGATAGCTATACCTCCATGTTTGTCACAGAAGACAGGCTCTGGCATCAGCTTAGGTGTGGATGAGCAGATACAGAAACAGAAAATGTGATACAGAAACAGATACAGAAAATGTGGTCTGTGTGTTCAATTCAACCATAAAGAGAAACAAATTATGTTGTTTAAGGAAAATGGACAGAATAGGAATTATTGTGCTACAGCCAGACTTAGAAAAGCAAACATCACATGCTTTCTGTCATGTGTGATACTTAGGGGTGGGAAGGACAGGAAAGTAAAAAGAAGACCTTTAGAGATATGGAAGGGAGTCGAGGGAGGGGAGAGAAGAGAGAGGAATGGAGTGGTGAATATGATCTTTGTATATTGTTCGAATGTGTGAAATGTCCAAATGAACACCATTACTTCGTGCAATTAATATGAACTAATTAAAATATTTTTGAAAAGCTTGATCTAAAAATCACATGCAAATGCATCGAAAACACAAAGTTCATATTTTAGGCCATAAGAACACACAACCAATTTCTAAATGTTAAAATTTTAGAGGTTGTTTTGCTTGTCTGTGGGGAGATTTTTTTGTTTGTTTTGGGTTGTTATTGTTTTTGTTTTGAGAAAGGGTCATCCTTAGCTATATAGCAAGTTTGAGGCCGGTCTGGGATACATGAGAACCAGTCTGAGAGAGAGAAAATAAAATCATGCAGTGGTATTCAGTAGCACCCATCTGTGAAGGGCTCACCCATGTCTGTGAGGGAGCCCAACTTTCCTTCTAATATCAGTATCCTTCTGCCTCTTAAGAAGTAAAAATATGTTTGTATAGAAGCCTCAGCAACATCGATCAAACTGCATCTCAAATGGTAATTAATATGTTGGGAGGGTTAGAGAAAATAGTTTCATATATACAAACCTTAATTCTGAGAACCATCCTAGTCCCTTCTCCTAAGTCTATTTCAGGGTGAGGAAGGCTTCATGGGAAACCATCTACACACCTTGTTTTGCCTATTGGACCGCAGAAAAGCCAAATGCCTCTTTTCAGGGGCCCATCAGAAATAATTTGCTAAAGGAATTGTTGGTTTGTTGGTTGGTTGGTTGGTCTATGTGTATGAGAGTTTTACCTGCATGTATGTAAGTGTACCACATGCATGCCTGGTACCTGCAGAAGCCAGAAAAGGACACTGGATTCCTTGGAACAGGAGTTACAGATGGTTGTTAGCTGCTATGTGGGTACTGGGTACCAAACCAGGTCCTCTGCAAGAGCAGCAAGTACTCTTAACCACTGAGCAATCACTCCAGCTACTGTTTTGTTTTGTTTGTTGTTTGTTGCGTGTGTGCATATATGTGTGTGTGTGCATGTATGTGTGTGTGCATGCATGTGTGCATGCGTGCATGTGTGTGTGTGTGTGTGTGTGTGTGTGTGTGTGTGTGTGTATGATGTATGGCTGTCTGTGGAGGCCAGAAGAGGGTGTCAAATCCTTTGAAGCTAGAGTTACAGGCTGTTGTGACCCACCCAATGCGGGTGCTGGGAACTGAACTCTGGTCCTCTGCAGGGTCAGTACTCACTCTTAACCACTGAGCCATCTCTCCAGCACCAGGAACTGGTATTTTAGGGTAACTCGCATACTTGCATACAAAACAGATCTGCTACTCTTTACCAAAGAAGAATACTAGATAGGACCAGAAGTCAAACTGCCAACTCTGGAAATACACTTCTGAGTTGGGTTCCAAAGGTTAAGAAAAAGAAAATCTGTGTGTGTGTGTGTTCTCAAAGACCTATTAGAAATGCATTCTACTATGCCCTGTCTATAAAGAGGCTGGAGAAAACCCTGGAAGAGTGAGTGTAATTTTAACAGCTGAAAAGAGAAATGGCACAGTGGAACTACACAGAAACCCCAAGAAGAGAGACCGCACTTCAGGATGAGAGGGCTCTCCAGGTCCTGCAGGCCAGACTCCTTTAAGCTCTATTCAGACTCTGTGTCAGGGATACCATCTGAGCACTCACCACTGGAGAGCCACACCTCAGAATCTCTCTCCCAGACAGTATGACTCTGGGGCCCCGGGTCCAGAAAGAGATTTGCTAAAGAAAGAGTGGTAGTGAGCTGCTAGCAGAACCATCTGATGAACTCCAGCTTCCTGCCCAGCATTTCTGCTGTCCTGGGAGACAAGCCGGGTGCTGTTGGGTCTGGGATAAGGGTGAGTGAGGCCTTACTTCCTGCAGCAGTCTCCTCACTCCACCCTCAGAGTTGATTCTCATTCCCACTGCTTGCTCAGGGAAATGGGAGGCACCCTAAGAGAGTCTGCCTATGAACCTGTAATCCTCCCTTCCCCAAAGGAAGTCTACCAACCCCGGGCTACAAAGTCCCTAAGTAATCAGGGGCTACAGGAAGCACATCCCCTATGATGGGGGCACATTAACAAAAGGGCCAAACCTTTGCACTTTCCCTTTTGCCTAGGAATCAACAGACTGCAAGCACATGCTATGGGATGCTCATCAACTACATGATATGGGATTCCTCCATCTCTGAAACCTATACAAGGGGGGCCCCACATTGCTCAGAGCCCCACCATGCTGCTGTCTATCTATGGAGTTAATACCTCTCCTAATGACTCTCTTACCCAAAAAGACAATATGCCTGTGTCCCCTTTAACTCAGAGTCTGAGACCTTACATAATGGAGCCAAAACTGCCCTCTCATTTTGTAGGCTACAGCACAGGACAGGGCCCCCATTACAACAGTCATTCTCCTAAAAGCATTCTCCGAAGTACAATGGAAATGAAAATGAAACCCAAGTAAACACTTATGTGTATAGGAGTAGAATTAAAATTCACTTCCTGTAGGAATAAATAATAGTTGAAAATTCTACCAAGATTTTAAAAAAAAATCCACCGGATATAGTGATGTACACCTGTAGTCCAAGTGCTTAGGAAACTGAGGCAGGAGAATCATTACAAGTTGGAGCTCAGCCTGAGCTACATAGCAGGACTGCTCAATGCCCTCGCCCACTCCCCCAATATCCAGTATTTTAAACAATCTCTCACATATATTGAATAATTCTTTTCTGGTACTTATAAGATCACTACTGGGAAACATTATAGAAATATTTTAAATTAAGCATGGTGGTACACACCTATAATCCCAGCACTGGAGAACTGCTGTGAGTTTGAGGCTTGCCTGGTCTACATAATAAAACTCTGCCTCAAAATAAAATGATGTGTATGTTATTTTGTTTGAGTCTTCTTTTTTCTTGTGATCTATGAACATGATAGAATTCTATGTGTTTCTCCAACACATTTAAAGAAAGGACTGCATCCAAATTCCACAAGATCATGGGTTCAATGATTCATGGGAAGGGATCATGGGCATTGTTATACCCACAGTCAGTGTTCACTCTGGTGAAAAGATGCAGGGGGGAAGCCCAGGAAAAAATTTAAAAATTAAAAGAGAGCAAGCTTCCCGAAGCTCAGCACAAGACATGCTTAAGTGTTGCCAACCACTCCCCCAGGCACCCTCTACTTCAGAGCTACAAAGCTTCAGACTCTCAGAGGAAGCCAGGTTTTCAGTCCAGCGTGAAGCACGCTGAACAAACCGCATAGCTGCAAAAAGCCACTCTTATCAGGTGGGAGTTGCAGAATCACGAGGTACCAAAGGTTATCGTGCAAGCAGAACAGCTGGGACATCTCTGGACTGCTGTGTTAGCAGCTTCAGCAGTGTACTCCTGGCCTTTGGCCAATCTACATAGAATAGTTATCAGTAGGTCGCAAGCCATAGGGTGAAGCCAACCTTCACAGCTGATCTCAAGTATGCCTCTAGGAGGTAAAGCAAATCCTGTAGATACAGCTCTGTCTTGAAAATCTGTTTCCAGACTTCTCCTGGGAGACATGAACAAACCTCTACTTCTCCCAAATAGAGCACTGATGACGATGACAGACAAAAGAAATGATTCCACTCAAGTCTGGTTTAATGAGTTTACTGGGGTCACTGACCAGAGCATGGATGACTCAAAGGCAGCCGCATCACTAAGTAGCCTACCCCAGCATGGGTGACAAATCATGACAGCTGCATCCTGCAGCTCTCTTGCTCAATTAGAAGCAGCTCCACTAGCAGGAGAGTTTCCTCTGCCCAGCAGTTGCTGACTTTATTATTATTATTATTATTATTATTATTATTATTATTTATTTTTATCTGTATGAATGTAATGCCTGCATATATGTGAGTACACCCACATCATGCAGTGCCCATGGAGGACAGAAGAGGGTATTGGACCCCCTGAAACTGGAGTTACAGATGGTCGTCAGCCATCATGTAGGTGCTAGGATTCAAACCCAGGTCTTCTGCAAGAGCACCCAGCGCTCTTAACTGCTGAGCCATCTTGCCAGCCAGCTGACTGCTTTTTAACCTTGAGGAGGGTCTTATGAATCTTGTAACTTTCTGAGCTTCCATCAACTGTTTCATTAGCTTTCTGAGTACTCTGAGCTTCCCTCCTCAGTTCAGGGAACAAGGTCTCAGTTCCAAGGAAGTAGCTAAGTCACAAAAAGCTATATGGAGCTGATGGCATTGCAGTTAGAGCACTTACTAGCTGTTCTTGCAGAAGACCCAGGTTAGAATACCAGCACACACATGGTAGCTCAGAACTGTCCCTAACTCCAGTTCCAGGGGACCTGACACCTGTTTCTGGCCTCTGTGGGCATTGCACAACACAGGTACACTTACATACAAGCAGTACACTCATACACATAAAATAAATAAATCAATAATCCCAAACAAAAAGTTGTGTGGCTCTGGGCATTATGGTGCATGTCTGTAACCCTGGCACTTGGTGGGGGGTGAGGCAAGAGGAGCACCATGAGTTTGAAGTCAGCCTGGGCTACATAGCAAGACCCTGTCTCAAGAAAGCAAAAATAACAATAAACAAAGCTAGTGGCTTCCAACTTAACTTCCCCTAAAAATCTTTTTTAACTTATCTGAGGCATCAATTCAGACACACAATAGTCCTGGTTGTGACTGGAAAGTAGAGGCTGAAGAAACAGACTTCAAAATTCACATATGCGGTCTGGCAAGATGGCTCAGTGGGTAAAGGTGCTTGCCACCAAGCCTGACGAACTGAGTTCAATCACCAAGTTCTCCAAAATGGAAGTCAACAACTTGACTCCAGTAAGTTGTTCCATGACCTCCACATGCATTCCACAACATGCATGCATTCCCGTGCACATACCTACACCCACAAAATAAATACATATAATAAAATTTCTTTCTTTAAAAAAAAAAGATTAGCTGGGGATTGGAAAGATACTCAGTGGTTATGAACACTTGCTGCTCTTCCAAACACCCAAGTTGAATGGCTCACAATTAACGATAACTCCAGCTCCAGGGGATCCCACACTCTGTTCTGGCCTCCATGAGCACACACACAAACACACACATATAAATAAATAAAAACAAGTCAAAAATTAACATATGAAAGAAGGCAGTTGGCAGAGAAAAACTGGAAGACCATCCCACCTGGGCTTCATGTAACAAACAGGGCTTCATGTAACAAACAGAGCATGCTCAAGAAAAGTCCAAGCCATACAGAGGGGAGGCAGGTGCTATGTATGTGTCTTATGAAGGGCCATATGCCTCGCCTCCTGGGCCCGTGCTTTTGGGGCTTTATCCTTTCTCAGCTCATTAGCCCATTCCCATACCTGGGAGTGTTTTCCCTTCTTAATAAGTTGTCTTTATTTCTATTTCTAATCAAGTGTCCTGATATAAATCTTTGCCCTAGGACAAAGATTTGCCTGGATACTTCAGCAGATGGCCTGGGACTCCGAACCGTACCAATAGCATGGCCAGTAAGTTAAAGCTGACCTGAGCACCTTCCAGGGCTGCACGTGGTAGTGAGGGCACATACAGAAGGAGTGCAGCTCTAGAGAGCACCCCCACAACCATGCACTCGAAGCATGCCATGGTTCACTCTGAACTCCTTACTTGGGTTTGGTCTTAGAGGGATTGCAAGTAGCCAGTTGGCTTAGCTGGGATGACGCACGAGCTTCAGAACTGTGAGTGTAGATCACTGGAGGTGTTCTTCATGAAAAATGTAAGCTCAGCCAGGCACGGTAACACATACCTTTAATATCAGCACTAGGGAAGCAGAAATAGGTGGATCTTTGTGAGCTCAAGGCCAAACTGGTCTATACAGAAAGGTCCAGGCCAGCCAGGGTTACCTAGTAAGACTTCGGTTTAAAAAAAAAAAAATCAAGACTGAGCGTGACAGTGCTTTCCTTTAATTCCAGCACACAAGAGGCAGAGGCAGGCGGATCTCTGAATTTGAGGCCTGCTTGAACTACATAGCAAGTTCTAGGCCAGCTGGGGCTATTAGGAGACCCTGTCTAAAAAGGAAAAAAGGAAAGAAATGGAGCTCTGCAGCCACTCCTGCAGCCTCCCAGGGACTCACTGTCCTTGGTCTGGCTCTATTGAGGCTCATCTAAGCCCTTAAAGTCCTACCCTAGGGCTGTCCTCGGCCCTGTTCAATTCTGCTTTTCTCTGAGGAGACTCACGGGTTGGTCTGAATTCAAAGCACCCTCCCAGCTGGCAGAGGCCTGAAAATCCCTCTCCTCAGCCGAGGGAACAGCTTTCAGGAAGGGTTTTGGAAAAACAAACTAGTAATGTCTGATTTGCTGTCTTCTGGGGGTGGGGTGTTTTGCTTCCTTCTCGTTGCAAAATTGCTACGTGTTTGTCACCAATCAAAATTTAACATTTTCAACCTCTCCTGATAGTTTATCAGGGAAAGGTTTTATGAAAGGGTTTTCACTGGAAAACGTTTTTACCCAACTTAACAAAGAGGATGTGTCAAGTTCAGGAATGGGCAGGACAAAAATCCCAACTTACAAAGACTCTCAAAATATGCTTACACAGCATCCAGGCTTTCATCTTAATGATTCATGCAGAAATCAGCTTAGAAACTATTAATTCTTTTTTAGGGGCAGTTGCACTGTAATGATCAACTTGTTTCACCAAAGTGTGCAGTGCGCCAGGAGAAAGAGGAGGGAAGTGCAGTGTGTCTATGTCTGTTGCAAACTGTGACCAATCAGGAAAGCTAAACGGAACAGACAGCCCTGAAACAGCTTCCAAATGAGGTCAGGAGTCCTTTCTGCTAGGAGTGGGCCGGGCGTTCCGGTCCCGTGATGCGCCGGCCTGAGCTTGTAAATTTTGGCAGACAACACAAGAAGGAAAGCAATTAGTTTTCATGTTAGAACTACAGTGGACTGAGAAGCCTGAAGCAGAAAACAAGCCGTCTCTTGTGGGCGTGTGTGTGTGTGTGTGTGTGTGTGTGTGTGTGTGTGTGTGTCCCAAGCAATCCCGCCAGCATCCATGCGTCCGGGCCCCCCACCAGGCGTGTCCTCAATCTGCATGATTGGAGTTTAAGTTTTGTTTATCGAGACTCCGCCGGCTTGGAGAGGAGTACAGTTTCCAGACCATCAGAAGGAGTGAATCCTGAGCTCCCCTGACAGCCTGCTCCCTGGGTTTTACTGAAAGGAGCAGCAGCCAGCCGGGCAGAACCACCTCACTGTGTTCCAAGACCAATGACAAGCAAGGCTTCCCCAAGCCCTGGCCAGTTTTTTACAGTCCAGATTAACCTACTGAAAATTATGCCCATAGGCCACAAAATAACCAGTCTCCAGTCTTTTCTATTTGCAATGGTGGTGGGGTCCAAACCAGGGCTTTATGTAGCACTGGACCACTGAGCCACACCTGCAGTCCTAAACTTATCAGCCCCTAAGGGTCACATACGATTTTACAGCAACCCATCAGTAACTCTAGGCAAAATTCCAGAAGTCTGTGATGCCCTCTTTTCATGTTGCCTACCTTTTTTCAGAGGCTCTAAAAAGCAAAAGTTATATCAAAAAACCATCCATTACAAAACTCCTTCTGTGTGAGAGTGTGAGTGTATATACATATTTGTGTGTGCATACATGTGTTTTCAGCTGTGTGTGTGTATTTACATGCCCACATGTAAAAGTTAGAGGTTGATGTCAAGTGTCTTCCTCAATTACTTTCCATCGAATTTTCTAAATTATTTTTTATGTGTATCAGTGTTTTGCCTGCATGTATGTAAATGCATCCTGTGCATGCAAAACCGAGGAGGCCAGAAGAGGGTGAAGGATCCCCTGGAACTGGAGTTTTGGACAGTTGTTAGCCACCATGTGGGTGGTGGGACCCAAACCCCAGTCCTCTGGGACAGCAGCCAGTGGTCTTCACCACTGAGCCATCTCTGAAGCCTCTCTATCCTATTTTTTGAAACAAGGGCTCTCCCTGGACTTGGAGCTCACCCACTTGGCTACAGTGGCTGGACTGGATGGAAAGCCGCAGGGATCATCTTGTCTCTGCCTCCCAACACAGGGATTACAAGTACATGTCCCACACCCCACTTTTACATGGGTGAGAGGGATTGAATTCCGGTCCTCATAGTTGTACAGCAATACTTTACCCACTGAGCCATCTCCCCAGCTCTGTTTTGTTTCCAGTACCCAAAGCATTTACTTTGTTGTTGCTGTTGTTTGAGACAGGGTTTCTCGTACCTTGAGTTACTCTAGTTTTTAGGGTCAAAGGCTAAGACAGCCCTTAACAAACTTGGCTTGGTGGATCATCTCCAACACACCAATTAAAGAGGCAAGTAACAGTGAAAAACTAGAGGCTCTATTCAATGGGGTCACATTGTAAAGAGAAACAGAAAGTCCAGTGATCCCCAAGTTCATCTTTGGTTAGCTTTAAATAGAGGGCAAGAGATATACACATAGCTAATCACTCCTGGTCATTGATTCACCATTATTGCTGCTCCAGTCTCTCCTACAAGGTGGTCTGATAAGTTGTCAAAAGAGTGTGAAATCCCTTCCTGGGAGGCAAGCTCCTCTGGTTGGCACCAAGACTTCAACCTTTCCTTTCCTCCAGCATGAGGTTCTTGGGGAAGTTTTAATTCTTTGAGGTTCCTTGTTTCAGTAGTCTGAAAGCACAGTGTCTTTCTTTAAAATCTCTCCTCTCCTGACAACAGGATAGTTACCTGCTGGTCCGGTGTAGTTAAGGAGGACCTTGAACTCCTGATCCTCCTGCCCCATGCCCCCCTGCCAAGTGCTGGAATCACAGGCTTGCACAGCCAAGCCCTAGAATTTACTTTGCCATTTGCTGTCAACAAAGTACAAAAGAGCTGCTGTGTGCCATTTTTCATTTTGGTTCACGGTGTGTTGTTTGGGCAGCTTTCCTAATCAGAGTGACCCCCTCTGATATTTATAAAATTATAAGCAGATAATCTATATACATTTTTACCATTTGTCTAGATGCAATAGACACTGAACACAAAGCTATTTGTGTTTTTTTAAATATATCCTTTCATTGTGATTATTTTGTTTGGTTTTGTTTGAGACAAAGTCTTACTATGTAGCCCTGCCCTGGTATTTTCTATATAGGCCCAGGCTGGCCTTGAACTCACAACAATCCTTCTGCCTCAGCCTCCCAGGTGCTGGGATTATAGGCATATCTACCATACCTAGCTCCATAGCAAAAAAAAAAATTTAATGTTTTATTGTTTTATTTTTATTTTATGTGTATGAGTGTTTTGCCTCTCTGTATGTAAGTGCACCTATGTCATGCAATGGCCATGGAGGCCAGAGGAGGGTGTTGGATTCCCCTGGAACTGGAGTTATGGATGGTTGTTCATCATCATGTGGGTGTTAGGAATAGAACCCAGGTCCTCTTCAAGAGCAGCCAGTGCTCATAACAGCTGAGCCATCTTTGTAGCCCCTTTGAAAAATAAATGTAATTCCCATTCCATTGCAGCTTCCTTCAAACCCACAGCAGCAAATTTAGAATTTATAAGATCAACAATACCACTGCCAAGAAATGCCTAGAGTCTGGGAGGAAAGGCTATGGCAACATCAGAAATGTTCTCTCTCTCTCTCTCTGACACACACACACACACACACACACACACACACACACACACACACCTTGGCTTACTAAGGCTTTGTTTCAGGCCTACAACCTAATTTAATTTTGTAGAAAAAAACAAAAACAAGTTTAAATTTTTATTTGCGTGTGTGTGTGTGTGTGTGTGCGTGTGTGTGTGCGTGTGTGTGTGTGTCACACACGTGTGCTTGATGTGGGTATATGTGCGTGATTCTAACCATCCAAAACTTTGTGTCATTATTAACATCCCACAACTTTTTGGAACTGGTTCTCTCTCCTTTAGATGGATTCAGGGATCAAACTCAGGTTGTCAGGCTTGTGTGACAAGCATCTTTACTCACTGAGCCATCTCAATCCAATTTTTAATACTTTCAGTTCATTCCTAGCTCAAGGTTATTCTCTAATATTAGCGAGTTCAAGGCCAGTCTGGGCTTCAAGAGACCCTGACTTTAAAATTTTACTTCTTTGGGAATATTTGAACCCTTTTTCCTCCCTTTCCTCTTGGGGAAAAAAAAAACTCAAGGCAACAGTTGCCCCCCAAATATTTGGGGGTTGTTTTGTTTTTATGGGACTGGCATCAAACCATGGCCTAATACATGTGAGGCAGGTGCTCTACCACTGAGCTATACACAGCCCCTTCTTACTGAAAGATTTTTTTAAATTTTATTTATTATTTTTTATCTTATGTGTATGCATGTATTGCCTGCATGTAGGTAAGTACACCCGTGTCGTGCTTACTGAAAGACTTTTTATTAATTTATCCTTCTACCAACAGTGTCTAAGAGAGTACAACCTCCAGAGACATGCTTTCCTTAAGAGAATGTGCTCTCCACAGTTGATAATGACACAATAAACTGTCTTACTAATTTCCCTGTTTCACCTAGTGTTAGGGATAGAACCAGGGTCTTGCACAAGCTAGGCAAGTGCTCAGGTGCTCTACCATTCAGCTGCACCCCAGCCCTTATCATTTTTAACCATATATATCATAAATCCCTACATATTTAAGCTGGCCTTGAACTTCTGATCCTCCTACCCAACCAAGCACTGTGATTATAGTCATGTACCACAGGAGTCAGCTGTTCCAACTGTTTTTAAGTATACAACTCAGGAATTTGGGGTTTGTTTTGTTTTTTTTGAGACAGATTCTCCCTGTAGCCCCAGTTGGCTTAGAACTTGCTATGTAGACCAGGCTGACCTTGAACTCACAGAAGTCTGCCTGCCTCTGCTTCCTGAGTGCTGGGATTACAGGCAGGTACCACCCTGGCTGGCTAATTCAGGGATAGTAACCACATTCGTAATGTTGTGTAGTCACTACCTAGTTCTATGACTGTTTTAGCACCCTGATGAAAATGCCCCATTTTTTCTCCAGGCCCTCATAACCTCTATTTTTATATATCTATGAATGTTTATTGTATATTTGTCATATAAATTGAATTCTTTAATTTTGCAACCTTTTGTGTCTAGCTTATTTCATCTAGTATGATATTTTCAGGTTCCTCTATATTGTCACAACTTTTCTAACTTCAATTTCTTAAACATTTTATTATCTTTATTTTATGTTTCTGACTGTATTGCCTGCATGTATGTAAGTACACCCATGTCATGCAGTACCCTTGGAAGCCAGAAGAGGGCATCAGGTCCCCTGGAACTGGAGTTAAATTCGGTTGTTAGCTGCTATGTGGGTGCTGGGAATCAAACCCAGGACCTCTGTAAGAGCAGTCAGTGCTCTTAGCCACTGAGCCATCTCTCCAGCCCCAGAACTTCAGTTCTTTCTCATGGCTGAATACTATCCCATTGTGGGTATACACCTGCCCACCTTTTGTTTAGTCATTCATTGGTGATGGACATTCAGTCATTTCTACCATTTGGTCTTTGTAAATAATTGAACGATTCTCATTCAAATGGAAGCATCTCAGGCATTGCTTTCACATCTCCGGGTATATATCTCAGAGTGGAATTACTGGGTCCCCAAGATTTTTCTCAGCTTCATTGTTTCACTAGAAGGATTGACTGGACTTAGAAGTCGCAGTTCTCACACTTACTGGGTATAAGAGCTATTTGGTTTGGTGCTGGGAACTGAACATAGGGCCTCATGTGTGCTAAGCACACATTATCGCTGAGCTAACACCCAACCGCTAAAGTTACCACTATCATAAGAGAAAGCAAAGAGGAAAGACATGGGTTGGGGGAGTGGTCCAGAGAAAACCAAGCACAAGCTTCCAAGAGTTCTTGCGTTGTATGATGAGATAGAGCTAGTTTTGAGTTTACCAAATTGTTTGGTTTTTGTTGTTGCTATTGTTGGAGTTTTTGTGGGTTTGTTTTTGTATTTGTTTCAAGACAGTCTCCCTGCAGCCCCAGGTGGCCTGGCACTTACGAAGCAGTCCAGACTGGGCTTAACCTCACAGAGATCTGCCTGCCTCTGCTTCCCAAGTACTGAGATTAAAGGTATGTGCCACCACACCTGGCTGATGGTTTGGGTTTTTGGTTTGAGGTTTTTGTTTTGTGTTATTTTGTTTTGAACTCAACATCTCCCAGTAGCCCTGGCTGGCCTAGAACAGGCTATGTAGACCAGAATGGCCTCAGACTCACAGAAATACATCTGCCTCTGCCTCCCAAATGCTGGAATCAAAGGAGTATTCCACCATGCCTGGCGGCTTGTTTGTTTTGGGGACAAGTCTTTAGCCCAGGCTGGTCTTGAACTCATTCTGTAGCCAAAGATGACCTTGAACTCCATGATTCATGTTCTTCACTTCCCACCTCCCAAGTGCTGGAATTGCAGGTGTGTGCCACCTCACTTGGCCAAGCTGCCTGGTGACGTCACTCGACTAGTGATTCTGTCCCCCTCCTTTTTGGCTGTGTGATCCTGGACAAGTTGTGCCTCGCTTCCAGTCCCATTTTTCTCCACGAATGGTAAGTAATGGTTATTATTAACCATATACCTTTGTTTTATTTCTTTGCTTTTTATTTGACTTGATTTGATTTGCTAGAGGGTCTCAGGTAGCCTAGACTTGCCAAGGATGGCCTTGAACTTCTAATCCTCCGGCTTCCACCTCCCAACTCCTAGGATTACAGGTTTAGAACACCATGCCTGCCCAGTTATCTATTCTGTTCAGACTATTAAATATTAGAGGATCTGTGCTCCCTAAAGGAAACTGAAGCAAGATCTGAGCTCATAATAAAGGAACAAACCAGAGCAGAAGGATACTTACCTTCACTGTGATATTGCGTGGAAGGTCTTCACCCACTCATATCTGATGACACCCATTCCTGAGATTGTGACATCCAAGACCTTATATGCTCCCATCAACTGACTGCATGACTCACCTCAGAATACTGTCGAAGTATCCACATTCCAGGACACTGACTTTTTCTGCAAAGTCTGTAGAAGCTCCACCCATGATGCATCCCTTCCTGGAAGCTTTTAGAAAGCAAAAGGCTCCTAGTGGGCCACTAGCTCTGGGTTCTCTGTGACAATACAGGAGAAATGCTACATCCAGATCTTACATACTTCAGGGTGAAAATACACTTCAGAACATAGCTTGCATCACACACACACACACACACACACACACACACACACACACACGATGAAGCCCCAGTGTAGACAAATATGATTTTACATCTTGTGACTTTGCTTTTCTCTCTCTCTCTCTCTCTCTCTCTCTCTCTCTCTCTCTCTCTCTCTCTCTCGCTCTCACTCTCACTCTCTCGCTCTCGCTCTTGCTCTCCTCTCTCCCTCTCTTTCTGAGAGATTGGATGGATCTAGGATTTCCCAGCCTTCTTTTTATTTGTATTTGTACAGAGGGTCTCACAAAGTTGTCCACGCTGACCTTAAACTTGGACTCCACCTGCCTCAGCCTCCTAGGTAGCTGGGATTACAGGCTGGCAATATCAGGCCTGGTTTATTTGTTTTATTTGATCTCTCATTCATTCATTCATTCACTCATTCATTCGAGATGGGGTTTCTTGTATCCCAGACTGGTCCCAAACTCAGCCAAGGATGACCTTGAACTCCTGATCTGTCCAGGGCTGGGATTACAGGGATGCTCTACCACCCCCAGTTTATGACGTGCTGAGGCTCGAGCCCAGGGACTTAGGCAAGCTAGGCAAATTTACTACCAACTGAACCACATCTTCAGCCCTCACTTTTTTCTTTCGATTCAGAAAGGAGTGCTCCAAGCACTCTTGGGTAGTGAAATGACATTGCAGCGCCCTTTATGACAAAGAGACTTCAGTAATCCACAGCTATTTTGCTTCTGAGTTGTCAATGTTGTTACATTTGGCTTGTCATGGTGGCACATGCCTTTATCCCAGAACTCAGGAAGCAGAGGCAGATGGAGCCCTGTGAGATTGAAGCCAGTCTGGTCTACATAGCAAGCTAGCTACGGGGAGACCCATCTCGAAAAAACAAAAACAAAAAAATGTTGTTAGGTTTCTCAATTATGTTAGTTATCTGCTGCTGCATAGAACTGAATTCAAACTTAGTAGTGCACAACATGCACTTCCTATCTGGAAGATTTTTATGGGTCAAGAGTCCAGGCACGGCTTGTGTTGTCCTCTGCTTGGGTGACGACAAGGCTGAGATCCAGGCACCTGACAGGCTAGGCCCCACTCAGGAGAGACTAGGGAAGCAGATGTTGTCAGGCTTACGTGGTTGTTGGAAAAGTTTTCGTTCCACATGGGCTGAGGAGCTGAGGGTCAGGCATGTGAGCAGATAACACTGCTCTGCTTTGTGCAGGTCTTCCTGAAAGGAAGCACAGAGATCAAAAGATATGGACATATCTCTAAATAGAGCAAAATCAGTGTTGAAGGCAGGTTAATTGTTCATGGCCATGAACTTCTTTGCCTACAATATCTATCCTTAATCTCAATTTTTACATTATTCTTAAGCTTTCCAGATGCTGGAACTGGCTGTGCCATACTCAAGGTAATAACTTAGGAGCCCAACATGAACAGCTGAATAAGTACCACAACACACAGCTGAATAAGTATCACCCCACACACATACAGCTGAATAAGTACCACCCCACACACATACACCTGAATAAGTACCACCCCACACACATATACCTGAATAAGTACCACCCCACACACATACACCTGAATAACTATCACCCCACACACATACACCTGAATAACTATCACCCCACACACATACACCTGAATAAGTACCACCTCTACACACATATAACTGATTAACTACCACCCCCTACATGAACAGTGAAGGAAGTACTACCCCACACACAGCTGAATACACCTGAATAGCTACCACCCCCCCATATACCTAAGTACTCCCCACACAAATACAGCTGAAAAACCATCACGCCCCACACATACAGCTGAAGAAGTATCACCCAGATACATATCATACACCTGAACAGCTACCACCCCCACATACACCTGAGTAAGTACTCCCCACACAAATACAGCTAAAAAACCATCACTCCCCACACATACAGATGAAGAAATATCACTCAGATACATACACATGAATAGCTACTACTCCACACACACAACTACCATCCACACACATACAGCTCAATAAGTGCCACACCATACACACAGCTGAATAATTATCACCCCATATGCATACAGTTGACTAAGTGCCACACCACACACTGACCAAGCACCACCCAGCACAGATACAGCTTCTATATTACCACCCAAGATACACACAACACACACACACACACACACACACACACACATACACAGAGCAGTATTGGTTTCTACCTGAGGGCCAACATTCCTCATTTTACTTTCAAAGGAATATGTTTTGTTCCAAATTGTTCTGATAAACAATTTGTCAAACAGTACAAAGTGTTGACTGGATGAGGAAAGTGTTACAACGAATTTAAAAGTCTAGGTATGGAAAGGAGGGGTTCTTTTGTTTGTTTTGTTTTTCTTTTTCTTTTTGGTGTTTTTGAGACAGGGTCTCCCTGTAGTCCCAGCTGTCCTGGAACTCACTATGTAGACCAGGCTGGCCTTGAACTCACAAAGATCCGCCTGCCTCTGCCTCCCAAGTGCTGGGATTAAAGGCATGGGCCACCATGCCCGGCTTTTTTTTAATTATTACAAAAATTTTATTGAGAATTTCAATACATGCATATAAGGTTTTTTGATCAAATCTCTGTCCACTCCCTCCCCTCCAACATTCCCCCATCTGAAGAGGTAACTCTAAAATCTTTTAAATATTAGATACAAGCTCCCAAATACTTTCAACATTTTGGGCCTTGGAACAGAGTATGTTGCTAACAGGCCCAAGGACATTTTGACTTTTATCCAAGAAGCTGGCTATATTTCTTCGCAGTCTTTTTTACCCTAACTGCCTAGCCAATTATTACCTCCTATTCTTATCATGCCATCCTCTGAAGGGGTTACCCAAATTGCCAATAGGGAATAGGGACGCTGAGCACTCTGGCTTCTTCCATGCTGAACAGGGACGCAGGGTGAGGCAATTGGAGTGGGTCTATCTAAAAGACCCCCAAATTGTATAACTTTTGTCTCTAAGGGGAGAAGGAAGTCCTTGAATCATGAATGGGAGATGTGAAGGAAAAGTAAAGGCAAGAGTAATTAGCATTACAAGTTCTAGACAGGGAACTAGAAAAAAGTCCAAACAGGACAATTTTCAAATGTTCATATGAGAGTCCACTGGAGTTTCTTGACGGTCTATCTAAAAGACCCCCAAATTGTATAACTTTTGTCTCTAAGGGGAGAAGGAAGTCCTTGAATCATGAATGGGAGATGTGAAGGAAAAGTAAAGGCAAGAGTAATTAGCATTACAAGTTCTAGACAGGGAACTAGAAAAAAGTCCAAACAGGACAATTTTCAAATGTTCATATGAGAGTCCACTGGAGTTTCTTGACTCTTGACACGCCAAGGAGATTTATTTTTTTAAGATTGATTTTTATTATTATTTTTAATGATGTCTGTTTGTGTGTGTGTGTGTGTGTGTGTGTGTGTGTGTGTGTGTGTGTACGTGTTCACAAGAGTGCAGGTGCCTGTGGAGGCCAGATGCATCAGAGCCCCTGGAACTGGAGTTTCAGGTAGTTGTGAGTCACTGGATATGGGTGCTAGGAACCACACTTGGGTCCTCTGCCAGAGCAGCAAGTGCTCTTAACTGCTGAGCCATCCCTCTAACACCAGAACCTATACTTCTATGTTTTTATCATGTGCCTAAGTATATCTGAAAAGATGTACCAAGAAATTAATAGAAGGATGAGGATGTGGCACAGTTGGTAGAGTGACTTACACAAAGCCCAGGGCTTGAGCCCCAACGTCAAATAAACTGGGTGTGATACATACACTGGTAATTCCAGCATTTGGGAGGTAAAAACGAGAGGATCAGAAGTTCAAGGTCATCTGTCATCCTCAGCTACATAGTCAGTCTAAGTCCAGATGGGCTACATAAGACATGGTTAAAAAAAAAATAAAAAAAAAACAAGAGGCGCGATGTGGTAGTATATGCCTTTAATCCCGGCACTTGAGAAGCAGAGGCAAGTGGATCTCTGTGAGATTGAGGTCAGCCTGGACTACATAGTGAGTTTCAGGTCAGCTGAGGATACACGGAGACCCTGTCTCAAAAAGACCAAAAAAAAGAAAAGCCAAAACTAATTATACACATTGGTGTGGAGAGGAGACTCACTTTAAAAATATATATTGTTTCTTATATTGACTGGGAGGGGGCTAAACCAGGGCTAAACCAGGGATATAATTGCCTGTTGAAAGATACTTGTTGAGCCTGGCATAGTGACACACACCTTTAATCCCAGCAGAGGCAGGGGTAGCTCAGTGAGTTTGAGGCCAGCTTGGTCTACATAGGGAGTTCCAGGTAAGCCAGGGCTATAGTGGTGAGATCCTATCTCAAAAATATATAAAAATAGTAAATATCAGTTTAAAAACACTTGAAGGCCAAGGTCATCTTCAGCTATGTACTAACTAAGACCAACCTGGGACACAGGAGACCCTGTCTCCAAACAAACAAAGAAATCAATTTACAATTTAAAAGCACTCCTGCATAGCTCCGCCAACCCATCAAATGCCCAGAATGCTAACGTTCTTATGGATGGGGCTTCCAGCCTAGACCTGTGGACTGTTTGTTACAAGCATTCAGCAGCAGCCCTGGCCTCCACCTTCTGTGTGCCAGCCCTCAGTCACCAAATAGAAAGAGACTCTTGAGATTACCACCTTCCCCTGGGACGAGATCAAAATTTCCCTGTGGTAGGTCCACAGTGTTAGATGTATCAACATAAAAGCATAACTGTCACCTCAAAGGGGATTAAGAGATAGTTTATGCTGGAGCCAAATATGAGTGACCATGGCCCGGGAACACAGATTCAGGTTACCCTCAAATTCCGTGATCCGACATGGTAACAGTAACACTACCTTTTTATAGTAACAGAACAAAAATAAGTCATAAATCAAGACACTTTTCAAATACATTGGAGGATACATTCAGTAGGCAGGTCTCAGCAAAGCGAGGAGTATTTTTACTATAGGTTTCAGATGCTATCTGATGACATTCTTAGCTTTTTGATTGGTATGGAACCTGGTGGCCTGCTAAATTAATACATTTTATCAGTCTCAAGAATGTAAATTCAGAAACAGAGGTAGACAAGATGTGGGTATTTATGGGATTAAAGAGGTCCCCAGATAATATGTGGATAGGCTCTGGATCTGCAACATTCCAAACTCTCCACAGTCATTGAAATGTTTATCAGCTGATCAGTCTTGCAGGAAATTCAGCTCAGGATGCAAGAGTTCTTTCTGGGAATTTCTTTCACAGACATCACACATGTACCTCCATCTTCATTCCAACATGTACATATGTGGTTGGGGGGGGCAGAATTCCAGGGTTATCTATTATTTTTTAAGAAGCAATTTTTTTTTTTTTTTTTTTTTGGAAACATGGCCTCCCTGTAGACCAGGCTGACCTGGATCTCACAGAGATCTATCCTCCTGCCTCTGTCTCTGGAGTGCTGAGATTAAAGGCGTGCCCCACCACATGCAGCATAATTGTCTTAGATCAATATTATAATATGGAGGGGGCTGGTGATGGCTCAGTGGGTAAGAGTCCTGAGTTTGATCCCCAGGACCCAAATGGTGGAAGGAAAGAACCAATTACTGCAAGTTGTCCTCTGATCTCCAAACATGCACTGTGGCAAATGCACACACACACACACACACACACACCAACACACACACACACACCAACACACACACACAATAAGTAAACAAATGTAATTTTAAAAACTTATAAAGACTTTTTTAATCTTTTTTTTTCTTCTTGAGATTGAGTTTCAGGTACCCCAGGCTGAACTCTGACTCACTATGTAGCCCAGGATGACCTTGAACTTTGGATCTTCTAGCCTCCACCTCTCAAGTATTGGGATGACTGGCCTGATCCACCACTTCTGCTTTATGTGGTGCTGTGGATGGATGATAGGCAAGCATTCTACCAACTGAGCTACATTCTCAGACCCTAAAATCTTTTTGTTTTTTGAGACAGGGTCTCCAGGTAACCCCAGCTGGCCTGGGACTCACTATGTAGACCAGGTTGGCCTCGATCTCACAGAGATCTGTGTGTCTCTGCCTCCAATCCCTGAGCAGATGCTGTCTCCCCATGTTTTTGTGCCTTCTTTAATTTCCTTTATCAGTTTTTTAATAGTTTTCAATGTACAAATATTTTACATCCTTCTTTAAATTTGCTCTTTAAGCTGGTCATGGTGGCACACATCTTTAATCCCCAGCACTCAGGCATTGGAGACAGGTGGATCGTTGTGAGATGGAGGCCAGCCTGGTCTACATAGCAAGTTCCAGGCCAGCTTGGGGCTACAAAGAGACCCTATATCAAAAAAAAAATTTTTTTTTTGCTTTTATGTGTCTTTTATTCTTTTTGATATTATTACAAAGGGGATTTTTACATTTCTCTCTTCATATAGTTGTTTATAATTAGAAATGCAGCTGCTATTTTATGTTGATTTGCACCCTGCAACTGTACTGAATGTGTAAGTTCTAGTGATCACTGCCATTGCTGCTGCTGCTGTTGTTTTGTTTTGACTTGGTGTTTCAGTTTGAGGTGGGGGGGTGTTTTTTGTTTTTGTTTTGTTGGGGGGTTTTTTTGTTGTTTTTTGACAAAGTCTTATATACCCCAGTCTGACCTTGAGCTTGCTATGGGGCCAAGACAATAATCTGGAACTCCTGATCCTCCTACCTCCACTTCCCAAGTGCTGAGATTACAGGCCTGTGCCACTACGCCTCGTTTCATGCAGCACCTGTGATTGAGCCAGGGCTTTGTGCGTGCTAGCCAGCACACTACTAAATGAATATGTCCCTTACCCTCTGTAGAACTCTTTTTAAAAGGAATGAAGTCTTTAAGGTTTTTTCTTTTTGTTTTTTTTTTTTAATATAAGAGATCAAACTGTTGTCTGTTGTCACTCAGACAATTTTACTAATTCTTTTCCAATTTGGATGTTTTGTTGTTGTTTGTTTGGGGTTTTGCCTAATTACTTTGGCTAGGACTTCCAATACTGTGTTGAATAGACCTTGAATAGAATGCCTCGATTCTCCATCTCTGAGCATGACAAAATCTGTGGGCTTGTGATTTGGGTCTTTGTGTTGAAGTACACTTCTCATATACCTAATTTATTGAGAGTGTTCCTTTAAACATGTGTGAGTGTTGAGTTTCATCAAATGCACTTTCTGCATACACTGAGATGATTGTATGATTTGGGCCTTTTCTTTGTTAAGGTAGCATGTCACACCTCTTGCTTTGCCATGTGTTGAACTATCCTTGCATCCCAGGAATAAACCCCAGCTAATCACAGTGTGTGATCATGTTACTGTGCTCTTCAATTCCATTTCTTCATATTTCGTTCAGGATTTTTAGAGTATGTTCATCAAATATATCACCTTCTGATTACCTTGTCTTGTAGTGTTCTGAGGGTAACGCTGTCTTCAGAAAAAGAACTTGAAAGTGCTTCAATCTTCAGTTTTAAAGACTTTTGAGTAGGGTTAGTATCACTCCTTTTTATTATTACTATTATATTTATTTTATTTTGTGTGTGCATGCAAGTGTGCACATCCATGTACATGTGTTCAGATGCCAGAGGTTGGTTTTAGGTACCTTCCTCAATTGCTTCTCCATGGTTTTTGTTTGTCTGTTTGTTTGAGACAAGATCTCACTATGTAGCCCCATATGGTCTGGAACTAGAACTCACAGAGATGGCCTGCCTCTGCCTCCTGAGTGCTGAAATTAAAGGCAAGGACTACCACACCCGCCTCCACATTCTTTTTTGAGACGTGGTCTCTCACTGAACTCTAAGCTCACTGGTTCATCTAGATTGGCTGGCCGGTGAGCTCCTGGCATCCTCCTGTCCCGCCCCCCCAACCCCCCAACACTGGGTTTGCAGAAGCATACCGCTATTCCCTAGCTTTTATGTGGGTGCTAGAGATTAGAACTCAGGTTCTTTTGCTTTCACAGCAAGTGTTCTTACCCACTAAGCCATCTGCTCAGCCTTCAGGGTTTTGGGGGGTTTTTGTTTTGTTTTTTGGAGTTTTTTTGTTTTTCCTTTCATTTCAAAGGAAAATTTGTGGGAATCACTTTTCTCCTTCTACCATAGGATCAAACTCAGGTTATCAGGCTTACATACAAGTGCCTTGACCCACTGAGCAATCTCCCCATTTCTTAAATTCATTTTTATTTTTATAGTGCTAGGGATAAAACCCAATGTTTCACACATACTAGGTAAACATACAGGTAAACACTGCCATTGGAGTATATCTGCAGCTCATAGATTGGCATTAATTATTTAAATGTTTAGTAATATTTGCCAGCAAAGGCATTAGTCCTGGGCTTTTCTTTGATGGATATTTTTATTACTGATTCAATTTCCTTACTCTTTATTAGTTTGTCCAGATTTCCTTTTTGTTGTTGTTTGGCCGGGAGTGCTGTTTGAGACCAGGCCTCATGTAGCCCAGATTGGTCTCAAACTCATTATGTAGCTGAGGATGATCTTACACTTCTGGTCCTCCTGCCCTCACCTCCAGAGTGCTTGGATTACAAGTATTTGGGGGATTTTTTTCTGCATTTGTGTGTGTGTGTGTGTGTGTGTGTGTGTGTGTGTGTGTGCACACTTGTGTGCCACAGTGCATTTTTAGAGGTCAGAAAATAACTTTCCGGAGTTGCTCCTCTCCTCTTACCATGTGGGTCCAGGGATCTAAATCAGGTCCCCAGGCTTGGTGGCAGGCCCCTTTCTCCACTGAGCTATCTCACTGGCCCCCAAAGTGAATCTCTTACAGACAACGTATCATTGAGTCTTTATGTACGTGTGGACATCAGTGCACCATGTATTTGCATGTGAATGTGGAGCCCAGAGGTAAACATCAGGTTTCTTCCCCAATTGTTATCCACCTTATTTTTTGAGATGGGGTCTCTCACTAAACCTGGAGCTCACTGATTCAGCTAGACTGACTGACTAGCAAGCCCAGGGATTCTCCTGCCCCACTCCTGTCCCCCACTCCCCTACTCCCACACCCCAGCACTACATTTGCAGATATGTACCATCATTTGGAGCTTTTTAAGTGGGTTCTTGGGATCTGAACTCAGACCCCCCTTCCCATCTATCCCTTCACTTTCAGCTGAAAGTTCTTTTTTTTTAATGGAATCAATTTTTTTTACATTTATTTATTATGTGAGGATGGGGAGGGGGCAAGTGCCATGACGTGTGCTGAGGCCAGAGGACAACTTGTGGGAGTTGCTTCTCACCTTCTGCTTTGTGGATTTTGATAATCAAGCAGGTGGTCAGGCTCGGTGGCAAGTGCCTTTACCTTCTGAGCTATGTTGCCAGTTTTTAAATGGGACCTTTTTAAAATTTTGTATTTATTCTTCAGTAATTTCATACATGAACACAATGCATTGGGACCATTTTTAATACTTTGTGTTTGATAGATCATGTTTCAGGCTTTGCCATGCCCTCCCCCTGTTTGTGCATGTATCAAGGAGGTTAAGTTACAGGGCTGTTCTGTTTTCTGTTATGATGGGAAATTTCCTACGTGTTTGCTTTGCTTTTTTTGCACTCAGTTATATTCTGCAGTTTTTTGGTTTTTTTGTTTTTGTCTTTTTAAAAATATTTTATTTATTATTTTTATTTTACGTGTATGAGTGTATTGCCTGCATGTATGTGAGTGCACCCATGTCATGCAATGCCGCGGAGGTCCAAAGAGGGCTTAGGATTCCCCTGGAACTGGAGTTAAGGACGGTTCGTAGCCACCGTGTGGGTGCTGAGAATTGAGCCCAGGTCCTCTGCAAGAGCAGTCAGGGCTCTTAACCGCTGAGCCATCTCTCCAGCTCCTTTTTTTGTCTTTTTGAGACAGGGTCTCCCTGTAGTCCCAGCTGACCTCAACTCATTATGTAGACCAGGCTGGCTTTGAACTCACGGTGATCCACCTGCCTCTGCCTCCCAAGTGCTAGGACTAAAGGCGTGCACCACCACGCCCGGCTCTGTAGTTTTTTATTACACAAAAATAGTAGCCCGTTCTGGCCTTGAACTTCTTCCTGTGCTTTCCAAGTGCTGGGATTATGGGTATGTATCATCTCAACCAGTTGTTGTTGTTGTTGTTGTTGTTGTTGTTTTATGGGTATGAGTATATTGCCTGCATGTAAGTGCACCCATGTCGTGCAGTGTCTGCAGAGGTGAGAAGAGGGCGTTGGATCCCCGGAACTAAAGTTACAGATGGTTGTTTAGTGGCCATATGGTTGCTGGGATTCGAACCCGGGTCCTCTGCAAGAGCAGTGTTCTTAACCATTGAGCCATCTAAGATTTATTTTATTTTTAATTATTATACATATGTGTATAGGCACGTGTGCCCGTGGAGGCCAGAGAGGGTATAAGTTCCTCTGGAGCTGGAGTTATAGGAGACTATAACCCGCTCAAGGTGGGTGCTAGGAACTGAACCCACATCCTCTGGAAAAACAGTATGTGCTCTTAACCATTGACTGAGCTGTCTTTCCAACCCCTTAGCCTATTCTTTTTAATATCATACATAGCTGTAATCACATTTCTCTTTTGGTAGACATATAGAATATTTTCAGGCTTTCTTTTCTATCACCGAACTATACTATGAGAAAAGTCATTGACTATGAAGCATGCCGTCTGCCACTTAGGTGACTGCTTTTGTAAGAGATGAGTTGAGGCAAATAGTATATATTGTTTTGCTTTGTTTTTTTGAGACAGGGTCTCACTATGCAACCTAGGCTAGCCTGGAACTTGCTATGTAGCCCAGGCTGGCTTTGAACTCACAATCTTCTGGCTTTGGCCTCCCAAATGCTGGGATTATAGACACAATTCAACATACCTAGCTGTATTTTTTTTTAATTATAAACACTTTCAATTTTCTGGTTAAAAAAAATTGCATCACAGCTAGGCATATTAGCACATACCTATGATCCCAGAAGTAAAGGGAGGAGACTGGGAGTTCAAGGTCATCTTTGACTGAGGCCAACCTGGACTAGATAAGACCCTGTCTCAAAACAACCATTACATGAACAGATCCATTTCTATACCCTCTTTCCAGTACTAAATACCAGGACGCTGTTTAAACTTAGAGGTTAAACAACTGAAAGATATTTTGAGGTACATCTTTTGGATTTAAAAGGGACTGCTCTTCATTGCCTGGGAGTGTGCCCCCTTCTGCTCACACTGAGAATAAGACAAGCCCCTCCCTGGAGGCTCTACAGAGGGAGCTAGCTTCCGCTCTGACTCCATGACCTCCTGTGGGAGCGTGAGCAACCATGAGGCATCCTCATCCTCTGAGATGATGGCTGAGAATTAGTTGCACTGCAGGACTCTGAAGGAAGTACAGATAGATGCTCTCTACAGAAAGTAAGGAGCACTTTAGTGCCCAGAGAGCTCCCCTTACCTGTAGCCACCCCCCTTGTCCCTTAAGGACAATAGCACTCTGATCACTAAGAGTTAACAGGCTCTGACACTTGGCTCACTAAGAGTAAACAGACTTCTTTGGACTTTGTTGATGCAGAGCTTTGAGAATCTGTTCCCAGGATGCTGGGCTGGGGAGACCACCAGTAAGGCATATGTTTCTGGGATGCTGGGAAGAGGTTGCCATGCCCCTCGCCCTGTTTGTGCATGCATCAAAGAGGTATGTTACAGGGCCTATTCTGTTTTCTGACTACTATGATGGGAAATTTCCTATGTGTTTTGCATTGCTTGAGCACTTATCATATGTAAACTCTGTGTGAACTTCAAACTCTGAGCTCCCAGTTAAGGCTCTCAGGAGGACAGTGAAAGCACTCCTGAGTGACAAAACCAGGGGATTGACTCCTGGTCTAATCTGTTTCTCGGCATTAGTCAAGCAGGGTGTCTACACTTACCTAAAAGAATTATCTTTAGTAAAATACTCATCGTTGCCCAGACTGACTACCATGAGTCTACGAGTCATATCTGGCTTCCAATATACCCTTCACATAAAACAATGGAGACTCTTCTTGCCAAGGAAATATTGATTTCACTTCCTGAATCTAAGTGGCATCCTTGCACAGGGGCTATACTTATCTCTGCATAGTCTTACTTTTAGCACATGAGCTGCTGATGGGAGCAGTATTGGATTTTGCAAATGGGGAGACCCTAGGTTCCAAATTTGTATTTTCAATTGTGTGTGTGCCTCATATCAACCAGATTGTTTTTATTGTCTGATTCAGACTTCCTATTTCATCTTCTTGTTTATTTGATGGCTAATTTCTATGAGAGTTTTGGTAGCAGTTTTGGTAGCTCCTGAGCCAAAAGAAGCAGCTGTGTGAAGCACCTGTGTTCACCCCATGAAGAGACAGCCTACACAGTCTCCGGCTTTCAGAAGGTCTCTTGTCAGGGATGCCTGTTGGGCTCTGACTAGAAACAGTGACTAAGCACTGTCAGGCAGAACATCCTATGTTGCTCTGAAGTATGAAACATTACCTGTTTGGTAAAGCAGCATTACATAACTGCTGTGCCTGAGCCTCTCCAGTCAAGTGATTCACCGGTTTCATACAGCCATTCATCAACATCATTATCCTGGTCACCATCAATTAGTGTTTGCAGAGCACCCACATGGAGATGACACTATACTTGGTGCCTGAGAGAACACCAGGAAGACAAAGAATTCAGCTGCTAAAGTAAACTGCTAGAGCTGCACATCTGAATTATGAACCATAAAACAAACATACTTGTGAGTCCAAGCCTACTGCACTGCATGTGACAGAGCCAACTCCTTGAAACTCACTGTAGAGCTGCACAATGCCTATTTGTATCTCAAGGAAGATGGAGCAGATAGTCTTCCACATGAGAAGGGTTGATAAAGGACTACAGCCTCGTTGAGGACCCCAGAATCAAACTAAAGATTTAGAAAGGCAACTGTACCAGTATGGTAGCACATGTACAATGCCATCACTTGGGAGGTGGAGCCAGGGAGATCAGGAGTTCAAAGTTCCCTTCTTTTCTTGTTTTGGTTTTTTTTGGGAGGTTGGTTTTTTTGGGGGGGTGGTCTTTTTGAGACAAGGTCTCCCTGTAGCTCCAGCTGTCCTAGAACTCACTATGTAGACCAGGCTGACCTTGAACTCACAGACATCTGCCTGCCTCTGCCTCCTGAGTGCTGGGACTAAAGGCATGCACCCAGCTTCATGTGTATTTTTTCAATGTTTATTACATTTTGCTTGGGGGGTGGGTCAGAGGACAATTCTCAGGAGTCAGTTCTCTCCTTCCACCACATGGGGTCCTGGGATGAAACTCAGGTTACTAAGTTTGGCATACATAGTGAATTTGAGACAGGTCTAGACTATGTAAGACGTTGTTTCAAACAAAACGAGATTTAGAAAGGCCTTTATTGACTACTGAGCCAAATTCTCCAAAATCCTTTTTTTCATTTTTTGAGACAAGTCTCCTTATAACCACAGCTGGCCTGAAACTCACTATGTAGACCAGACTGGCCTTGAACTCACAGTCATCAGCCTGATTCTGTTTCCTGAGTGCCAGAATTAAAGGCATGCACCACTATATACAGCTTATTTTATTTTTTATGTGTATGAGCATTTTGCCTGCACATACATAAGTATACCACATCTATACAATGCCCACAGAGGTCAGAAGAGGGTGTTAGATCCCCTGGAACTGGAGTTAAGGACAGTTATTAGCCACCAGGTGAGTGCTGGGAACCAAACCCAGGTCCTCTGTAAGAACACTCAGTGCTCTTAACCACTGAACCATCTCTCCAGTCCCTCCAAAATCCTTTTACAATGCCCCTACCCATGGATATTGTAAAATTAGTGACCATCAAGTCTAAAGATTTGGAGAATGTCCAAATTCCAGGGAAGACTCCCTAGGTTAGGAGATAGAAATCTTAGAAAGTTCCATAAGGCTGGGGAGATGACCTCGTGGGTAAAGTACTTGCTGCTCAAGAGTGAGGGCCTGAGTTCAAATTCTCAGAATCCACATAAAAGCCAGACATGGTAGGATGCATCTGTAATCTCAATTATTTCCAGTTAATAGCCCCTGGTTAAAAACACTTCAGGTGGGCATAGAGTTGAACCAAGACCATTTTCTTCCATTGTCATTAACCTAATTTCAAATTGTTTTATTGTCTCTTCATTTCTTACTCGTACCAGACTGAGAAAGAATAGAAAGAAAAACAAAACAACAAACCCAATTGGTTTTCAGGGGTTAGAAAAATGGCTCAGTTGGTAGAGTGCTTATCTAGCATGCACAAAGCACCGCATAAACTAGGAAAGGTGGTACATGCCTGTAATTCCAGCACTGGGAAGGTGGAGGCAGGAGATTCAGAAGTATGAGCTCATTCTTGGGCTACATAGCGAGTTTGAGGCCAGCCTAGGCTTCATTAAAATATGACAAAGGCAAAGTTAGAGTGACAGAGAGTTGACAAGTTGAGATACCAGGTATGGAGTTGGGGATTTTTGAAGTTCCTTACCAAGATTGTTATAGTTACACTGTGTCCCTTTTTAATATATGCATCCAAAATTCATCAACCTATCCCCTAAAATTGGTGAATTTTATTGTAATTTCTATCTCAATAAAACCAACAATCGGGACTGGAGAGAGGACTCAGAGGTTAATAGCACTGACTGCTCTTGCAGAGGACCCAGATTCAGTTCCCAGCACCCACATGGTGGCTAACAACTGTCCTTAACTCCAGTTCCAGGAGATCCAACACCCTCTTCTGACCTCTATGGGCATTGCACAACACGGGTGCACTTATATACATGCAGGCAATACACGCATACACATAAAATTAAAATACTTTTTAAAAAAGACGATAACAGATTATAAAGCATAATAAGGCAAATTCATATGTTTAACCCTGAAAGGGTCCAAAAAGGACATTGGGTTCCTTTCCTTTCTCTTATATTTTATAAATGAGGAAAATAACAGCCAGTGAGAGATTATCATTATTCAGTAATCACACACCCCAGACATGTCTCCTTTCTCTTCTCTTCCTTCCTCTTCCTCCCTCTCTTCTTTCCTTCTTCTGCCCCTCCCTTCATGACTCCCCCTTCCCTCTTCCTTCTTTCTTCTCTCTTTGCCTCCCTCTCTCTTTTCCTCCCTCCCCCTCTCTCTCTTCCACTCCTTCCTTCTTTCCAAAGAATTTACACCTAGACCACCCCACAAGGCTCCACACAGACTCTGTTCATATCTGCAGATCCTTTTCTGCACCATCCCATTAACCTTTTCCTCAGATGATTGTGTCAGCATCACAGGAAACAAGCAATCCTTTCCATCTCCCAGTTCTGTCGTGCCCAGCACGTGTAACCTGTAAGCTGTGTTATCATGCATATAATCCACAAGCACCATAAACTACCTTTCAGATATACAGTACTTTCATTTGAATGCATCCTCATTGTATTCAGGAGGCAGAAGCAGTAGATGATGCATAGTAACAGATTTAATGCAAAGAATTGGTTGGTGCAGTTGTGGGAGCTGACTAGGTGATGGTGAAATCTGTCTGGCAGAGCATCAGGAAAAACATTACGGAACTCTTAGCAAAGCCAAGTCCACAGGTGGATTTCCTTCCTCCCCAAGGAAGCTCAGTCTAATAATGAATGCTCTGTGAGTATTGACAATGGAAGACAACCATGGTGTGACATCAAATGTAAAAGACACAGAGAAAAACCTCATGGTGTAACACCGGATATAAAATAGGAGAAGACATTCATGGTGTAATACCAGATGTAAAATGGACAGAGGAAGACATCCATGGTGTGACATTGTTGGGAGCCTGAGGCTCAGCCATTTCTCAAAACTGCTGACAGACCTAAGCTGGTAACTCCATTCTGCCCACTCTCCTCCCGCAGGCACGGGACAGAGCCCGCGGCCTTGTACTCTTTTCCAGTAAACTGCCCTGTTTTCCTTTAATCAGTAGATTCCTCCCTTAGAGTACATCTGGGCCCCTGCGGTCTGGCTGATATGATTACTCTCAATCTTTACTCCTTTGTTCTCATTCTTTATTTAACCTCATGCTTGTGCTGCAATAAACTAGACTTGATCAGAGCTGTCTTGTCTCCATTTCTCTTGTCTCTTGCCCCATCCAAATCCCCACTCCCCACTCCAGGTACCCCGCGTTGCTGACCCCGTGGGCCGGAGCATGACATCACATGTAAAATAGAGGGAGACATCCATGATGTGACATCACATGTAAAATAGAGGGAGACATCCATGGTATGACATCACATGTAAAATAGAGGGAGACATCCATGGTGTGACATCACATGTAAAATAGACAGAGAAAGACATCCATGGTGTAACATCACATGTAAAATAGAGGGAGACATCCATGGTGTGACATCACATGTAAAATAGACAGAGAAAGACATCCATGGTGTAACATCACATGTAAAATAGAGGGAGACATCCATGGTGTGACATCACATGTAAAATAGAGGGAGACATCCATGGTGTGACATCACATGTAAAATAGAAAAAGACATCCATGGTATGACATCACATGTAAAATAGGCAGAGGAAGACATCCATGGGATGACATCACATACATCCATGGTGTGACATCACATGTAAAATAGAGGGAGAAATCCATGGTGTGATATCACATGTAAAATAGAAAAAGACATCCATGGTATGACATCACATGTAAAATAGGCAGAGGAAGACATCCATGGTATGACATCACATGTAAAATAGACAGAGGAAGACATCCATGGTGTAATATGTATACAGGCCTCCAGCAGCTACACCATCCCCACCCTCACCTGTTCCCTCTGATGCAACATCCACCCTATTCTTGCCATCACCACTAGAACTCTGTGCAGGAGTCTTGAAAACTAGGACCAAATGTCAGGTCACTATCAAGTGAGCTGAGGCACAGCCAAGCGACAGACTATGAGCCCTGTGGTTTGGGCAGAAACCCCTGAGTCATGAAGCCATCCACAGTGACAGGCACCAGGCAGCATTTGTCAGGCTGTCTTTGGAGATGACAGCATGCTGGATTTTTTCCAGCTGAACTCTCAAAGAACGCAGATTCCCTCATACAGGGAGATGTTTATGTGGTACCACATCTATATTTTGGCTATAAGTTGTCCCCAAAGCTTGTTGTACTGGACTGTTGATCCTCCAGTGTGGTGGTACTGAGAAGTAGTTGACCTTTAAGAGGCAGGACCTAGTGAAAGGTAAGTAGATCATGGAGCCATTGCCCGAAGAAGGAATTAATATAATTTTCACAGGCCTGGGGCAGTTTCTGAGGGAATGGACTGTTATAAAAGCACAAGTCTGGACTCTTCTGTGTTTTGACTTCTCTCATGCACATGTCCCTTCTGAACACAGACCTTTTCCTTTCCATTTCTATAATATTACCACACAGCCCTGGAACCCTTGCTAGATGGCACTGTGCTCCCTAGACTTTTAGTTTGCAACTATGAGTCCAAATAAATCTCTTCTCTGCATATATTATCAAGGCTCTGATGTTTTATTATAGTAACATAAAATAGATTAGGACATCTCACCGCTAAGGGACCCCCAAACCAGAAACAACCTAGACTTTTAGATCCATAGGAAAAAAATGATTCAAGGAAATAATGGCCGCTGCCTAGTGCCCCATTGGACTGTAAGCCACCCAGCACATGAGGGTACCAATGTGGGTCACACTGATTCCTCAGCACAAGGTTTGGCATAGAAGAGACTCAGTAAGGATTTTCAGAATGGAGGAGCAGGAAACTATTGTGTTCTGCAACCAGGCAGTGTGCTTCCATCAGCCCGAGTTCCTCACCCTTTCCATTTTGTCATTGTATACTCACCTTGTTCTTTGCAAGGAGCACTTGCAAAGGAAGTGTCCAGTCCCACAGATCTGGCTAAAGCACTGGGTGTCCAGACAGGGCTTGTCATCTGTGTTCCTCTGCTCTCAGGCCTCCTTCCCAAGGCCAGAACTTAATGAATCAACACTGGACTGCTCCAGACCCTCTGCTTCAAATCTAACACCTTTTCCCAAGTAGAATCAGAGGCACATTTTATAATTACATCACCCTTCTTACAAGCCTTCAAATTCATAGCTCCAGAAACAATCCATGACTAGATGACTTTCCTACAACAACAAGATTTTTAAAATGTAAGGATAGAGGCTGGAGAAATGGCTTAGCAGTGGCTTTTCTTGCAGAGGACCTTGGTTCAAATCCCAACTCCCACATGGTGGTTAACAACCATCTGTAACTCCAGTTCCAGGGGGATCCCACACCCTCTTCTGACCTCTGCAGACATTGCAGAATACGGGTGCACTTACCTGCATGTAGGCAAGACACTCAGACACATAAAATAAAAATAATAAAGTATTTTAAAAACTAAAAACGTAAACAGAAGGACATCATGTCAGAGAAGGAGGAGGAAAGGAGGAGGAGAGAAGAAAAGAAGGAAGGGAAAAGAGGGCAGGAGGAGGGAGAAGGAAAAGGGAGGGAGGACGGGAGGAGAGGAAGGAATGAAAAGAGGAAAGGGGATGAGAAAGGAGAGGAGAGGGGAGGGGAGGGGAGGACAGGAGGGGAGGAAGAGAGAAGAGGAAGAACGATAAGAATGGGAAGGATATGGTCTGCTTTCTTTAGGATTGTCTTGAACTTCTGCAGCTTCGATGGACAGTGCACTTTACAAAAACAGAAGGGAGGGGCTGGAGAGATGGCCCAGCGGTTAAGAGCACTGACTGCTCTTGCCGAGGGTCCGGGTTCAATTCCCAGCACCCACATGGCGGCTACGAACTGTCCTTAACTCCAGTTCCAGGAGAATCTGAAGCCCTCTTCTGACCTCCGCAGCATTGCACCACAGGGATGCACTCACATACGTGCAGGCAACACACTCATACACATAAAATAAAAGTAATAAATAAAATTTTTTTTAAAGAAAAGAAGGGAAAGGAGAAGGGGGAGGAGGAAGGGAGAAGGAAGAGGAAGAGAAGGAGGAGAAAGGGTGGGGAGGAGGAGGACGAGGATGAAGAGACGGAGCTGCTTTTCAAGAAGCATTCTAAAGGGAGGGAGCCAACTCCTGGAGTGAATGTCAGAGGTCTGCTTCACTGATCAGAACACTGTGATAAGGCTTGGCAGCAGGATTCCAGATGTGTTAGAATGGTCAAGAACATGAGTACAATCAGCGTGCAGTACTCCAGTTCAGTGGCTGAGGCTGCAGTATTAGTGTGTCTTTAGGTTGAATGCCATTTCTTAAGGCTACACGAATTTTCGAGAAAGGAATTCTGGAGGTGACCGATTATACCGCCACTACTGCTACCCCGTTTTATTTTTAATACAATCGCATGATGCCGTGGGCATTATCTATTTTATAGTGGATGAAACCAAGACTTGAAGAGAATGCATCATTTGTCTCAAGTTATGTCTGCCAGAAGTAACCCTGCAGTTTTCTGCATTTCAGTACCAAAGAATTGAGTGGTAAATTGGGTCAAAGGATACTGAAAGTTGTTTGTTCGTCATCTTTCCAGAGAGTGGGGGTGATATGGCTCAGCAGATAAAGCACTTGCCATGCAAGCCTTTTGCCTGAGTGAGTTAAACGAATCTTTCTGTCACGCTTTTTCTTTTTTCATTTTCTTTTTTAATTAGCAAAGATTTAATACAATCAAAGTATACAATGTGATATTGTTTTAATGTAAATATGGCTGTAAAGGGAAAAGATTTAACTTTATGCTTATTTGTGCTTAATTTAATTTCACTAATTTATTTATTTTTGGTTTTTTGAAATAGGATCTCTTTATACCCCACGCTTGTCTTGAACGCATGATGAGACTCCTCTCCAGCCTCCTGAGTGCTGGGATTACAAGTGCTATCCACCAGGTTAAAGAGGAAGGTTTCAAAATGGAACATTTGGGATAGTCAGTAATCTTAGTGGTCAACATTTAGTATTTTCAGCAAATTCTTTCATCTCCATCAAAATAATAAATTAGAAGGAAAGAATAAATGATTTATTTTTCACTGCTTCTGTAATCCAAAAAAGACCAAAAGCAAGCCAAGTTTGGTGATACATGCCTGTAACCCTAACAAATTGGGAAGCTGAGGCAGGAGAATTGCTGTGACTTTGGAATCTGCTTAGTCTGAGCTCAATGCCAGCCTGGGATACATAACAAACTTTGTCTCAAAAAGCCCATACACAAGATGACTCAGAGAATAAGGGTGCATTCTGGCAAACCTGATGACTAGAGCTTGACCCCCGGGACCCATGGTGAAAGGGAGAGCCAACTCACACAAGCTGTCCTCTGACCTCTACACACATGCACAGACACACACATAAATAAATATTTTTAAAAGCTTACTCACAAAAACCAAAAGCATAAAAACAGAGATGGAAGTTCCCAGCTTTCTTTTCTTACATCAACTGATCAAAATAATCAAATTACCCATTTTCAAGTGGCAACTTCAATTGTACTTGTAGAGAGAACTTGCTATTGGGTGTCCTGCTGGGATCCTCAGGGGGAATGTAATGGCATTATACTAAATTAATCTATTATGCTGGATGTTCTTGGATACCATGACTAAACATGTGGTATCTGACCTTAAATGACCTCTGGGCTGATTTCACTTCGAATCTTGTGTACCTCGAACTATTCCTGTTTTTCCTCTATTTCCCTCTAGGACTGCTCTACAAGAGAGAAGAAGATGGTCTCAGCTTCCTGTCCTCTGCAAAATGTGCTGGAATCAGAGAGGTAATAATGGAAGGGCCTTGGCTGGCCATCCCAAGACTCCACCACAGAGACCCTTGGCACTGCCCTAGTGGACTCCAGCAGAGTTCTAGTTTCTATCAGGACCCCAAGGAGAAGAGGGTGAGGTCCAACGGACCCTTGCTTAAGACACTGGCTAGTTTCTGGTTGTGGGGAGACTATAAGAAACACAGGCATTCTCAGGATGGGGAGATGACTCATTTGGTAAAGTGCTTGCTGAGCAAGCTTGAGGACCTGAGTTTGATCCCCAAAACCCACATAAAAAGCCAGTAGTGGTGGGTAGCATGTGCCTATAGTTCCAGTGCTGGCCTATCAGAGACAGGAAGACCTCTGGGGCTTGCTGGCCAGCCGGTCTAGTCTAATCAGTGAGCCTCAGCAAGATACCCTGTCACAAAAAATAAGAGGGAGAAAACAAATGAGAAACACACCCAACATCAGCCTCCGGCCTGTACATGCAAACTCACACCTGTGCACATCAACCTGCATGCACATGTGTGCACACACACACACACACACACACACACACACACACACACCCCACAGGTGAAGAACCAAAGGGAGTTCAAAGTTCCCTGTGGGCATTTCAAAGCTCCATAAGGACGTGAGAAAGGTGTCGGGATTTATGTGTCCTGGGAACCAGAGAAGCTCCCCAAGTCTACCTGAGACTCACTGAGCTCTGAGGTTATGTACCAGGCCCCAGGAAGTTGGAACCACAGGAGCAACAACTCCTCTCCTAGTCAAACAGCCATTCTGCAATGGCATTCAGGGGTACCTGTTACAGACAAGACCCAAGTAGGATAAAATGAAGCCTCTGTCTTCAAGTGCTTTGGAAGGGAGAAGGGATGAGTAAATAAGGGTCACTTTTCCTCCTGCTGTAGCTCAGCCTCTTTTCCTAAGTCATCCAAATCATCATTTAGTTTCATTTAAACAAGAAAAAAACCTTTTTTAAATCACCTTTCAAATTTACTTGGTGAACTTCCTTAGCTTTAAATTTTGGGTTTATTATTTATTATTATTATTATTATTATTATTATTATTATTATTTGGGTGTGTGTGTGTGTGTTTGAGTGCCACAATGCATGTGTGGAGGTCAGAGGACAACTTGCAGGAGTCAGTTCTCTCCTGCCACGTGGGTCCCAGGTATCAAATGCAGGTGGCCAAACTTGCACGGCAGCACCTCACCTGCTGAGCCATTGCACCAGCCCCTTTTTGCTTTTTACAGAGTTGTGCTGCTCTCTCTGGATAAAAAAACCCTCCCTGGGTGAAGCTGCTCAACTTGGCTTATTGACAACATTCCACGTGGAGCTCATGAGCATGTAGAAGCTGGGAACATGTGTAAGAAGGGGAGAGGGCTGTGGAGAGGCATCGGTGCATTTATGGGGCACAGAGGTCTATCCCTGTGTAGATGCTAATCAGCCTGGGAATAGCCATCTGTGTAATTCTTGATTTCTGAACCACAGAGCTAACATGCTAGCCAAGGAGGTTCTGAGGGAAAACAGCAAAACTCCAAGGCTCACTAGTCACTGTGCAGCAGGGCTATACAACTGGGAGACCTGCCCCTTCTGCTGTCATCTGATTCCTCTTATTTGAGGAGGGGGGAGCAGATCTGGACAGAGAACCCTGCAGATAGGAAATGCATTAAAGAAGTAATTGTTACCTCTGAGGTAGGCAAAGATAGAGAATAGCTTAGCAACCTGAGGCTCCACTTGGCTTGGGCTAGACACATATCCCTCCTCTAACAATGCACTTGGCAATCTAAGACCCCACCTGTACATGTTATGCACAGACATTCCTTCTAACAATGCACCTAACACCCTAGGACCCTCACCTACATCGGGCTGCACGTACACCCCACTCCAAACAGCAGAGTAAGTTTCTCCTCCCCTTGACAGTAGTTTCTATTCAAACATATTCTCCATTATATCTGAGTTCAAGAGCAAGAGGGACTGATGCAGCTTGAACTGGTTTTTAGGGCATCTGCAGTAAGACAAACAGTCCTCTGAGTGAACTTCCAGGGCGAATCCCCTACTGACCTTATGCTTATACATAATTAGATGCATATGATTAAAATCAGATGAATTGTGGGAAGGGATGCACACAGTAAAAAAGGTTATATGATTCAAATCTGTTGATCAAAATAGAGAACCACCCAATTAGATACCTTGGTAACCAGCCCCTCCTACCTTTAGACCCCATAAAAGAAACCTCAGACAATAACCCGAGGCTCTGGGTGCTCTCTCACTCAGAGTCTGCCGTCACTCTTGACAGGATATCTGTTCTCTTGTTTTACTTTTGTTTATTTAGTATGTAGTCTGCATGCACGTGCGTGTGTGTGTGTGTGTGTGTGTGTGTGTGTGTGTGTACACTCACATACCACAATGGACTTGTTCAGTTCAGAGGACAACTTTCAAAAGTCAGTTCTCTCCTTCTTCCATGGGGTTTCTGGAAATCAAACTCTGATTTTCAGGTTTGCCAGCAAGCTCCATTACCCTTGAGCCATCTCACCAGAACCTTGCTCCACTGCTGAATAAAGTTTCTTTCTTACTTCAAAATCTGTATAAGCCTTTATTTCAGTTTATTGAATAAGACACCAAGAAGGTGAGTGAGATGGTTCAGTAGTAAGAACGTTTGTTACAAAGCCCGATGACCCGAGTTCCATCCCCAGGACCCACATGGTACTAGGTGAGAACCATCTCCCAAAAGTTGTCCTCTGACCTTCACAGGCCCACCATGGCACATGCACACACACACATACATAAATACAAAATAAATGTCAAGAACCTGGAGACACACAGCCCAGCCCCCAACCACCCATAATGCTGCCTTGGACCAGACTGTGAGTTCTGTGCTGAGCTCCTGCTTTGCAGTTCATCTGGCATCGTAGCAGGGAACTTGGGGGATGATCTGATTCTTTATTAAGAACAGGGTCAGTTCTTCAAAGAAGATAGCTTCCTCACTGGAGCCTAAGGATTTCAGGGTGAAGTTCAGATGCACTTAGACCACAGTCACAGGTCCGATGTAAGGACAGTGAAACCTGTGCAAGGAAGCAACAGCTGCTGGTAGGGGGAGGCTGGAGGAAGACCAGGACACCCAAAGCTTATTTGGGGAAAATTTCCTTGGTTTGGATTTTTGAGGGAATCATGGAGAAAATCTGAGGTGCTTGACTACAAGGTTCTTTCTAGTTATTTCATTTTGTGGTCTCAAAAATGTTGTACATGGGATATTTTATGCATGTGGCTTTGAAATTGATGAATGAATGGGCCTAAGATTGCCACTCAAGCACGGTACCTAATTAGGCTTAAAAACCTGAGCATGAATCCATCAAGGGAAGGTGCAAAGCTTTTGTCTCCTAGCCACACCCAGGAGCACAGGGCAAAATGCCCTCCTGGACTCTAGTGGGGCAGGAAGTTTCAGCTCCCAGCCCAGTCCCGGCAGCATACCTTCTGCATGGCTCATCTGTCTTTTCCTCCTTCCAGAGTGATACCAGATGAGCTGGCATCTGCATCAAAGTCAAGAGACTGGCCCGGAGGAGTCTTGAGGCTTTACTTCCTACAGCCTCAGTGATCACAGCCCACTTCTCCAGGTGCCTTGGGGCTCCCAGAGTTGAGTTTGACAGGCAAGGAATGGGGGCTGGGAGAAGGGTAAAGAGCAAAGGCCCAAGAGTTCAGCTTCCTTTTCGGGGCCATGCTGGCCTGTTTTGCACTGAACTTCCTTCTTAACTTTAGGAAGAGACCTCACACATTATCAATTTGATTCTGCACACAACCCCTTCATGGCAGGAACTACCCTCATCTGTAAGGTGCCCATCTCCTTCCACAGTGGTTCTCAAAATGGGATCCCCAACCTGTACCACTTGCATCCCTCGGGAACTTGTTAAAAAGCAAATCCGGGAGCTGGGAGATGGTTCAATAGGTAAAGAACTTAACTGTGCAAGCATGAGGACCTGAGCTCAGTACCCAGCACTCAAGTAAAAGCCAGACACACCAGTGAGCCTTTAACTCCAGCACTAGGAACAGGACAGGAAGATCACTGGGGTTTATTGGCCAACCGGTCTAGCCAAATTTGTGAGGTTCATTGAGAGACTGTCTCAAAAAAATAAGGTGGAGAGTGATTGAATAACAACACCTGACATTGATCTCTGACTTCCACAAGTGCACATGCAGGCACGGACACGCACACACACACATACACACACACACACACACACACACACACACACACACACACACACATACACACACACACACATAAAGCAAATTCTGAAACTCTGTCTCAGACCTCTGAACAAGAACCTCCAGGGTGGGGTTCAGCTATCTGTTTCCCCAAGCCCTCCAGGTGATTCTGACCCACACCGGAGTCTGAGAAGCACTGTCACAGGGTTGCTGCACAAATGACAGGAGGAATGTGTGAAGTGCTCAGAACTGTGCCTGGAGCCTCAGCCCAATTAGCTATGATCACTAGCTGCATCATCACCACTGCATCAGGAACCTTCTAGCAATGCTTTCATTCCCAAGAGTGCCAGGACCTCACAGAAGGAGACGTCCTTCCCCTGAAACAACTCCAGGCCAGGTGTGCACGTACCTGACTCTCAGTACAAACATCTTCACTGTCTTTACCAGGACCATAATGAGACATATAGAATGCATAGAATGGGGGTGGGGGTGGGGATGGACAAGTCCTTGCATGAGTGAAGTAATAATTTATTAATTGAGTCTAGTGTAACAGGGAGATGCTCAAGCCTGAAACGGAAACAGGAAAAGACTGGATGATCAATGTTTTTATGTGCAGAGCTCATGGGACAGCTGGCTGTGGAAAAATTAAAGGCCATATTGAAAACTGTAGTGGCGGTGGTGGGGTCTTGAAACTTAAAACACTGGCCCAATGGCCAGTGATGAGGTGGCTCATTGGGTAAATGTGCTGGCCACCAAGTCTATTGACCTGCATTCAGTCCCCAGAATCCACATGGTGGAAGGAGAGAATCAACTCCTGTAATTGTCTTCTGACATCCACATGTACACCATAGCATGTATGGGCTGACATACACATAAACAAATAAGTAAATAAAATGAAAAAAATTTTAAACACTGGGTCAGTCATTACAAGGAAGTAGAGGTGGGAAGTGCTGTCTATAGCAAAGCACATGAGGCACAGATTTGGGACCCAGATGGAACAAAGAAATGACAGTGTGCAACGTTCCCATGGAGTTTAGGGGCCAAAGGATAGCCTCAACTTTTGGGGAACACACAGTGTCACTCAGACTTCTCAAACTGACTTCGGGCCAGGCGTGGTGGCACAAGCCCTTAATCACAGCACTCGGGAGGCAAAGGCAGGCCAATCTCTATGAGTTCAAGGCCAGCCTGGTCTACATAGTGAGTTCCAGGCCAGCTGGGCTACAGGGAAACCCTGTCTCATAAAAGAAACTGACTTTGGAGGCTGGGGATATAGTTAAATTGATAGAGTACTTGTTTAGCATGACCAAGCCCTGGGTTTGATCCCTAGTGATGGGGCAGGCCTATAATCCCAGATTTTGGGAGATGGAGGCAGAAAGATAAATTCAAGGTCATACTCTGCAACATAGTTGGAGACTAACCTAAGACACATGAGATCCTGTCAAGGAAGAAAGGAAGGTAGGGAGAGAGGGACAGAGACTTTTACATATGCCATGTATGACAGGATGAATATAATTGCCAAAGATATCATTTGTTAATTCCCAGAACAAGAAACCCTTATCTTCTGCAGCAAAGTCTTGTAAATGTGATTAAGTTAAGGATCTTGGGATGGAGAGATTATTTTAGATTTCCTAAGGGAGTTGCAAATGCAGTCAGTAGTGTCTATGGAGGAGAGAAGCCGAGGAGATAGGACACACCTTTAATCCCAGCACTCAGGAGACAAAGGCAGGCAGATCTCTAGGAGTTCAAGGCCAGCCTGGTCTACATAGTAAATTCCAGGCCAGCTGGGAAGGCTGTGTGGTACAGAGATAGATTGGAGTAGAGGGATGCCAGCTGCTGACCTCTAGTTTTCAGCCCAGGAGGGCTGTTTCAGACTTCTGACTGCCATAGCCATGAGAAAATAAAGCCCATCCTGTTCTGCTAGCCAGTGTGCTGGACTTTGTTACAACAGCCAGGGGAAACTAATACACATTGTTTCTTTCCTTCTCATTTTCTCATGTTTCCCAGGCTGGCCTTGACTGACTGCAGCTGAGGATGACATTGAACTTCTGATTCTCCTGCCTCTACTTTCTGAGTGCTGAGATTCCAGGCATGCACCACCACAGGGGGTGTTTATTCAATGCTGGGGGGTCGGGGTGGGGGGGGTGGATCCAAGGCTTCATGCATGCTAGGCAAGCACTCTACCAACTGAACTTTATCACCAGCCCTGTATAGCATTTTAACAACTAATTCTTCTCTTAGTGAATTCCAGAAAGTTGGACGGGTGGTTACATTGGAGAGGTATAAAGTGTCGGCACTATCTTGAAAGCCACAGCATTAAATGTGCCAATTCTGCCACAGTTTACAACTCCCAGAAAGTGAGTAAAGAATTCTATCCCACTTTACTAGTGAGCAAAATAAGCCCACATAGATGTGTAAGGATATCAGACATTGGTGTGTATTAGAGTATATCACAGATACTGCATTTAAAATTATTTATTTATTGGGGACTGGAGAGATGGCTCAGCCATTAAAAAGCACTGACTGCTCTTGCAAAGGAACCAGGTTTGATTCCCAGCACCTACATGGCAGCTAACAACTATCCTTGACTCCAGTGCCAGGGGAATTGGACACTCTCTTCTCTCCTCCATGGTCATTGCACGAGACGGGTGTACTTACATACATACATGCAGGCTAAACACTCATAAAAAATGAAAATAAATTATTTAAATTTTTTTATTTTATTTATTTATTTTTATTTTATATGTATGAGTATATTGCCTACATGTATGTATGTAAGGGTACCTGTCTTGTGCAATGCCCAGGGAGGCCAGAAAAGGACGTCGAATCCCCTGGAACTGGAGTCAGGTATGCTTGTTAGCCACCATGTGGGTACTGGGAACCAAACTTGGGTCTTCTAAACTGCTGAGTCATCTCTCCAGCTCCAAAATATGGCATTTTAAACTGGAAACTACTTTTTACCAAAGATGGAATTAGACTAAAATGTGACAGACACACACCCCACCCCACCCTTTTTTTTTTTTTTTTTTTTTTTTTTTTAGACAATTTCCCTGTAGGCACAGCTGGCCTGGAACTCACTATGGAGACCAGGCTGGCCTCCATCTCACAGAGATCCATCTGCCTTTGCCTCCCAAGTGCTGGGATTAAGGGAGTATGCCACCATTAGCATTCATCAAAATTATTTTGCAAAGAAGTAGAACTTGAAACACAGGAAAAGAGGCTAGAGAGACAGTTCAGTGGGTAAAAGCATTTGGGCCCAAGTCTGAGAACCTGAATTCTATCCCTGGAACCCACATGCAAGGACAGAACCAACTCCTAAAAGTTGCCCTCTGATCTCCACATGAGGGCTCTGACACATGGCAACACACACACTAGTGATATTAATAATTAATAATAACTAAAATTTTTAATTTGTAATAGGAAAAGGAACCCAATGATTACTAATGCCACATTTCTAAAATGTGTTAACAGATTATATATCGGTAGTTAGAAATAGATGTTCACATTTGGAATAATAATGTCGTTCTTCTTGTTTGATAGCCATCTACATGTCTCCTATGTTTGATAATTCTTTGACTTAAGTTTAGATTTGGGGAACATAAAAGGACCTGACATTTTCTCCACCCCTATTACATACGAAGAAGCAGAGAATACCATTCTCTGGGGCAACCCTGCCAGGCCTCTTGCCCAGCCTGCCATCAGGCTGTTGCTCAAGGCACAGGGCATTAACGCAGGGGCAGGTTTTTCCACCATACACAATCTCTGGGAGCCATGGCCCTAGGGCAGCTGTAAAACCCACGTGTTAAAATAACTCAGATTGCTTGTGATAAACTGAGTAAACAAATTACAATAGAGCAACTATACAGCCACAGAACTCTGACCCACAGAAGCAAAGAAACACAGTTGCGGGTGGTGACCAGCTCTGAACAGTCAGAATTTACTCAATGGCTGATGACGTCTTTATTTTTGCCTCTACTTCCTACCTGGATGAACCAGAGAACACCAGGTTTGCTCTCCAAACCCATTTCTAGCTGTCCTTCCAAGTCCCCAAGTCAATCACACAGATGCTCCATTTCTAATCATTCTTTCCCCAGCTTCCTCAAGATGACCTCCAATCAGTCAGGGTATCCCTGATGCCATCCTATACCCAGCCCCAAAGCATTACCTTCTGTCTCCGAAAGTTCTGAATCTGTCCCGCATTTGTTCTCAAATGGTGGTCAGCACTTATTCTCACCTGCGAATGACTATTTTGAACACTGGGGTTATAACCATTTGAGAACTTCTAGGCCTTCTGCTTGAAAGAAAAGAGCTTCTACTGCTTCAAAAAATGTAAATACAAATTTTAAAAATTGATATTTTAGGGGCTGGACAGATGGCTCAGCAGTTAAGAACACTGCTCTTCCAGAGGACCCAGGTTTGATTTCTAGAATTAACATGGTGGCTAACCATCCATAACTCCAGTTCCAGGGAATCCAACACCCTCTTCTGACCTCTAAGGGTATTGCAGGACACAAGCACACTTACATACATGCAGGCAATACATTCATACACATAAAATAAAGATAATAAAATATTTTCTTAAATTGGTATTTTGCTGGGCTTGGTGGCACATGCCTTTAATACTAGCGCTCAGGATGCAGAGGCAGGCGGATCTCTGTGAGTTCAAGGCCAGCCTGGTCTACATAGTGAGTTCCAGGACAGCTGGGGCTACAGGGAGACGCTGTCTCAAGAAGACCACAAAACAAACAAAAAAAATTAACTTTAAAAAAAATTTGATATTTTAAGACATCTGAAACCTGGCGTAGTGGCATAGCCCTACGAGAGTGGCATAGCTGCTCGAGAGACTGAGGCAGGAGGATCATAAGTTCAAGTTCAGCCTGGACAACATAGTGAGACCCTCTCAAAATTTAAAAAGAGGTGGGGTAGAGTGGGGTGAAAATATAACTCAGTAGTCTGAGCACTTACCTAGCATGCACAAGGGTTCTATCTCTAGTAGGTGCAATGACAGCAACGGAATTTATTTGAGCCAAATGTACTGGCCATACTTTTAACCCCAGCACCCCATAGGCTGAGGCAGGAGATTTTGAGTCTGAGGTCAAGCTGGGCTACACATAGTAAGACTCTCAAAAACTAAAATAAAATAAACAATAAAACAATGTTTAGAAAGATTGACAGTTTCTCTTTGTTGTCTTTAAATTGAGACACAAAAATTGACTTCAATTTCCCTTTTCAGTAAAAGTTTACACATTGCCACAATAAGTTCATTTTTAAATGTATTTGTTTTTATTTATGTGTATGTATGTGTATGCAGATGCTCAGCGAGGCCAGAAGAAGGTGCTGGATCCTGGGGAGCTGAAGTTATAGGCAGTTATGAGCCTTGATATATGTGTTGGGAATCTATCTGGGTCCTCTGGAAGAGAAGGAAGCACTTTTAACAGCTCAGCCATCTCTCCATTTTCATGAATAAATGAATGAATTGATGGATGTGGAGCCAGGCTTGGTGGTGCTCACCTTTAACCCCAACACTGGGAGGAGGGGGGCGGGGGACAGGAGGAGGATCTCTGTGAGATTGAGGCTGACCTGGTCTGGTCTACATAGCAGGTTCCAGGTCAGCTGGGGCTACAGGGAGACCTGGTCTCGAAACAAGTCTAGAAAAGGGTTGCAGAGATGATAAGAATGTTTATTTTCTATTTTTCTAAGATAAATATGAATTTAAGAATCTTTTTCAAAACTTTTTTTTAATTTTAAATTTTGTGTGTGTGTGTTCATGCCAACAAGGCACATGTTGTCAAAGGACAGCTTCCAGTAGTTGGTTCTCTCCCCCACCATGTGGGTCCCTGGGCTCCTTCAGGTCTTTGGGCTTGGCTGCAGGCTCCTTTAACCACTGAGCCAGTTTATCAGAACGGAATATGTTTCTTATACGACTGAAAAATTAAGAATGCTTCTGAATTATTTTCCTTGAATCCTTACTATATGTTTATTTTTCTCCATCTAAATAATTTCTTCAAGCTTCACAACTACAGCCTTTAAATGAAATATTTAAGTAAGACGAATCTGGGAAGAGGAAACTGAGGGTGAATAGGCTCAAGGGTACATTGTATACATTATGAAATTGTCACAGAATAAATAAAATATTCAAAAGTATTATAAAAGTGAATTTATTAAATTCCAGGAGAAGCGTTTGAAGACAGGAAGACAATTCGTAACGCGAAGTAGGGCATACAAACAGCTTTTATCATCTCAACAGCTTTGCTTTTTACTTAAGCCTTTTTTTCCGCCCTGTAAATAATTTCTAGCGGACTTGAAAGGCTTGTTAAGAAGGAATCCCTGTACAGGGAAGGCTGGAAGGAGAGCGTTAGAGCCTCTGCGGAGACCCCCTCTGGGTCCCCTTCCTTATCAGGGTTTGGACTTGCCCACAGCCTCATCTTGTTAGGTTGCTTGTCTCCATCCCCCAGATTCTTCGAAAATCCGTGGAAGCCCATCCTGACCCCTGGGAGATCGCCTCTGTCCTCGGACTGTGTATTCTTCCACTTGGTCCCAGCTTTGTCGTGAGTTAAACAGAAACCACTAGATTGTGCACAATCTCCGCTCTTCAGATTTTAACCCCAAACTCTGACTAAAGGAAAAGTAGGGCTGGGCTAGAAATATACACAGAACCCGCTGCAGCCGGTTTCTCCTAAGCCCAGCGCCTTTAATGGCAGCGCACCTCCAGGACGCGACCCTCCAGGGAGGATGCCAGCCTCACTCAGCCCAGAGAGGGGGTCCCGGGAAGCAGCGCGCCCCGCCCGTACCAGGTTAGGACCCAGAGGCGTCACGCGCTTGGGTTCCCCACAGGCCCCGCCCTGCGGCCGGCACAGCCAATCCCAGCGCGCTGGCCGGCAGCTGGGCGGGCTGGACAGGACCGCGGCCGGGGAGGCTTTAAAGCCCGAGTCCGGCGAAGGTCTGCCAGATTCTGGAACCTCGGCTACCTCCTGGGAGTCGCGTCCGCGGAGTGCGCGTGCGCAGCTGGCCGCCCCAGGTGAGGACCCCAGCGGGTCCAGGCGCTGCGTTAGCCGGGGCTGCGGGAGGAAGAGAGAGCGTGCGGGGCCGGGGACCACAGCATCTGCAGCCCGGGTTGGGGTCGGGGAGGGCGGCAGGGGACTGCAGCGCCGGCCGGGACCTCTCGGCCTCCCCGGGTCGGCAGGCCCGGCTTCGGGAGCGGGATCGTCGTCAGGCCGCGCGGTCTCGGGGCCTAGAGGGACTGGCACGGGCAGCTGGACCCTTGCACGCTGAGTCTCCGGGTCCGCGGCTCCCCGTGCCGCCATAACACCAGCTGGCGAGGGCGGAGCGGGCAGTACGCCCCCGGACCAGGCCCCTGAGTCTAACCTGGATCACCGAGGGTCAAGGCACCGCGAGAGCTTCAGGAAGGTCGGATTCCGACCCATCCCGCCAGCAATGCATTAAAGTGTGTGAGGTGGCATCCTAACTTTTAGAGACCCCTGTGTCCTACTTGGGGTGTTATGACTTCTTAGTGAAGTTTTACCTGAGAGACCCCAGTACTGTCAGTAAATGACCAACCACTTTCTTTTTTCTTAGTTGCTGGCTTAAGATTCTGAACCATACAATTTTCTAGGAGACCTACCAAGTCTGTATAGCACAGCACTACAATAATGGAAAAGTGTTTTAAGTGTTTATACCTTTTTCTTTTTTTAAGATGTTGTAGTCCTGGCTGGCCTCGAACTCGCAGATCCACGGGCCGCTACCTCCAGAGTGCTGGGATGAAAGGCGCGTGTTACCACTCCGGGCTCAACTAACTTTAAAAAAAAAAATTAATTCCTTGCTTGTTTCCACTTACACCCACATGTGGTGATGTTTCTACTCTGTTAAGGTAGCTTTAACCATTTAAAGGAATTGTTTTGCAGTCTGGTTGATGGCTTATCCCTGGAATCCCAGCCCTTGCCTGTGAGTTATACAAGACCCTCATCAGATCCCTCATTTCATTTCTTTTTCTTCCTAGGTTTTAGAACCATGAATCTTTCGCTCTTCCTGGCAGCCCTCTGCTTGGGAGCAGCCTTGGCTACTCCAAAATTTGATCAAACATTTGATGCACAATGGCACCAGTGGAAGTCCACACACAGGAGACTGTATGGCACGGTTGGTAACATTTAAGGTCCTACAGAGAATGCCTTCCTTGCTGTTGGAAGTTCTAGCCGGAGAGTAGCTTCTAAAACCCAGCTGTTAACAAGGCCTAGCCTAATCACACCCATTGAGCACAGTGTAGCAAACATCCCTGTTGTCACTGGGCAAGGGGAATGTCTTTCTGACTTATGGCATCTGTGACCCAGGGCTCCTCTTCATCTGGGATGGTAGATCCACTTTGTGATGAGGGCTGAACTGGTTTTGGGTTTTTGTGGTTTCTTTGGTTTGGTTTTTGTTGTTGTTGTTGTTGTTTTTTATTTTGTTTTTATGGTTTTAGTTTGAGACAGGGTCTCACTATGCCTATAGTTCTGGCTGACCTGGAATTCAGAGATTGCATAGAGAGCCACCTGCCTCTCTGTGCACGATCCCAGGATCAATAGCATGATCCTGGTTATTGAAATTTTAGTAGAAATAAACTGGCAGTTCTCTTTGCCTCTAGAATGAGGAAGAGTGGAGGAGAGCAGTGTGGGAGAAGAATATGAAAATGATTGAACTTCACAATGGAGAGTACAGCGAGGGGAAGCATGGCTTCACCATGGAAATGAACGCCTTCGGAGACATGGTGAGTGACGGTGCCTTGCTGTGCTTCCTCACCTTGGTTTTATTTTTTATTTATTTTTTTTATGTGTATGAGTGTATTGCCTACATGTATGTGAGTGCACCCGTGTCGTGCAGTGCTGTGGAGGTCAGAAGAGGGCTTTGGATTCCCCTGGAACTGGAGTTAAGGACAGTTTGTAGCCACCGTGTGGGTGCTGGGAATCAAACCCAGGTCCTCTACAAGAGCAGTCAGTGCTCTTAAACGCCGAGCCATCTCTCCAGCCCCCTTGGTTTTATTTTTACAAATTAATCTCTTGCATTTTCAACTTTGTGATTTTCTTTTGTTTTGTTTGCTTTGTTTTTGTTTTTCTTTACGTGTCCTTGAAGACCAATGAAGAGTTCAGGCAGGTGATGAACGGCTATCAACACCAGAAGCACAAGAAGGGGAAAGTGTTTCAGGAGCCTCTGATGCTTCAGAGCCCCAAGTCTGTGGACTGGAGAGAGAAGGGCTGTGTGACGCCTGTGAAGAATCAGGTATGACAGCTGGGAGATAGCTCATCGAGGAAGTGCTTGCCACACAAGCATGAGGGCCTAAGTTGGATCCCCAGAGCCTGTGCAAGAAAAGGCTGGTGTGGTATAATCTCAACATCTGGGAGGCAAGACAGGTTCCAGGGCCTTGATGGCCTGACAGCCAAATAAATCAGTGAGTTCCAGGTAAAAGTGAGAACCTGTCTCAAAAAACAAGGCAGACAGTGACTGAGGAACAGCATCCAAAGTTGACCTCTGGCCTCTACATACACCTACACCAGTATACATGTGTAACAGCATACACACAAGCACATATATACACATATACCCCTATCCCCCCAAAAGAATCGGGTATGACCATGTCTGATTTACACTTCTACAGAAAAGCCAGGAAGAATTTAGCATGTTTGCTTTGGTATATTGTAGCATGACATGAAATTCTCTCTTTATTATTTGACAAATTCATACACCCAACCCCCCATCCCCCTTGTCCACACCAACCCTCCTTATCCCACTATCATGCCTTATTTTGTGGCTGAGTTTAATCAGCCATCTTGCCTTCGTGGGCATAGGTGTTTAGCAGCCATCCACTGAAGTATGGGCTGCTCACCAGTGGCTATACCACTGAAAACAATAAACAACTCCCCCTCCCCCAGCAGCCATCAACTGTGGGGTTGTTCCTCCCGGAGCAGCCAGGTGCTGTGAGCAGCTTCAACATACCCCTGTCACTTTGGGGCTGGCCTTAATCTCTCAAGTGCTAGGATTACAGGCATGTACTGCCACACCCAGCTTCCTGTTTACTAATTTTTAAGAGTATGCATATATAAAACCTGTTGGCATTCTTTGTCTTGTAAACAGGTCAACTTTTTTCTCTTTTCAGGGCCAGTGTGGTTCTTGTTGGGCTTTTAGTGCAACTGGGGCACTGGAAGGACAGATGTACCTTAAGAATGGCAAATTGGTCTCACTGAGTGAGCAGAACCTTGTAGATTGTTCTCAGGCTCAAGGCAATCAGGGCTGCAATGGTGGCCTGATGGATTATGCCTTCCAGTACATTAAAGACAACGGAGGCCTGGACTCAGAAGATTCCTATCCTTATGAAGCAAAGGTAAAACAAAAAGCCTTTGTTTCTTACCATTCCAGCTGTTTTCAGAAAGTGGAACATTTGCAGAGATAAGTTTTCAGAATTCATATATTAGATGATAGAATATTTGGCAGTATTATCAAATCATAGCCTTTGCATAGTTCTTTGAACTATTCCTGCTTATATAGCATAGAGAGTATGACCCATTCTGTATCCAGTTGGACAAAACCTGAGGGGTCTCACTGAGGAATTGTCTACTTTTAAGTTTCAAATCAATTAACAGCATTCTAGTCATTTAATAATTTATAAGTTCTGACTTAACATCATGAGCTACAAATTGCTGAGTATTTTGTTTCTAGAACTAATGTTCCAAGAGAGGCAAATGGTTGTGATCAAGTCTCTCTCCCCTCTTTGAACTTTGAAAGGATGACTCCTGTAAGTACAAGCCTGAGTTTGCTGTGGCTAACGACACTGGGTTTGTGGACATCCCTCAGCGGGAGAAGGCCCTCATGAAGGCTGTGGCGACTGTGGGGCCCATCTCAGCCGCGATTGATGCAGGCCACGCATCCTTCCAGTTCTATAAGAGAGGTAATTGTCACAGTTCGAGCCACCTGCTTTCTAGGACTGTTAGGATCTTGAGTGACTTTAATGTAGAGATGTTTCCATTTGACTAATTAGGCATTTTCTCATGGTTATAAACTCTTCACAAATACATTTTTAAAGAGTTATATTTAATTAGTGTATGTGTGGGATCTGCAAGAGAGTTTTGTGCATGTGGGTGTAGATATCTGTAAATGCTTCAGATCCCCTGGAGCTGGAGTTTCAGGAGGCTGTGAGCCACCCAGTGTGGGTTCTGGGAACTGAACTTGGGTTCTCTGCAAGCAGTATGTGCTCTTAACTGCTGAGCCATCTCTTCAGACATTAAAAAAAAATTCATTGCATTTATTTTGGTGATCGAGTACATGTGTGCCAGGGTATATATGTGGGGATCAGAGGACAACTTTCAGGAGTCAGTACTCCTCCTACTGTGTGGGACCCAGAAGTCAAACTCATGTTGTCAGGTTTGGCAAGCAATTTTACCTGCTGAGTAGGTTTAATACCGTTTAAATATTTTGAATCACTCTGTAAATAGAACCCAATTTACCTAAGTCTTCTGATTGCTGAATCTTTTTTCCCAAAAAAATGTTTAGTGTTAACGACTCAGACACTGAGCAACCCTGTGGCTCAAGCATGGGCTGGGGGTGGGTTGCAAAGAAAGGCTTTCTTTGGGAGATTGTGGTTACAACTGGTATGTTTGCTAGAAGATGGGGCCTAAATCACCTTAAGCTTTAAAACAAATACTTGGTTTTGGGAAAATTTGGGAGACTAAGGATGTAGCTCAGCAGAGTGCTTGCCCAGGGAGCATGAAACCCTGGGTTCGATTCTTAACACCACATGAACCAGGCATGGTGGTACATGTCTGTAATCTCAACACTCAGGAGGTAGAAGCAGGAGGATTATGAGTTCAAAACCAGCTTTGATGATGTAGCAAGTTCAGACCCTATCTCAAACTATTTTTTAAAATAAATGTCTTGGACTTGAAATTTTTTCTGGTGAGTATAAGTGGGGGATTCCTTTCTATTACCCATTACTATTTTTTTTTACTAATATCTTCCACTGTATCTGGACTCTATGGCAGGATGAATTTTGAGATGCTGTCCTACTCTGGAGTGGGTCACTGTCCTGTGGCAATTGGAACCTCTCATCCAGTGTTGGTTTTCCTCTCCAGGCATTTACTATGAACCAGACTGCAGCAGCAAGGACCTGGATCATGGAATTCTAGTGGTTGGCTATGGATTTGAAGGATCAGATTCAAATAACAACAAATATTGGCTTGTCAAGAACAGGTATGACTCTGAATAAAATATTTCAAATTGTAATGGGAATTCTTGTTTGAGATTAGTATTTATTAGTATTCAATTTTAGAATCCCAAAAGTGAAGTGTTCTTGTTTGATTATAAGAGTCTATACTAAGTGTGTTGGGACGATTCATACGGATTTGTAACATTGCATTTCTAAGTTCTGAAATTCTTCATAGTTTGCAATCCCTCGGCCCCAGAGGTTTTAGCTGAAGACGGGGAACTGTGGATTTGCATGCTGCACACTTTTTTTTTTCTCCAGTTTTCAACGTGATACAGTTAGCAGAAACTTCAGCCTGTGTGCCTCTTTGTGTCATCTGATGCTGGGCCTTTGCATTTTTTTCTCAGCTCTCAGTAGCCTTAAAGCCTATCAGGATTAGTTTTCATTATCTTTAGTTGATATAATGTGACTGTCGTGGTGCTGTTCTGCCTTGATTTCTTCTCAAAAGTTGAGGAAGGCAGCATATAGTGGTGTGCCTTTAATTCTAGCACACAGGAAACAGAGACACCTGGATCTCTGAGATCCAGGCCAACCTAGTTTACGTAGTAAGTTCCAGGTCCTGTGGCTACAAAGAGACCCTGTCTCAAGACCAAAAAGAAAAGTTGAGGGGGTGCTGAGGATATAGCTCAGTTGGTAAAGTGCTTGTATTTATTTGGAACATGCTATGGTGTGCATGTGGAGGTCAGGGGACAGTTTGTGGGAGTCAGTTCTCTCTTTCCACTGGTTTTCCCTGGTACCAGATAAAACCCAGTGTGGTACATGCCTATAATCCCAGCACTGGTGGAAGCAGGCAGATCAGGGGTTCAAACTTATCATCCACTACATAGTAAATTTGAGGCCAGTCTTGGCTACAGAAGACCCTGCCTCATACATGCAGGCAAAAACTCGTACACATAAAATAAAAATAAATAAATTTTAAAATAATGAGGGACTGGGGAGATGACTCCATGGGGAAAGTGCTTGCTACTCAGTCATGAGGACCTGAGTTTGGATCCCAGCCCCCACATAAAAGCCATGCACCACAACACACCTGTAACCCCAGTGCCCCAGTTGGGGAAGGGGTTGCTTGATGAACCTGGAGGTTCCAGGTCCAGAGAGAGATCCTGTCTCAAAATAGGGAGAGTGATAGAGGAAGACACTGGTGTCAACCCGGCCTCCACGTGTGCACCCACACAAAGCATGCATACACACACAGAGTTTAAGACCCACAGGAATGGGTGCATCTATGTGTCTTTATGTGAGGTCTGATAGCACTTAGGGTAGGTGGTTAGTGCAGTGGTTCTCTTTTTAAGCATTAACTAATTTTTCTTGAACCTCTTTCAGCTGGGGTCCCGAATGGGGTGCAGAAGGCTATGTCAAAATAGCCAAGGATAGGAATAATCACTGTGGAATTGCCACTGCGGCCAGCTACCCCACCGTGTGAGCTGACAATGGTAATAAAGGCCTTGGACAGCATGTCTGGAGGGACTTTATCTTAAAACTGACCAAACCCTTATTGAGACAAAGTACTTGAATCATTGAGGATCCAAGTTATAATTTGAATTCTGTGACATTTTTACAAGGGTAAAATGTTTCCACTACTTCTAACTTCTGTTATAAACAGCTTTATAATACTGAAGAATATTGCTTAATTCTGAGACTGGAATTTTCATTTTATAAAAGAATGTATAAAGCTTTCTTTACCTTTTAAAAATAAACTTTTGTTCAGTATGTACAAGTGGGACTTCGGTGTAATATGTTGACTTTATGTAGTCAGAAAATGTTTGAGTAGTGGCGCATACCTTCAATCCCAGCAGTGGGGAGGCAGAGGCAGGTGGATCTCTGTAAGATGCAGGCCAGCCTGGTCTACATATCAAGTTTCAGGCCAAAAGTGTTTGGGTCTAGCACTGGCTCAGGGTATCCATGATAACGGCAGGAGAAAGGTGAAGGTGCTGGGGTCTTCTGGCTTTTCTAATTGAAAGTACACAGATTTGACCTTGGCTTCCCATTGACTATGTATAACCTAATACTGCTTACAGACTTTTTAAATTGTTTGAATTGTGTATAGTGTGTGTGAGTGCAGCATGTTCATGCCCCAGAGCATGTATGGAAATCAGTTCTGCCCTTCTGCCTTCCACTGTGGACTCTGGGGATTGAAGTCAAGTCATCAGGCTTGTACAGAAAGCACTTTTAGCTGCTGAGGCATCTCACTGGTGCATTTTTTTTAATTAGGGAATGGAGCATGCCATAGAGGGTATGTATAGAGGTCAGAGGACAATTCGTAGGAGTCATTTCTTCCCTTCCACCATGTTGGTCCCAGGGATGGAATTCCAGTTCTTAGGCTTGGTGGCAGGTGCCTTTACATGCTGGGCCATCTCAGCAGCCCTACTAGATTTATTTTTAAATGACAGATAATTAACATATGTACAATCACAGTCTCTCAACCTCCTGAGTGTTAAGATTACAGACTGTACTGACATACTTAGTTCCAAATCTCAAATCTGGGAAAATCTAGCAAATCCGACAGGATGAGGGTAAATTGAGTAGAAATGCCAGGTATGGTGGCTGACACCTTTAATCAGGAGGCAGAGGCAGGCAGATCTCTATGAGCTCAAAGCCAGCCTGGTCTACAAAGTAACCAGGCCAGCTGGGGCTACAGGGAGACCCTGACTTAAAAAGAGGTGGCTATGTGTGTGATGAAACTGCAGTACTGTCAGAAGTCTTTCTACCTGCAGGTGACAGCCATACACTGCTTTGTAGTTCTAAGAAAAACCAGGCCCAGGTGGGCTGCTGGGTATTTTGGTTTTGTTGTGTCATCTCTGATAAGAGTCCACATAACTGCCTGGGGAAACCTTGAGCCACCCAGGATTAGTAAAAACACATTGAACAGTTGTGATTAACACACCTAGGTATTTGGTAATAGATAGAGAAATGTATTCAAGGTCCCCAGGAGATCAGGAAAGACTATAAAAGTCCTTTGGCTTTGAGAAATCATAAGTAAAGGGCAGGCCAGAAGTCACTAGACCAAACAGACTTCAGTAACTTAATCCCTGACTTAAAAATAAATTTGGAAGGGAACAAAACAGTCTAAGCAGAGTTACAGGAATAGTGATAAAGTACAAATAAAATGGTATTTATTTTCTTGTTTATGAGAAGGAAATCCTACCAAAGTTGTGTGAGAATTGGGGGTAAGTATTGAGATTGCCCCACAGCATCGGTCTTTAGCAGGAAAACAAGTTGTAAAAATATTTTTGCATTCTTTAGGCCAAATGCAGATATACGTGTATGTGTAAAGCCTAGGTTATGTCTATTTTCAGTCAAATAAGGAAATGCAAGCAATAAGCTGGTAAAATACTTAATTGAACCAGTCTATTGTGAAGATGAGAGATGGGGAATAGGAATGAGATTCACATTCCTTGGGGTGGCCTTTGCCCACGGCCCTTTCTCTCTCCTGAAAAAAGGTTTAACAGTCTTTAGTACGTATTTATTGTATTGGGGGTAGCACGTGGATTCTATGGTACCTGTATGGAAGTCAGAGGAAAACCTGTAGAGGTCAATTCTTCCACCATGTGGGCCTTGAGGATAGGACTCTCAGGTCATCAGGCTTAGCAACAAGTGCTTCCAACTGCCAAGCCATCTTGCTGACTCTACATTCTTATTTATTTTGTTGGGGGCAGGGTCATGTGTGTGTGGAGGTCAGAGGGCAGCTTCATGCTGAGCCATCTCGTTGACCCAGAAAGTTTCTTTATCTAGCTCTGCAATATCAGTCTAATTCAACATTGTCTGTGGACTGCTTGGGCTCCAGGGAAACTTAAAGCACTAAGTTGAATGAACCTCTGATGACTTATTTAAATACAGTGTCAAGACTGTCAAAGAGAACCCTCAGATGTCCAAGTATAATGGAGATACTTAAAGGTTTTGTAATTTTCAAAGATGCTGATGGACTTGAAAAATCAATTGGGAAGCATAAACTTATTTTCCTCTTCTTCAGTGTCTAAAATATTACCCTAGTTAAATTGCAGTGGAACTAGGGGAAGATGAGAGATGACTGAGCAAATCAAGCTGGGGTGCTCAGGTCACAAGGTAAGCTAGAACACCAAGTATCTTACCAGAGGGGAGGGATCCAGAAACTTCCACAGCAGAACATATGTTCTGCCTGTGAAATTTGAATTTTTTATTACATTTACTGGGGTGGCAGGGGGCATGAGTGACAGAGGACAGGAATTGGTTCTCTCTTTCCAACATGTAGGCTCCAGATCAGGTTGACTGGCTTGGCAGCAAACACCTTTACCCACTGAGCTCTCTCACCTTACCAGCCCCCAAACTAAGATCTTAAAAAGAACAAACAGTGTATTTCCCAGAGCACTACACAGTAATCACTGAAATACACAAAGGCTCATTCTCTCTCCAGCACACTTTTTTTTGTTTGTTTTTGAGACAGGGTCTCCCTATAGCCCCAGCTGGCCTAGAACTTACTATGTAGCCCAGGCTGGCCTTGATTTCATAGAGATCCATCTGCCTCTGCCTCCTGAGTGCTGGGATTAAAGTGCTCCACACCCAGCTCTCTTCAGCACATTTTAAAACTTCATGTTATTTATTCATTGAAGTTCTGTTGAGCACCTAGACGACAGGGCTACACCACCTCTAGAGACTTAAGAATGAAGTTAAGGGGCTGGAGAGATGGCACAGTGGTAAGAGCACTGGCTGGCTGCTCTTGCAGAGGACCAGGGTTTTGAGTCCCAGCACCCACATGGCAGCTAACAACTGTCTGTAACTCCAGTTCCAGGGGCTCAGACACCCTCTTCTCACCTCTGCAGGTATTACATGACATGAGTACACCTACCTACATGCAGGCAATAACATTTAGACACATAAATTTAAAAAGAATTTTTTTGAAAAAAGAATGAAGTCAATAGTCATGGTTCCTCCCTGCCCACAGGAACCTTCATCTGTTACCATAGCCACTTGTTTGTAATCTCATTGGCTGACTGCTGGGGAAGCTGACAGGTACCTATAGACTCAAAACCTTGCCTGTGAGGTCACCCTTTGAAAATTCACATGGGATATAAACATCACGTTATTTGCCTGTTCAGAGAAGTCTTCCTACATACTTCCAGTTTTCCTTTTGCTCCTTCCAAGTTTGGGACCAGTCAGACCCTTGGCCACACACAGCCCATGAAATCAGTGTTTCGTCCTATCCGATCATTTCTCCTTACAAAGTGCATTACGAGGTACAGTGCTCAGGACCCCACCCAGCAGGGTTCTCTTCACCCTATGCTCCAGGGACATCCCAGAAAAGGGACAGCCACTGCCACTCTCAAGTATTGTTTGCATACAGCTCCAAGCCCTCCGAAGCAGCCTCAAGCTTTCTCATCAATTGATTATAGAGAGCTCTCCATAGTGCCATGGGTGTGGACTGGAGAGAAGGTAACAGGCCAGGACCATCAGCATTTAGGACACTTTCCCCATGTAATTTACCATGCCTTAAGAACCTGCTCAAACCCAACCATGAATACCAGTTCTGTTTGATGATGGAGTGTTGTTATTCAAGTTTTAGGTCATAGAGGATCAGTCAACACCCAGTTCATGATGGGCAGTTTGGGTCACACGGTAACTAGATGGCACATGGTTAAGTATTCAGTGCCTAAAGCCCAATCACAAAACAAAATGGCTGTGGAGATGGCTCAGTGAGTAAAACTATGTGCAGTGCAAAAGTGAAGACTGGAATCCAGATCCCCAAAACATATAAATAAAGCCAGGTACAGTAGCACATGTCTGTAAATCCCTGAGCTTGTATGACAGGATGAGAGGTGCAGACAGGAGAGTCCACAGAAACCTTCAGGCCAGGTGGCCTGATACACACACACAGCAGAGAACAAGAGACCCTACCTCAAACCAGGTGGAAGGCAAGGACTAGCATCCATGTCTGAGCTACAGAATGCATGCATCAGTACACACACAAAGATTTCAAAATTATCTGCACATGGCCTTTTCCCCAATCCTAAGGTCTGCACTGTGGCTCAGCCGTACAGCCCTGTCAATGCTCCATCTCCGTCTGTGTCCCTATGAGTCACTGACACTTGGATCTCCTGGGTCACATGACCAAAGTGGCAGAGCAGCACAGAGTGTAGCCTGAAGCTATTGCAAAGCACTCTCATCTGGCCCCTCTCAAAAGTCACAGCTTTGGTGGTTATTTTGGACATGGACCAGAGTGGCAGCCAGAATCCAAAGCGGCTCCCAAAGTGTTGGGCATCTTTTGTGGCTCAGAGTGACAGCCAGAATCCAAAGCGGCTCCCAAAGTGTTGGGCATCTTTTGTGGCTCAGAGTGACAGCCAGAATCCAAAGCGGCTCCCAAAGTGTTGGGCATCTTTTGTGGCTCAGAGTGACAGCCAGAATCCAAAGCGGCTCCCAAAGTGTTGGGCATCTTTTGTGGCTATAGGAGGGGATGGATGCACCATCCTAGCCTTCAGCTTAGAAGAGACATCTTAACATATGCCACATAACTGGACACATAGCAAGTAGTTTCACCTGACACACAAATGTCTCATGAAGTTACTACTTCTTACTCACTAGTTCCAATCAGCATAATGTCATCTGTGTCCTGGACTAGTGTGTCTAATGGAAGGGAAAGGCAATTAAGAGTTCTGAAGACTAAATTACAACATGGCAGGAAAGTGGATGCTCCTCTGAGGTAGGACAGTAAAGGTGTATTACTGACTTTGCCAACAGAGGAAAGACTGCTTTTAGTGGTCTTTACTAACAGATATCAAGAACAACACATTTGGGGCTAGGGGTATAGCTCAGAGTGCTTGCCTGGAATGTGCAGGGTTCTGGGTTTAGTCCTCAGCACTGCCAAAAGAAGGGAGCTTTTGCCAGATCCACAAGGGCAAAGAATCCATACCAGGGAATGGGTTGATTTGCTCAAGCAATGAAACCACACATAGAGGCTGGAGAGATGGCTCAGCAGTAAAGAGCATTTGCTGCTCTTCCAGAGGTCTTGCGTTGAGTTCCCAGCATCCCCATCAGGCAGCTCACAACTGTCTGTAACTCCAGCTCCAGGGATCCAGAGGATCTTTTGGCCCACACATGCATACACATAGAGAAACATAAATAAAAATACTTTTTTTAAAAAAAGAAACCACACATGGAGCAGCATTTGCTGTTAGTGTCAGGCTTGATGAAGTTTTCAATAATTTACTTTCATCCTCCAAGATTTAGCTGCTTATTTCTTGGGCCAAAGAAGACCAGAAAGGGAAGGTGTTGAAAATATCACCCTGCACCCTTCAAGAACTTGGTGAAGGCACTGCAAGTGAAAGCAGCCTTCTGTCCTCAGGTCAGGGATTCTGCCAATTGCTGTGTGTCCATTCCAGTTACAGTCACTGTAGAACTTCGGAGATAACAACGCTGAACCCACTGTAAGATGGACAGATGCTAAAACTCCACTGACCACCTCACTCCCACAAACCCATACTTTCCCTTCTGGACCACAGTTGCTGTTTTGAGTGTCCCAGAGTCTTCTATGATTCCAGATCCAATGCCCCCAATGTCTGATTTATACCCATTCTCCCATGTGCATAGTCGTCTTGGCAAGGGGCAGTAAGTTCCTTTGGGAAGACTGAGAAAAACTACAATATAAATTTTTGGCAGTCACGCAGACATCCTTCTGGTTACTTAAGGTATTTGGGTCTACAAACTAGCTCAAGTCTGGAACTGATTGAGGGTCCAAGATTTCTAATCCAAATTAGACTCTGCCCACTTGCCCTAGAACTCTTTTGCTTTGAGGTCAAGTAAGAATTGAGTAGTTTACCATCCATCTCTCTTCTGTGATTACTGTTCCTGACTAGCTAAGGCCATAAGTTTCTGCAAGTCAGACTACTCTAACTGCTGTTCTGACTCTTCTGTCCACTACAATAATCTTGTCCACTTAGTCTTTGGTGATTAAGTGCCATCATTTGACCCCTTGCCAATTCCCATTGCTTGGAGTTTGGTGACAAGAGTTCCCACTGTGATTCCAGATCTTTGGAGAAGAAACACAGACTTCTTCAGGAATACTGAAACTCCTCACGAATTTATTTCTCACAGCCACAGTGAAAGATGTATCCCCTTACGAAAAAGTATTTATGACACTTGTCAAATCCTAGTAAGGAAGACCATATTCAAGGCCATCATAATAGGTATAGAAAACCACAGTAGGATAGATATTACAGTCATGGAACGATACTGGGCTCAGCTCCAAAATACATGGGATGGTTTGCTTGGGTTTATGTTGTTTTGTTTCATTTACATGTGTGCCCATGTGGGCTAACACACAAACCTGCGTATAATCAGAAAACAATTTGTCAGGAACCGGTTCTGTCCTTCCATGTGCGTTCCAGGGATTGAATTTAGGTCATCAGGCTCGTTGGCAGCCCCCTTGCCCACTAAGCCATCTCACCATCCTGGGCCAGACACCCTATAGTTTTTTTTAACAAGAGTATCACCAAGATTTTGAGCTTCAGGAATAAGACCAAGACTCTTCAAGGCCAAATGGGGAAACTTCAAGATTATGGAGAGTTAAAAAGCTATAAACCAGCCGGGCGTGGGAGCGCACGCCTTTAGTCCCAGCACTCCGGAGGCAAAGGCAGGCAGATCTCTGTGAGTTCAAGGCCAGCCTGGTCTACACAGTGAGTTCCAGGACAGCTGGGGCTACAGGGAGACCCTGTCTCAAAAAGACCAAAAAAAGAAAAGAAAGCTGTAAACCAGAACAAATTACCTTGGGCTGTTTTCAGCCCCTTCGAAAGCTATCCACTGCCCACATCTGCGTCTGACCTAATGTCTGGTGACCATCAAAACTCAACCATTATTCTTAGCAGAAAACTTGCTTTCACCATTCCAAGGGCCAAGAATGTCATCAGACAGTACTTGAAACCTACAGGTTTCCCCTGTTTCCCATAACTCACCTACCTGTAGCTTCCGCCAATGTATTCAGTCAATACTTTAATTTATAACTTTATTCTATAGTAATAGAAATCCCACGTAACCACTCTACAGTGGAACATGGTGTTTGGATAAACTGAATCTGTTTATCCTGGACCCTGGTCACTCATATTTGGTTCCAAAATAAACTATCTCTTATTCCCTTTAAAGTGAATAACTGTTTGTTTGTTTGTTTGTTTGTTTGTTTGTGATACAGGGTCTCTCTATGTAGCCCTGGCTAGCCTGGAACTTACTATATAGATCAGGCTGGACTTGAACTCACAGAGATCTACCTTCTTTTGCCTCCTAAGAACTGAAAACTGTTTTTTGTGTCGACATAATTAAGTCTGTCTGTCTTCCTTTTTCTTTCTTTATCTTTTTTCTTTCATTCTTATTCCTTCCTTCCATCCTTCTCCCTTCTTTTTTTTTTTTTTTTTTTGAGGCTGGGTCTCACATAATGCCGGCTATCCTTAAACTTGCTATATAGTTCAAGATATCCTTGAACTTCTGATCCTCCTGTTTCTACCTCCTAAGCACTAGGTGGCATGGGCTACCACACCTGGTTTAAGAGGTGCTGAGGATTAAACTCAGGGTGTCATGCATGCTAAGTGATTATTCTAGAAACTGAGCCACATCTTCAACCCCATCAAGTATTTTTTGACCAAGTGTTAATTCTCTAGCCCAAAACTGCTTCCCAGGAGAAGAAATAAAGTTATTCCCTGTTTAGCCAAACTATAAATAAGTTTATTTTCCTTCACCAAAAATAAAACTACTTCCTGAAGTCATTAAAACAATAGCTTAGCTGGGCATGGTGGCGCAAGCCTTTAATCCCAGCACTCGGGAGGCAGAGGCAGGCAGATCTCTGTGAATTCAAGACCAGCTTGGTCTACATAGCAAGTTCCAGGTCAGCTGGAGCTACAGGGAGACCTTGTCTCAAAAAGACACCCCACCTCCCCCGAAAAATAGCATAATACCTACCATTCACGGGGAAATACAAAATGCTTCAAGTTATACAATTTTATTTGACATCAAACAGACTCCAAGAAAACTCAGGATTAGGGTGCTAGGGTACTCCGTAACAAAGGTTGGAATCTGCTGCTTTTGCTCTGCTAAGATATAAAATTTCTCTCCTTCCATTTCACTTCTTTTCTGCCCATCCCCCAGCACAGAAACTCTTCAGTCCTCCTGCTCTGTGTGATTCCTGGAACACACTGGCTGTGCCACTTCAAAGCAGGACTTGGCAGGCAAAAGGAGTCTCTCTCCTTAAACGTGTTCAGAAGCCACAGAAGGGAAATCCGTGAGCACCTAAGTTGATTACCTTAGTCATGTGTGTCATTTTATAGCCAGTGTTTGACTGGACACATGGCTTTGAAAAGGGTGAGTGCTTTAAGAAAACAGAGGTTTTGTATAGTTGAGTCATAGTCTCAACAGCAACCTTACTGTTGTGGAAGAAGCACAGACCTGCCTAGGAAATGGAATGCTCAAGTGGAAGAAAAAGGCACAAGTGTACGGCCCTATGAATAATTCAGTACAATTTTAAAATTAGTCATAGATATGTCTGCAAGTACATTTTTATAATGTCCTTCAAGGATATAAGCCAGATATGCTTCTTGAAGCTGATGAAAGAGGCACCCTGTTTTGCACGTTGCATTATTTCAATTGCTAAAAAGTAATCAACGTGTCAGCTGATGATCTGAGTGACAGAGTGTTTGGCTGGCATGCGCCAGCCCTAGGTGTGATGCCCAGTCCACATAAAGCAAAACAACAAAAATAATCCACGTGCGAGCCAGGCATGGTGGTGGCATGCCTTCGGTCCCAGCTTCTTAGCAGAGGTGAGTGGAACACTTGAGCCCCAAAAGGTAAAATAACCAATATGCATTATTTTCATGAGGTAACAGATTTAGGATTACATAGTTGCAGGGGGCAGTAAAGAAGAGGGATGGACTGGTAACAGAAGGTCCTTAGATGACTTGATAAAGGCACATCTGCAACCCCAAGATTTCTTTTCCTGCGATCTGCTCTAACACAGTCCATGCACACAGCTCAGAATAAAGAATCACCACTGACTTTCGGGACTGTGGTGTGCTGCACACACGTGTCAGCAATACAGATGCTGAGAACGCTGGGCTGCTGCCTCTCATTTCTTAGTGCCAGCTGAGAGAGAGAAATGGTTTTGCTAAGGGCGAAATGGAGGGCAAGGGGAATGGGCCAGGAGACCTGATGCCACCACACACACGTGCCAGTATGCCACAAATGGTTCAGTGTGTGTCCTTTCCCTAGCTTTCTACAGCCTTTCCTCTCATGTTAAAAGAAGAGCAAACTGCACTGTAGTCACACAGCACTCAGGAGTGCGGGAAGACTGCTTGGCTTCTAGTTCTGAATTCGGCTCTTAAAAACCATGATATGGTGTCTCCCTGGGGGAGGCTAAGGAAAATTTCTGGGGTGGTGGTAATGATACAGGAATATTGGGGTGTCTGTCTTTGAGAGGGATGGAGCCTTTCTTGGTTCTTTGTACTTAGCTTGAGAAGCTAGAGTCCTGGAAACTCAGTGGCCACCAAAGCCACCTCATTTGAGAAATAAAATTCACGAACCATACAGGCTGAATTTTAGAAAGAAGTGTTTTTTCATAAAGAACTTGAAAGAGAGAGCGAGAGCGAGAGTGAGAGCGAGAGAGAGAGAGAGAGAGAGAGAGAGCTCCTGTACAGCTAGAAGGTCCCTGGTAATGGGATTCCCTTATCAACTCCAGGATGTAGTAGCAGAAAAAGAGGAGGAGGAGATGAGCTGGTCGGTCCAGTTCCCATTCCAGGTGTCCAGGTCCCTTGAGGTTCTGGTCACGTCCTCAGTATGGTTTCCAGGAACAAGGTACTCCTATCAGGAAAAGAGATAAGGAAAAAAAACCCAGACCCCCTTTATGGCATCCCCAACCTCTAGCTATGGTAGAACCAGAGGCATCTTTTGGCTTAGATAGTTCTGGCATCTATGGCTTCAGGCAAGGACAAATGTCCTGGCAGATCCAAGGACATTTCTAGTTCTTGGCCAAGAAAGAAACTGGTCAATTTTCTTTTGGGATATTTTTACATAAACTGTCTAAGCAATTTCTACCTCCTGTTCTCATCAGTAATGCTCTCTATCAGCTTTTGTTCTTTTGTTTCTTTGTCTTAGTCAGGTATTATTTAGCCCGAGTCAGACAGGAACTCAACTATGAAGTCCAGTTTGGCCTCAAACTCTTAACTCTCCTGTCTTTCTATTATATGTTGATAAGGATTTGGGTTATGTAAAGGGGTTATGTATTCGTTAAAACTCAAAAAAGTACAATTAAAATCTGTGTGTTTCATTATATATAACTTTATAATAAAAGAAACTGTCAACTGATAGAGTCACGGTATATACATTCAAAGGATTTAACAGGAAGTATTGATATCTACAAATTTTTTAAATAAGTTTTCACTTTTCTAGGGTAAATTTATGATTTAAATGTATAATTCAGTGTCATTAAATATTTTATATCATCATGTGTATTTACACCTAAACCTTTTGAGTCATCCAAACAGAAATTCTGTACCCAGTAAATAAGAACTCCCATGCTCCTCTCCCCCAAGTCCTTGGTAAAGTCTATTCTACTGTCTGTCTATTCAAATTTGCCTATTCTAAGTACCTCATATAATAGTTGTGGTGTTTGTGTTTGTGAGCGTATGTGTATATGTATGTTTGTGTATGTATGTGTGTATGCTTATGTGTATGTGTGCATATATGCATGTTTGTATATGTATGTGTATATGCTTATGTGTATCTCTGTATTTGTGCACATGTGTGTTACAGCATGCATGTATGAAGATGAGAGGACAACTTGCAGGAGTCTGTTCTCTCCTTCTACCATGTCCCAGGGGCCGAACTCAGGTTGTCAAGCTTAGTGACAAGCACCTTTACCTGCTGAGTCATCTCACACAGCAAATTTTTGTGCAACCCCAGGTACATACATACACATGTAAAATAGGGATACAAATCAATTATTTATGGATAATAAATTTAAGAAAATCCTTTGGTATACATAAATTTTCACCACTTCATTAAAGACTAAAGCAGACTGGCATAATGAGGTTGGTGTGCTGTTTTTACACAAATCTTGGTAGAACATTTGGTAGTGCAGCAGGAAATCTAGCTTCATCCTTACAGCTTTGCATAAATATGTACTACGCAGTGGCAGAAGTGTGTTTAGGGCTATTTCAAATGGTTGGAAATTCTGTCCTAATCCCAAACCAAATTTCATTTAACAAAAATTTTCAAACAGCAATTTTTTTTTGTCTTTTTTTCTTTTTGAGACTGGGTCTCCCTGTACCCTGAACTCACCATGTAGACCAGGCAAGCCTTGAACTCAGAGATCCACCTGCCTCTGCCTTCCAAGTGCTGGGACTACAGGTGTGCACCACCACACCTGGCTTCAAACAGCAATTTTTAAAATTAAACATTGTAATATAATACAGTTCAAAGATATACTAATTTCATACATGCTGAGGACTGACAATAGAAAACATGAATAATCTTTTTTTGCATAATGAAAGCAGTTTATTTCTCTTTCTTTAGACAGGAGTCCATGTACTGAAGGATGGCCTCAAACTAGCTGTGTAACCAAGAATGACCTTGAACTCCTGATCCGCCTATCTCCACTTCCCCAGTGCTGGGATTCAACCAGTTTGCCTGTTTTGTTTGTTGTTGTTTTTTTGTTTTGTGTGTGTCGTTTTGAGACAGGGTCTCCCTCTAGTCCCAGTTGTCCTGGAACTCATGTAGACCAGGCTGGCCTTGCTCTCACAGAGATTCACCAGCCTCTGCCTCCCCAGTGCTGGGATTAAAGGCGTGCGCCACCAGGCCCAGCCTTAAACCAGGAGCACGCTAGGCAAGCATGCAACCAACAGAACCCAAGCTAACTCCAAATTTACTGCATAAATGAGAGGATGACCTTGAACTTCTGATCCATCTGCCTCTACCTCTTAAGGGCTGGGATTATAGGCATCTTCTACCATGCCTGGTTTATGTGGTACTGAGCTGGAACCCAGGGTTTTGTGCATGCTAAGCAAGTGCTCTACCACCCAAGCCACATCCCCAGCACCAAATGAGCCATAACTTCAAGCCTAAAGTCATACTTTGTGTCACAGCTTCAGCCTCTTTGCCTTCCTTCAAGAACTGAGGCCACTCTTGTCCACAGAGGCCAAAGAAGAGAAGCGGGGGCGTGGGAAGACTTGGTCAGCCTTGAAGGTCACTAAGCCAGCCAGCAAAAGCACCTGCCATAAATCAGACCCTGTAAGTCCCTGATCTCCAGAGATGCCCACGAGGCAGTTTTTCCTGTTGGGGACACCTAGATGCTGCACTGATCCCTTCAGGGTTGCTCTTGGAGAAATCAGGGGGTGTTAAAATCCCAGGAGCTTCTGACTCTGAAAAGCCCATTCCCAGATGGGTCTGGAAAGCCTCCCAGAGCTTGCAGCGGGCCTTGTGACTTAAGGGTGTGGCCATCAGGGACTTGGCAGGCCTGCGAGGTCCATCTGACTAAAGACAATTTCACAAAGCAGGAATTCTCTCGCAGTACGTTCCCTGCAGGTCTTTCTGGATTGTGGATCCTTTACAAAAGACAGTATTCCCAGCTGAATATTGATTCTTCTCTGGATGCCAGCAACACTCTTCCTAAAATGTGGCTTTCTGGGGCTGGAGAGATGGCTCAGCAGTTAAGAACACTGACTGTTCTTGCAGACAACCCAGTTTTAAATCCCAGCACCCACATGGCAGCTAACATCTGTCCTTAACTCCAGTTCCAGGGGATCCGACAGCCTCTTCTGTCCTCCACAGGCATTGCATGACTCGGGTGCACTTACCTAGATGCAGGCAATACACACATATGCATAAAATAAAATAATAATAAATAAAAATGTGGCTTTCAGGCCATATAAAGTCACCACTTGCTTCCTTTTCTAGTCCTTGACATTGCAAAATTTAAGTCATATTCATTATATTAAAATTACTGAGTGTGTTGACACAAATGTAAACTGTGCTGCCATCACATTATATTAAATGTCCTTTTCCTTTCTCTCTTTAGTGAGAATTTCTTTTTTTTTTTTTAAGAAATCATCTTATGTGCCCCAAGCTGTAGCTAAGGATGACCTTAAATTCCTGGTCTTCCTGTCTTCACCCTTCTGAGTGATAGTAACATGGGCATGTAACCCTCACCCAATTCTTTAAAAAGATTTTATTTTATATGTATGAGTGTTTTTTGCTTGAATGTATGTAAGTGTACCATGTGCATGCCTGGTGCTAGAGGAGACCAGAAGAGGGTGGTGGATCCCCTAAAACTGGAGTTACAAATAGTCATGCAGGTGCTGGGAACTGAACCAGGGTCTTCTACAAGAGCAGCTGGTGCTTTTAACTGTACAGCCATCTCTCCAGCCCCCTACACCCAGTTTTTATGGGGTACTAGGGATCAAACTAAGGACTTACTGCATGGTAGACAAGCATTCTACTAACTGAGCCTGGTGAGGGTTTGTTTTGTTTTTTTTGAGACAGGGTCTTCCTATAGCCCCAGCTGGCCTGGAACCATGTAGACGAAGGTGGCTTGAACTCATAGAGATCTGTCTGCCTCTGCCTCCAGAGTGCTGGGGCACCATACCCTGCGCCACCACACTCTGAACCTGGTTAGAATTTAAAATTTTTGTTTCCCCCAAATCTGTAATTGCTTGTTGAAGTATTCTTTTTATGGTCACCTAAAAACCCGTCAGAGCATTGCAACATCTTATTTATCTTGGTGTTGAGATCTACTATCTTTTCTCATTCTTGTGATAATTGTGATTCTTAGTGTAACATATGATTTGGCTGTGTCCTAGAGAATGAGACTGTGGGTCCTAGTTTAACAAGTGTAGGTTGAGGCCCTGGTGGGCCTGTTTGTTCATCTTCCCCAAACCGTCCTGACCCAAAAAAAAAAAAGAATGGGGCACTGATTCACACTGCACTGCTGCAGATGGGTGGGGTGGAAGTTCAAGCCCTTTCTCACCCTTGTCACCTTCCTGGTAAAATGGAACACTGACTCACACAATGATCTTACTGACTCTGAGTTGGGTTGTATGGTCAACTCCCTGGCTGACTCTACTGTTTCTAGAGTGGGGAGAAGGGAAGTAAGACAGAAGGCTGGGTCATGCCATTGCTATAATAGAGGACACTTCCATCTGGAGGACAGTCAGCTCCCCTCTGGTCATCACTGACATCTGCAAAGAGGCAGAGTAGAATGTCAACTCCATTCTGCCTCCTTCTGATGCCCAGGGGAGGTGGGGGGGGTCAGCTGCCCAATGGGCCTTGGTGACAGGAGTCAGAAGAATGAGGCCTCATTGGAAACCAGCTCTGCCTTATACTGCCTGTAAGTTTCATTAATGCTGTAAGCTCTGTCCCTATTGATACTACCCTGGTGTAGAATCAAGCCCTGCCTGCTTCAGGTAGGAAATGGAACCCCAGCTCCTCCAACACTACCTGGAAAATTCAGACACTGAGCCTGCTCCTGCCAGTGGGAACAGAAGATCAACTCAGACTCAGCCTGGTTGACACTTCCTAACTAGAGAATGGGGGGGGGGGGCAGGGGGGCACTGCTTGCTTCTACTGGGTAGGAGGTGGTTGGCTAAAACAAGGCTGGTACTTGTAAAAGCCTTTCTGTTGATCTCTCTTCCATTCCCAGACCTTGGGCTAAGGAGAGCCGACGTTTCTTAGGACTCCCCCTGCTCTGTGCCTGTTGTCAGTCTTAGGTTGGAGGCTTCTGTAGTGCTCTTTCCACCTCACAGGAGTGACGTACAGAAGTGTATGGAGTTTGTCATCCCATATTCACCGAGTCCAGAGGTTTCAGACAGTTCTTCCGTATGTGGCTTCAGAGTGCTGTTTGTGGTTTTATTTCCACTCATTTCCGAGAGAGACTAGGAAGATAGAGCCTACTCTATCTTGGCAGAACCAGAAGTCTTATGAAATTTTCAAAAGGAGATAATGAAAAACGCAGTATGTGTTAGGTCTAACAATGCCTTATTATGAATAGTGATAAGCAAGATGTCCGACTTTTAATGATCTAAGGCCGCTTCCATTAAGTAACTCAGCAAGTCACATTTTTTTTATATATATATTTTTTTATTTTATGTGTATGACTGTATTGCCTACATGTCTGTAAATGCACCCCTGTTGTGCAATGCCTGCAGAGCTCAGAAGAGGGCATCAAATTCCCTAGAACTGGAATTATGGACAGTTGTTAGCCATCATGCGGGTGCAGGGAATAGAACCCAGGTCCTCTGCAGGAGCAACTAGTGCTCTTAACCACTGAGTCATCTCTCCAGCTCCCTATTTTTATCCTTATTTTTTATTTTATGTGTTTGAGTGTTTTGCCTGCATATACGTAAGTGCACCACATGTGTATAGTGCCCAGAGAGACCAGAAGAGGGCATTGGACCCCCCAGAACTGGAGTTATGGATGATTGTTAGCCCAGGTGCTGGGACCTGAACCCAGGCCCTCTACAAGAGCAGTCAGTACTCCTAACTGCTGAATCATCTCTCCAGCCCCCACTTCTATTTTTTTTTTTTAAAGTTCAAGATCAGGTACCTTTCTCATAAATATTTTTATATTTTATTATTTTTATTTTATGTGTATGAATGTATTGTCTGCATATATGTAAGTGTGCCCAAGTTGTGCAATGCCCAAAGAGGTCAGAAGAGGGAGTCAGACACCCTGGAACTGGAATTATGGACAGTTGTTAGCTATCCTCTGCAAAAGCACCCAGTGCTCTTAACTGCTAAGCCATCTCCCCAGCCCATTTTTCATAATTTTCAATAGCCCTTTCTCCACAGAGACTTGGAGAACACAAGTTGACTTGGGCTGGGGAGATGGCTTGGTCAATAAAGTGTTTGTCACAAAGTCATGAGGATCTGAGTTTGATCCCCCAGCACCCACAAAAAAAAAAAAAAAAAAAAAAGGCAGGCCCTGGGGTATCCAATGACTTTGTGCATACTGGGCAAGTGGAATGGAGACCAGAGGATCCCTAAGACTCAGTAGCTTGCCAGTACATCGAGCCTCGCAAGATGGCTCAGCAGGTAAAGATGCCTGCATCCAAGCCTGACAACCTTAGTTCAATCCCCAGGACCCGCATGATAGAACGGAAAAAAACCCACTCCCATAGGCTGGGATTCTGACCTCCACAGGAGTGGGCCATGGCATCCATAGGCACACACATAAATAAATAAATAATAAATAAATAAATAAATAAATAAATAAATGTAATTTTTAGAAAAAAAATGGGGGGGGCAGGGTCTCCCTGTAGCTCCACTGGGCCTGGTACTCATTATGTAGACCAGGCTGTCCTTAAACTCACAGAGATCCACCTGCCTCTGCCTCCCAAGTGCTGTAATATTTAAAAAATAGGGTGGAGAGAGATAAAGGAAGACATCTGACTTCAACCTCTGGCTTCCACAGACAGACACACCCACATATTCACACATACACAGAAAGTTAACATATTTTAATGAACATATGTCCTATTCCAATGAACACATTTTCAGCCACCTCAGTCTACATCAATGTCAGATAGTTGCCTACCAAAAGCACTTTAGCATAAATATGTTTTCTCACAGTTTCATGTACCTATAGATTGTCACAATGAGTACAAATGTGTACATTTCCAAAATATTTCCTTAGATACAATCCAGGCTCTTTTGAGTACATTAGCAAAGATAGTTCAGATTTTATTTGCAAATGCAGTAAGCCTAAATAATCCAAGGCAATTTTTACAAAATAACAAATGTGGAGAATTTCTGTTATTTTATTTAAAGACTCACTACAGTGGCTGGAGAGATGGATCAGCAGTTAAGAACAATGGTTGCTCTTGCAGAGGACCCAGGTTTGATTCCCAGCACCAACATGGTGACCAGTAATCATCCATACTTCCAGTTTCAGGGGAATCCAACGGCCTCTTCTGACCTCCACTGGCATCGCACTACACAGGTGTACTTACATACATATAGGCAATACACTCATACACATAAAATAAAAATAATAAATTTTAAAAAGACTCAGGGCTGGAGAGATAGCTCAGCAGTTAAGAGCACTGGCTGCTCTTACAGAGAATCTGGGTTTGATTCCCAGCACCCACATGGTGGTTAACAACCCTCTGTAACTCCAGTTACAGGGGCTTCAACTCCCTCTTCTGTCTCCTTGACCACTGCACCACATGGGTGCACTTACATATATTCAAGCATAAGACTCATACACATTAAATAAATAAATAAAAATTTTAAAAACTACAACAGTCAAGCAAACCATAGACAAGGAAAAAATATTTTGAAAGTATGTATCTCAAAAAGTACTTATTTCCAATATATTCTTTTAAAATTTAAAACTAAGGATAATAAAGGAAAAACAACACTTAATAGATTCTTCATAAATGAACATTTGAATGGCAAATACTGGCAGGCAAATAAGTTCAATGTCATTATCCAATAGATGGAAAACCACTGATTTGATGATGGTGGATCTGATGTGAGAATGGTGGTTCTGATACACTGATGTGAGGATATGGATAATTTGAGTCCAGAAAAGGATTCACATATTTGTATTCTGAGCAACTGACTTTCTGTAGAGATGCCAAGATATTTTAATGAGGGAAAAACAGTGTTTCCCATAAATAATGATGGACGGCTTGGTGTTCTGTAGGTGGGAAAAAAGCTCAACTCTTACTCCTCACTCCATATTATATATAAAAATTGTCATAAAGCCCCGGGCATGGTGTCGCACGCCTTTAATCCCAGCACTCAGGAGGCAGAGGCAGGAGGATCTCTGTGAGTTCAAGGCCAGCCTGGTCTACATAGTGAGTTCCAGGACAGCTGGGGCTACAGGGAGACCCTGTCTCAAAAAGACCAAAAAATAAAATAAAATTGCCATAAAGCTGATGGGAATCTTTAACTTATTTTTTTGTGCTGGGATTAAAGGCATGCGACACCACACCTGGCTGTTATTTTTTATTTTACATTCAGTGTAAGTGAGTGTGTGTGTGTGTGTGTGTGTGTGTGTACGTGCGCTTGTAGAGGTCAGAGGACAACCTTCAGGAGTTGGTTTTCTCTTTCTACGATGTAGGTTCTGGTAATCAAACTCAGGTTGTCAGCCTTAGCAGCAATTGCCTTTACCTGCTGAGCCATCTTGCTGACCCAGTTACGTAAAATTTAAATGATAAAAATATCATGTTACTAAAAAAAAAAAAAGAAAGAAATCATGTTACTAAAAGACAACCTAGGTGAACATAGCTATGGCTGTGATTCCATGAAAATTAAACCTCTGCTTTTTGAAAGAGACTGTATAGAAAGCATAAAGCTAACAACACAAGCAGCACAAGGACAGCCCAGTGGGACAGACACATTTGATCTGTTCTGCCCAATCGACAAAGGTGTCATGAGAAAAGCTTCCCTTCCCTCTTTGTTACTCGGCACTGAAGCTGCACAGACTGTGACAAATGTCCACACTGGAATCTTCCTCTTGCAGTAACAGGGAGGCGCTCCTCCCAAACCAGGGGACTGTATGTGAAGCCTCTGTTCACCCATAACAAGCAGTAACAACCCCATTTCCAGTCATGTGGAATGGGACTAAATGGACTTTCCTCCCTTCTCCCTCAAACGTACAAGGCTTTCACTTCTATTTATTGGATAATGGCAATGAACACATTTTCCTCTCAGTATCTGCCATTCACTCTCATTTGTGAAGGATCTGTCCAAAATGCAGCTCCTTCCTTTACTGTCTTATTTTTAGTTATAAAAATTCAAAATATAGAACTGAAGAGATGGCTCAGTGGTTTAGAACACTGGCTGCTCTTGCAGAGGACTTGGGTTCAGTTCCCAGCACCAACATGGCAACTAACAACTGCTTATAACTCCAGTTCCAGGGGATCTGACCTCCACGGGCATTGCGCAACACAAATGCACTTGAATACATGCAGGCAATACACTCATACACATAAAAGTAATAAATAAAAATATTTTAATTAAAATACATATTGGATACAAGTAATTTTCAGTTACATTTATGAAAATATTTTCCTCCTGTCTATGATTTACTTTCCTTAAACATTTTATTTTGAAATATATAGAGTTGGGGCTGGAGAGATGGCTCAGCGGTTAAGAGCACTGACTGCTCTTGCAGAGGACCCAGGTTCAATTCCCAGCACCCACATGGCAACTACAAACAGTCCTTAACTCCAGTTCCAGGGGAATCCGAAGCCCCTGACTTCCGCAGCATTGCATGACACAGGTGCACTCACCTACATGCAGGCAATATACTCATACACATAAAATAAAAATAATAAAATATTAAAAGAAATATATAGAGTAACATGTAGTTGTAAGAAATACACAGCGAGGCTCCTGTGTACATAGCTCACCCACGGGTTAAGTCTTCTGAGCTATAGTGCCTACCTACCCAGATACTGACACCAGCCAGCTACAGAGTCTGCTGGCTTGTTTTTGTTTTATGTTTTTGTTTGAGTGTGTGTGTGTGTGTGTGTACATACATGTATATGCAGGTACACATGTATATATGAAAAAGGCTAGAAGTCAACATCTAGTGTCTTCCTCTATCTCTTATATTTTTCTTTTTATAATCTGCATTTTTATTGAATTCTTCTGACTTTCATACAATATAATTTGATGGTATTTAGAGCCCCTCCCATATCCAAACCTCCCTTTATTGTCCCCCTGTCAAATTTAATGTACTCTATTTGTGTCCCCAAATGTCCTTCAGTGTGGGTCTGTCCACTTTAGCCTGATTAACCTACCAAGAATCCCATCCTTGAGAAAGACTGTCTCTCCCCTTCACAGCAGCCATCGATCCCTTACCCACTTCCCCATATCTATGCTGGGATTTTGTCTTGTTTGAGCTTGCATGGGATTTGTACATGTTGTCACCATTGTTGTGAATTTATATGAATAACTGAGCAGCTGTCTGGAAAACTGTTTCCTTGTGGTCATCTACCACCTCTGGCTCTTATAGTCTTTCTGACCCCTCTTCCACAATGATCCCTGAGCCTTGAGAGGCAGAGGTTGATATAGGTGTCCTAGTCAGGGATAAGCATTCTGTTCACTGGCCAGTTGTATGTTTCTGTGTTAATCACCATCTGCTGCATAAGGAAACTTCTCCGGTGAGAGCTGAAAGATGCATTAATTAATCTATGCATATAACACTAAGTCATTAGAAATGACTTTAATAAGAAAACTATTTAGTAGAAAACTAGTATTAGGCTCTTCCCTATGGCCTGTTACCTGCTAGCCTCAGGTTCCTAGGCCTAATATCGATGTCAGGTATGGGCTCCATCCTATGAAACAGACCTTATATTCAACTAGAAAGTGACTGATTAGTCCTATAACATTCACACCACTATTGCACCACACTGGTAGATACATCTTTTCCATATTATTTTTGAGACAGTCTCTCACTAAACCTGCAGCTCAAAAATTCTGCTATAAGCCAGGCAGGCGTGGTGGTGCACGCCTTTAATCCCAGCACTCGGGAGACAGAGGCAGATCCAACTCAGATCCTCTGCACTTGGCGATTCTTCATACCCGTAGCAGTTATAAATATGAACATATCCTGACATACAGCCCCTAGATCTGGAATCCTGAACTGAGGGAGTGGTCTACGGTAGAAGACAGGAGTTTAGAAGCCTCCAACTTTGCACACTGTTTAACCAAAAATTCCAAAAGGGATATTACTTAGTGATAGAGCGTGCCAGGCTCTACTTTCAGTCCCCAGTACCTTCCCTCCACAAAACCCAGAAAATTCTCCCAACGGTATTTCAGGCACATTATCTTCAACTCTTCCCTCAAGTTGACCATGGTGATCTTCCTGCCCCGGTTTCCCAGCCCGAGCCACCACCCCAGCCATTGTCCTCAACTCATTTTAAATATCACTGGAGAAGATACGTTAAACAGATCTGGCACATTTACAGATTTCTGTCATATGGTAAATTATATCCTTTTAATGGCGCCAAAGGCTTCTTGCCTGTTTCAGCCACATTTTGATGATTCTGGTTGTGTCTTCCATACCTGTACAAAAGCATCTAATGCCATTTGTCTAAAATGCCAGCCTGTACCTATCATCTTTCTGATATTCCTTGAATAAATTCTATTTTGTGAAAATCCCAGTTAAAATGCAATTTTAAAAATATAACCCTGGAGGCTGAAGAGTTGACTCAGTGGTTAAGGGCACATGCTGATCTGACAGAGGACATGAGTTCAGGTCCAAGCACCCACTTGGCTTCACTATCTGTAACTACACTTTTAGATGATCCAACACCCTTTTCTGGACTCTGTGGGAACCAGGCATGTGGTGCATTCATACATATGATATGATATACCCCTGCAAATAAATATTTGATGAAAATACCAGTCTGGTTTCATGTGGGGAGATTGGGACTCGGTAAGTATTGTACCCCTGAGCCGCACTCTCAGCTCTTTGGCTCTTGCTTTTTTTCTTTAGATAGAGTCTTAACTATGTAACTTATGTTATGTATTGCTGGCCTAGAACTCCCCAAGTGGCCTTGAACTCACAGAGTTTCACCTGCCTCTGCCTCTTGGGTGCTTGGATTAAAGGTGTGCACCACCACCACACCTGGTCTTTTGCTTCAGTTTAAATAAAGTATTTTTTAATTACATTTATTTATTGTGTGGATTTGGGGGGGGTGCACCTATGTCAAGAAAGTGGTCCTCTCCTTCCATGTGTGCCCCAAGGATTGAAGTGAGGTCACCAAGTTGGTGCCCTGTAAGTACCCCTACATCTGAGCTATCTCAATAGCCCTTAAATAAATCAATTTTTAAGAGATTATTTGTTGTATTATGTTGACATTTAAGCCATAGGAATTAATTACTTATGCACTAATTCAAGTGGGTAGCTCTCATTTAACATCTCATTAGAATAATAATGATCCTCATCTACTCATGGCTTGAGTCTGTATCAATGAAGAGATATTCAGGAAGAAACATCTGTCCCTTGGTAGAAAATAACTTTGTACTTATTAGCAAAATGAAAATAATTTCTTCTTGTTAGGGTTCCATAAACTTTATATGATTCTCATATACATA
>NW_008357490.1:158151-170178 GCF_000622305.1 Nannospalax galili
TTTTTCAAATATAGGCATGAAGCTATAAAAAGACACTCATTTAAAATTACAGCATAAAAAGGCTGGAGAGATTCCAGACTGAGTAAACATTTGATAAGAAAGGGTAGAAGTCTGCCTAGTCTTCAGCAAACTCCAATTTCCTCTGAGACATTGGCAGAGATGCTCACTCTTGGAGTGGATTTTCCTATCTTCTACAGTGCTATCATTTGTGCAAAAGGTAAAATTGGAGTTAATTAATATGCTCTAGAAGACTAGTGCTTGCACATAAGTTCAGATGGAATCATATTACTTTAAATGAACCACACAGTTGTTCAAACAAGTAATAACTGATGATTATATGGGGAAACATACAGAAAACTAGAATCTACATGAGTGAAAATAGCTTTTTTCTCCTTAATCCTCAAATTTGTCAACAACAGATGACATTACTTATGTCTTTAAGTAACAGCAGGGAACATTCACTGATGGGTTGGTTGGAAAGATGGATCACTGGTTAAGAGCATTTGGTACTCTTCTGGAGAACCCAAGTTCAATTCCTAGCACTCAGGTGGCTCATAACTCTAGCTCCAGGGGGTGTAATACTCTCTTCTGGCCTCTGAGGGCACCTTCATGAATGCATGAACATACACATACACACTTATCCACATAAATAAAAATAAACCTTAAAACAGCATTCAATGAAGGCATCCTCTATGCTGGAAAGGTTTTAGGAGTTGGAGATGAGAAGATCCGTTAAGAATGCCGAATTCCTTCAAGTTGCTTGCGGTGTCCTCTTTGGGGAAGGTAAACAGTTTCATTCAGGGATGTATGAGAGCTGGGAGGTTTGAGAGGCTCAGAGAGAAGAGGTTTGCGAACTTGGTTGTTACTGCCTGGATGAGCTTTATCACTGCAGCTTGTCCATCAGAGTGAAAACCATAGAAGGCTGTGGGAAAGTGAGTGGGCAGCCCTGCTGGAAGGACCGTGCCAAGCACAAACAAGGAAGAGAGGTAATTTTATCAATGATTTTCAAAAATCTTTTACAAATAAAAATGTACTCTGTGAGTCCTTTAAAGAAATAAAAGGTAGATGTTTCAGTAGCCCAGGCAAAGGCTTAATTCCAGAATGTGCTCAAACTATGTAAAACCTTAGGAACGCATTGTTCTTGCAGCTTCTCATCTTGGAAACATAAACAGCTGCTGTTTGCTGTCTCTGCAGTATTCATAATAGAGTGATATGATCTCTACACCTAAAGTAAGACTGTTCCTGGTGTAGGTCAGCCCCTCCTCTCCCTCCCCCTCACAATCAGTTACCAAATCTTACTTACATCTTGCTCACTCCTACCTTTCTGTTCCCTCTCCTACATCCAAACAAACACCATGCCCTATTTATTCCAAATCATTGTGACTGCTCTTCACTACGGCCTTACCTTAACTCACAGCTTTCTCACTGCTCAATTCTGTAGTATCGATTTAGTTTCATTTCCACCTATGTGTGCATTCTTCAGACAAAACTGGTCTTTCTAAAACACAAAGCCATCTTATTGTGTCACATTCTTGCTAAAAATTCTTTAATCCTGCTTTTGTGCAGGACAAGGCTCTTGCTCATTATTATGACCTGTATAACTAAGGAGCTGGCTTCTACCCAATGCTCCTCTGACACCACCTACACCCGTGTCATAATGTCCCCTTGCCCTGTAAGAGTTCCTCGTCTCAAGGCCCTTTTCCCATTCCTCTCCATCATGGCTACAACTCATGTCACAGCAGCATTCGGTCCAGATATCTTCCCTATCAGATCTTTCATGACTCCCCCTTAAGCATCACCCTCCCTTTCCTTAAACGTTCTGTGCACTTTATGTTGTTCTTTTGTCTTTTTGAAACAGGGGTGCCCTATAGCCCCATCTGACCTGGAACTTGCTATGGAGACCAGGCTGGCCTCAATCTCACAGAGATCCTCCTGCCTCTGCCTCCCAAGTGCTGAGATGAAAGGCATGTGCCAATATGCCCAGCAAGACTTTTTTAGCATTTACAGAACTACATGTTGACAGAGAAATGCTTACAGAGAGCATTTGAGCACACACCTACATTAAATTGATCTCATTAACAATGAAATACACAGAATGTGTTTAAAAGAGGATGTGAAGGCTAAGATTGTTAAAGTGGGTACCAGCAAGATGGAATGGCATATTCAGATTTGCAGAATCGAACTGAATTGAAGTGAAGTGAAGTGGAATGAACTGAATCTGTGATGTTGGGGACTGAACATGGTTCTGTGCATGTTAGGTGCTCTTCCACTGAGCTACACCCCCAGCCTGGATCTAAAATCTAAGAAATGACTGCTAGACTAGATGTAACCATAGGTCATGTCTTCTTAGACAATTAAACTATAGCATTTCTTATCATTTACATTTTTGCCCCCCAAAACAACCAGTCCATCAGTTTCTCATAACTTCCAACTTTTCTGTTTTTTACTCATTTTTATTTCATGTATATGAGTGTATTGCCTGCATATATGCAAGTGCACCCGAGTTGTGCAATGCCCACGGAGGCCAGAAGAGGGTGTTAGATTCCTCTGGAACTGGAGTTATGGATGGTTGTTAGCCACCTTGTGGGTGCTGGGAATCGAACCCGTTTCTCCTACAAGAACAGCCATTGTTCTTAACCGCTGAGCCATCTCTCCAGCCCCAATAACTTCCAACTTTTCATGCACACACAAAAAAATCTCCAGGCCTAATCCATTAAAAAAAGATAAATAGGACACTTTCCTAAAGAGTCAAAGACCCTTAGATGGGCTTATTGGACAGCTGCCTTCTAACGGGACACTGACAGAGATGACGTCTTTCTTTTCTTCCTAATTTTGGAGTAATTTTTCTTAGCACTGTGACATATTTTTGAGACAGATCTCACTGTGTAGCACAGGCTGACCTAAAAGTCATGCCAATTCTCCTACTTCATTCTCCCAAGTGCTGGATTTACAGGTGTGTGCCACAACACCCAAAGCACTGTACTTATTTTACTTATTTGTATTTTATGTATATGAGCATTTTGCCTGCCTGTATAAGCGCCCGTGCATGTAGTGCCCACAGAGGCCAGAAGAAGGTGTCGGATCCCTTGGAAATGAAGTTGTGGATAGTTGTTAGCTGCCAAGTGCGTTCTGGGAACTAAACCCGGGTTCTGTCTTAACCACTGAGCCATTTCTCCAGCCCAGTGCTATACTTCTTAACTCACTCAATGCTGGCCCATACTATAAACCCAGGGAACCTAAGGCTTTGGCGTTAAAACTAGGGCATGTATTCCTCTGGGGATATGGAGAGACTTTTCACAGTTCACATGGTCCCGGATAGCTTGCAGATGGCCAGTTACTACCTTCTCACCCCAGAGTGTACTGTCTCCTAGAACCAACTTAGAGCCCAAAGGTGTCCTTGCTTTGAAAGTTCTTCTTTCCCACCTCCCAGTGACCCTTCTGCCACTTCACCGAGGCTTCCTACCATTCCTAGTCTTGATCATAAAGCACACACTGGGATCTCGGCACCTCCAGAGTGCCAGGCAAGGGACAATGTGAAAGCATTGCCCCAAGAGCATCCTTCCATCTGAGCAAGAGGAAGACCCCTGTCAGAAATGCCCAGGGTTATGCTTGAGTTAGATCATAAAATAAGAACTTTTGTTGGATGTGGTGGTACGTGTTTACTTCTCTAATAAGGCACTTTTCTCACAATCTTATACTTCTCAGGTTTCTAACTAATGATATAAATGCCACGAGACCAAAACTGTCATTTCCTAGGACAAAAGTAAATACTGTGGAGGATCTTGTATCCATACCCCTCTGGAAATAGGACATTTAGTTTTTCATATCAAAATTATTAGACAATATGTATTTCAATAGATGTATATTTGATTTCTTAATGTATTTGAAATTGCCATTTGTCAAAATGCAAATGACTTCTTTCAAACATAATAAAAGCCTTTCTAGTTATAACACAAACAAAAAATAAGTTTATGAATTACTAGCCCAATCCGAAATAGCATATTTAATCAAACTGAAATTCAACGGTTTTTAGGTCAATTGGTTTCTTTATCCAATTCATTTTTTCAGTTCTATTGGCAAAGTCCTGGTACCTGCCCTCCAGTTCAGCTACTTCAATCGAAGAGATGGAAGAGGTAGCCATAGTTTTCCCATGATGCTATCTACTGAAGTGCTCTATAAATGACAAGGGTGCCTCCTGAAATGTTCCTGGAGAATTTTACTTAGATAATACTTGCTTAGGGGGTAGCTGGAGAGATGGCTCAGAGAACTTGCTGTTTTTGCATAGGACCTAAGTTCAGTTCCAGCACCCATATCCAGTGTCTCACAACAGCCTGTAACTTCCGTTCTAGGGGATCCAACAACTTCTTCTGGTCTCCACAGACACCTGCACACATGTGCAGGTGCACACACATAAATAGATGAATAGATAATTAAATCTTTTTGTTTCTCCTCATTGTATTAGTTCTTTGAGAATTTCATGCAGTATACTTTGCTCATATTCACCCCTGTCCTCCCAACTATCAGGTCCACTCCCTTCCCTACCCACCCATCTTCTATCCTCTTTTAATTAAACCCATCAAGTCCAATTTGTATCTTCCATGTGCTCTTGGGTGTGGAGTCATCCACTGGGGCATGGTCTACCTACCAGGGGCCACGACCTTAAAGGAAACTGACTCTTCCTCTCCCAGAAGCTATCAATTGCCAACATCTTCTCTACTAGAGGTGGTACATCATGTCCACCTCCCCTCTCCATGCTGGGAGTTTGTCTGACTTGAGCTTGTGCAGGTCTTGCATATGCTGTCATAATCACTATATGTTGATATGTACAAGTGCCCTGTTGTGTTTTGAAAACAGTTTCATTGTAGTCGTCTGCTGCCTCTAGCTCCTATAATATTTCTGCCCCCTTTCCTGATCACTGAGCATTGTGGAGAGGGATGTGAGATAGATGTCCCCTTTAGGGCTGAGCACTCTGCAGTCTCTTATTCTTAATACCATTCACAATAGTCTCAAAAAAATCTTATGGAAGAACTTGAGGGGGGAAATGGGGGCTACTTTAGCTGGGGAAGGAAGGAGGAAAGCTATATAAGGGGAGAGACAGGAGAGAAAAGTAATGCTTAGGTGGTGTGAAAAACCAGAGGGAAATGTATAAGTTCAAAAGCCTACTGAAAAAAAGTGTATGTGTGTGTTTGTGTGTAGCCAGGGTGGTCCAAGCAACTCTCAAAATTATATAGGCTATTGCAAAAGCCCTTGATTGCCTCCAAATGCTTGAAGGTAAGACCCTATTACTGAAGACAGTACATAACATACTTCAGACAGGACTTGGAGCAACTGAACTGGAATTGACCTGGAAGATTCCTCCCTCAAGACTAGCTCCTACAGTATCAGAAGATACTGTGCAACCTGCAAAGGGGGGGAAAAAAAACCAATCAATGATCCCATCCAACTGTAAATTCTATGAACCACAACAATGACTGGCCCAGCAAATAATCTCTACTGGTGCACTTTTATCTTGGGGGTAATCAACAGCTGTCTAATTGGAATTAAAGCCTGCTCAATGTGAGGGAACTCATGTATGGGTACTGTAAACACAGCCAAATACACAGGCTGGCGATGGCATAGATCCTAGAGAAAAACCTAATCTTGTCATATTCCTAGACCAATATAATTTCTTACTATAGTCTAAATACATCTACTTATATTTTCAGGCAAGTGAACCTCTTAACACTCACCAAAGCAGCTTATTTTTGCAACAGATGGAGACTATTACAAAGTTCCACAACTGATCAGACACAGAGAATAAGTGTCTGTGAGATACCCAGCCCTAACTGATACATCTACAATGCAACCTTTACACCTACGGCTCAGGGAACATGGCAGAACAGGGGAAGGAAAGAATATTAAAGCATTGCTCAACTTTCACCAGCTAAGCTTCCTCAAGCAACAGATGGTGATTAATGCAGAAAGCCACAACTGGCACAAAGTGCAAAGATTAAGAGACTGCAGTGTGTATCCCAGAATAGAACACCTATATAAAACCTCTGCCACTCAAGGCTCAGGGACCATAGTGGAAGAGGGGGTGGAAATATGTGAAAGCCAGAGGTAGTGGAAGACCACAAGGAAGCAGTTTTCCAGATAGCTAGGCACTTACTCATATGAACTCACAGCAATGGTGACAGCATGCACGCAAGCTCAAGACAGACAAAAATCCCAGCATAGAAGTGGGGAAGAAGAACCAACCTTAGCTGAGGAACTACTGGCAACTGATAACTGATGGAAAAGGAAGGGTTGACTTTCTTTAAGTGTGTGATGCTAAATAGGTTCACCAGACTTCAGTGGATGGACCCACACTGAACAACATTTGGGGCTATAATTAGACTGGAGAGAGCTGAACACACGCCTTTAATCCCAGCACTTAGGAGGAAGAGGCAGGTAAATATCATTACAAAAAGACCAGCCTGGTCTGCATAGAGAGTTCCAGGCCAGCTGGGGCTACAGGGAAACTCTGTCTCAAAAACAAAACAAATTTTGCTGGATAGGCCTTAATACATTTGACAGAGTTCATGAAATCTGGCAAGGGTACTATAAGAGGGGTTGCAGATAAGGGAGAGCGTTTAAATATGATCAAAATATAAAGTATAACATTTGTAAAAATCTTGGAATAAATGTAACAAAGGAAGTGAAAGGCTTCTATAATGAAAACTTTGATACTGAAAAAAGAAATTAAAGAAGATACTAGAAGATGGAAAGACCTCCCATGCTTATGGATTGGTATGAGAGGTATTGCAATAATGGCCATCCTATCAGGAACAATCTTATTAAAATTCTTATACAATTCTTCACAGAAATTGAACAAAATAACCTTAAATTTCACATCAAAACACAAAATACTCAGGATAACCAAAATAATCCTGAACAATAAAAAAAATCCTGCTGAAGGTATCACCACCCCAGATTTCACACTGTACTACAGAGCTATAGTTTAAAAAAAAAAAAAATGATAACAAAAACCCAGCATGGTACTTGCATAAGAACAGACCCATTGGTCAATGGAATAGAACTGAGGATGCACATATAACCCAATACTGCTCCAGCCACCTGATTTTTGACAAAGAGGCGAAAACAACAGAGCATCTTCAACAAATGGTGTTGGTCAAATTGGATAACTACATGTAGAAGAATGAAACTAGATCCTTATTTCTCACCCTGGTCAAAACCCCAAATGGATCAACGACCTCAACATAAAGCCTAATACCCCAAATCTGAACGAAGAGAAAGTAGAGAATATACTTCAACATATTGGCATAGGAAAGAACTTTCTGAACAGGACTCAGGTAGTGCAGGCATTAAGACCAACAACTGATAAATGGGACCACAGAAGCCTTTGAATAGCAAAGGACACTGTGATTTGAGTGAAGAGATGGCCTACAGAATTGGAAAAAAATCTTTACTAGTTATACACCTCACAGTGGGTTAGTATCTAGAATACACAAAGAACTCAAAAGGCTAAACATCGAAACAACAAGCAACCCAATTTAAAAAGTGGGGCATGGAACTAAACAGAGCATTCTCAAAAGATGAAATACAAATGGCTGAGAACTTTTTCTTAAATGTTCAACATTCGTAACAGCCAGGAAAATAAAAATTCAAACTACTTTGGGGTTTCATCTTATCTCTGTTACAATAGCTAAAATAAACACAATAAATGAAGACAAACGCTGGTGTGGGTGTGGAGAGAAAGGAACACTGTTGGTGGGAGTGCACCACTATGGGAGTGAGTGTGGCAACTCTTCAGAAAGCTCAAACTAGATCTACCACAAGATCTAGCTGTACCACTCTAGGGCAAACATCCAAAGAACTCTATATCCTACCAAAGAAATACCTGCTCATCCATGGTCATTGCTGCTCTATTCACAGCCAGGAAATGGAAACAGCCCAGATGTCCATCAACTGATGAATGGATAATGAAAAATGTGGTATATTTACACAAAGAATATTATTCAGCTGTTCAGAAAAATTGAAATTATGGAATTTTCATGTAAGTGGAGGGAGGTGGAAACAATCATTCTGAGTGAGATATTCCAGACCTGGAAAGACAAGTGTTGCATGTTTTCTCTCATTTGTGGATGTTGGCTTTGAATCTTTAGATATGTGTGTTTCATTTGGAATACCCATAGAGGACAGGAAATTAGTAAAGTCGGAGACTTTCAAGGGAGACAATAGAATGCAATGATATAAAGGGAGAAAGGAGAATGTGGAACAGGAAGGGTTAAATGGAGAGGTGGATGGGAGGGCAGCGTAGAGAAGGGAGTACAGGGAGGGATAATATTGACAAAATCCTCTGGAGCTGGAATTCAAAGAAAAGTTTACCTAAGACAGGGTTTGGAGGAGGCCCAAATAGGGCAGCATGATGGAAATGATATTCATTACTTGCGATTTTCCTTGTAGACAGTCACTATTTGTTAGTTAAGGTTGCTGTGACAAAACAGCACAGACTGGATTCTGGAAGCACACAATCAAGCTGGTTTCTCCATAAAAACATATGTGGACCTACTGGATCATTTGCATACCTTTGCAAGCTTATCGATGTCAACACATATTGCTGCGGCCTTTAGTCTGAGCTCCATGCACTGTCACCACAGTGTTTAACACACTCATGACTATGCTCATCCATTCGGTGCTGATTTAGACCTGTGAAAACTGCATATCTCCATATGAAAAAGAAGACAATATAACAATAATGTCAGTTTAACATTCCAGACAGAGGGTTAGTTTTGTCTCACAATACAAAACATACTTAAAACATTTGAATTTAATATGCCTTGAATATTTTAAACTACTTCTAGCTCCAGGCTGGTCTTTGGGGGAATTGTTTCTTAGAGATAGTCCCACCTTGGTGATTGCCCTGTCAGAATTATGGGCACTCTGTAGTTTTGGTCTTGGTAGTTTTTCTAATAATTCTGTTAAAAGTGCTACGAAAGACTGAAAAATTGAGGATGTAACGTATATTACATAACACCGTGAACCAGTGAGACTTACGTAACACATTATTGGCATTTGAGTATGGTACATGATATCCTCTTTACAGAAAAACTGCACACAACTTTAAAGCTGAACTGTCACTGGAATGACTATTTCAAATGAAACATGATACACGCTTTTCTAGATTTTCAATAGGTAAGAACTGTCTACAAATTGGGGCTGGAGGATGGCTCAGTAGATATGAGTGCATGCTGCACAAGAAATAAGACTTAAGTTCTATATCCAGCAACCACATTAAATCTAGGCACCTGTAATCCAAGCTGTGAGGATGTTGAAGAGATGAAGATGACTGGGACTTGGTGGCTGCCAGCCTAACCCCAGCTTTAGCAAGAGAACCTGTCTCAAAGGAATAAGGTGGAGAGTGACAGATAGAGAAGGACACTCTCTTCCATCTCTGGCCTCATCAGCATATTCTTTGGCTAGGGAAAATGCACACACACACGTCTGCACACCCCACGTACACATACTCAGACATTCACAAAAGAACTGTGTTCAGAGTGAACTGTCTGATGCTTGACAGAGACAATAAAATCTCAATTACAAAAGAACACAGAATGTTAATAGGTATAATTCTTGTAACAGCCTCAAATTACAAGCAATGCAAACTCCTGCCAACTGGTAAATGGATAATCACAATATGGTACAAGATAGAAAAAAATACTGATGGGTGCTAGAGTATGAAAGAACTTTAAAAAGTTATGCTGGGGAAGAAACCAGATGCAAAAGATATATATGCATATATATGCAAATTAAAAGAGATATAAAGGAGACACACATAATGAGGTGCTTCTGGCACTACTTGAGCTTGTTGCATTCTGGGACTTCACTGAGGCCTTGGTTCTGAACGCACTGCCTGAATGCAGTCTGCCCTGTGCATGCTCTCGTACCAGGAAACACCAACAAACACTGCCTGAAACCCTCATCTCAGACTCAAGACTAACGTATGTTATGAATTCAGTATTTTCACAGCACATAAAAAGGTTTCTGCTGTAACAGAAATATAATGGCTTCTTTCCAGAAACAAAGACTTAATATTTTCCTACAATCAGCCAGGCATGGTGGCGCACGCCTTTAATCTCAGCACTTGGGAGGCCGAGGCAGGTGGAATTCTGTGAGTTCAAGGCCAGCCCGGACTACATACTGAGTTCAAGGCCAGCTGGGGCTACAAGGAGACCCTGTTTCAAAAAGACAAAAACAAAGTTTCCTACAGTCATTCCTTAGCATAAATCAAAACTGTTTATCTTTGGGTTGCATTGTGTTAGGATGTTTCATTTTTAAAATTGCTGTGAGGGCTGCTGAATTTAGTTTCATAAAAAATGGTTAAATGAATTTGGCCTTGGTATTAGGAAAGAATTTCCAACAATTTTTGAAATGGCCTTAAACTCTGCTAAAGCTGAGTTCTCAGCACTGATGATTATAAAAAGTATTAACTCTGAAAGAAGTTGAAGATGTTTTACATCCTGCAGAATCAAATATCCAATCAAGATTTATTTATGCAAAAATAAAGTGCATCCATATGATTAGCATGCAGATCTCTTTAATAAAAGGTAAAGTTTTATGCATACCAAAAAGTGCTTTAAAATATTCATGGGAGCTGGAGAGATGGTTCAGCAGTTAAGAACGCCAGCTGCTCTTGCAGAAAATACAGATTCAGTTCCCAGCACCCACATGGCAGCAAACAATTCTCTAATTCCAGTTCCAGGAGATCTGATGCTCTCTTCTGGCCTTTGCAGGCATTACACACATGGGTACACTTACAAACAGGCAAAACACAGGCAAATACATAAGATAAAAATAAAATAATTTTAAGATTCATAGATTCAATGCAATCCCAATCAAAATCCCCTTGATATACTACACAGAGTTAGAAAAAAACCTTCCTAAAATGCATATGCAATCACAAAGACCCCAGATAGGCCAAAGCAATCCTGAGCACAAAGAGCAATGCTAGGGGGATTACCATACCAGATTTCAAAACTATATGCCAGAGCTATAGTCAACTCCAAATGGACTCCAAAAGATCTCAATGTGAAATTCTGAAACTGTTAGAAGAAAACATAGGCAGTAACCTACAAAATATAGGTGTAGAAAAGGACTTTCTAAATGGGACACCAGTTCAGGAATGAAGGTCAACAATCGACAAGTGGGACCTAATTAAACTAAAAGGCTTCTGTACAGCAAAGGAAACAATCAATTGAGTGAAGAGGAAGCCCATGAGAGAAAATCTTCACCTGCTACACATCTGACAGAGGATTAATGTCCAGAATACATAAAGAATTTTTTTAACATAAAGAAACAAGGAAACAAATGACCCAATTAAAAGATGGGCTATGGATTCTTCTCAAAAGAAGAAATAAAAAAGGCTAAGAAACATCTTAAAAGTGTTTAGCACTGGGCGTGGTGGTGCACACCTGTAGTCCCAGCACTTGGGAGGCAGAGGCAGAGGCAGGCAGATCTCTGTGAGCTCAAGGCCAGCCTGGTCTACATAGTGAGTTCCAGGACAACTGGGGCTACAGGGAGACCCTGCTTCAAAAAGACAAAAAACAAGTGTTTAGCATCTTTAGTAATTAAGAGAAATGCAAATCAAAACCACTTTAAGATTTCATCTTACTCCAGTCACAACAGCTAAGATCAAGAGAACAAATGACAACAAATGCTGGTGAGGAAGTGGAAAGGGGGGACTCCTCATTCACTGCTGGTGGGAATGCAAGCTGGTGCAGGCACCACGGAAAGCAGTGTGGCACACTCTTCAAAACCTAAAAATAAATCTACTGTATGACCTGGTTAAACCACTCCTAGGCATATATCCAAAGGACTCATCCTACTGCAAGATACTTGTCTAGCCATGTTTGTTGCTGCTCTTTTCACAATAGCTAAGAAATGGAAACAACCTACATGCCCCTCAGCTGATGAATGGATAATGAAAATGTGGTACATTTACACAACAGAGTTCTACTCAACTGTAAAGAAAAATAAAATTTGCAGGTA
>NW_008357490.1:170188-192091 GCF_000622305.1 Nannospalax galili
GAACTAGAAGCTGGTACACTAAGTAATACAGACAAGTGACATAATGCTCTCTCTCTCATTTGTGGCTCTTAGCTCCAAATCCTTATATATGAGTATCTTGGTGTAACCACAGGAGCCAGGAAAATGGAAAGGAATCATAAGGGTAAAGGGGGAAGAAGGAACCTGAGAGAGGGGACTAGAAGGAGACAGGTATTATCAAGGGTGAAATGGGGAAAAGGGGGGTACTTTAACTGGGGAGGGAGGAGAGATAAATAATGCTTAGGTGGTGTGGAAAACTAGAGGGAAATGTATTAATTCAAAAACTTACTAAAATATGTATAGAATATATGTATATGAGTGCATGTGTATAGCTGAAGGCTATATAGCAAGAAACACAGTGCCAGACAGGAGAAACTTCCCTTCAAGTTGTTGGTCAGAATAGTCCAAGGGACTCTCAGCACAGGCTATTGCCACAGCCTTTGAATGCCTCCCAGAACCTAAAGGTAAGACCCTATTTATAGGAAACCAGGATGGCATGCTCTAGGGTGAGATAAACCTAAAACTTTTTAAAGTTCAGGCTTCTCTGCTGAAGGGAGGGGCGCTGAAAAGATCAGTTCTCAGATCCCTGTCTTACAGAATATTGCAGGACTAGCAGTAGAAAAGTGGCTGGGTCCAACGTTTAAGCTCCTTGCTCTGAGGAAAGCATCTTGGTCAACAGCCCTTAGCCCACCTCCTTGTCTTGAACAAATAACTCAGCTATCACTAATTAAAAGCTTAAGCTGGGTTAAAGGTTTACTCTTGGGCTAAAAGTTTTACTTACTGCTGAAGACAGGACATACTTCAGACACAAGACTTGGGGCAATCGAGTTGTAACTGCTCCAGAAGCCTCCTCCCCGAAGACTAGCCCTCATAGTATCAGGGGATGCTATGCAAGCTGCTAAGGGAGAAAATCAATCAATGGTCCAGCCTGGATGTAAAACCTGATAGCCATAACAGTGACCAGTGCAGCAAACTATCTCTATTGGTGCAGTAGTGACACTTTTATCATGGGGGTAATCAACAGCTATTTAATTGGACTTAAGGCCTGCTCAATAGGAGGGAACTCATGTGTGGTACTGTAAACATAGCCAAATACACATGACTTGAGAGGTCACAGATCCTAAAGAAAAACCTACTCTTGTCACAGCCCTTGACAAACATAATTTCTTACTGTATGCTAAATATGTATCCTTATATTTACAGACAGGTATACCTCTTACCATTCATCAAAGAAACTTCTTTTCCCAACAGATGGAGACTATTACACAGTTCCACAATTGGTCAAACACAGAGAATAAGTGTCTGTGAGGTGCCCAGTCCTAAGTAACTCATCTACAATGCAACCTCTATACTAAGGCTCACAGAACACAGCAAAACAGGGGACAGAGAAAATACTAATGCATCTCTCAACCCTCACCAGCGAAGTTTCCTCATGCAACAGAGGGTAATTAACACAAAAAGCCACGATTGCCCAAAATGTAGAGAATAAGAGACTGTAAAGGTGTATCCCTGGACAGGACTCCTATATCAAATCTCTGCTACTCAGGGCTCAGGAACCCCTGCAGAAGAGGTGGTGGAAAGACTGTAAGAGCCAGGGGTGGTGGATGACCACAAAGAAGCAGAGTTTTCCAGGAGGCTGAGAACTTGCTTGTCAAACGACCCCCCAAGCCCACCAGGCTTGGGTCTTCAACAAGAAAGAAACCAAGACAAAAGTCTTGTGAAGTTATGTGATGAATTTATTCGAAGATAGATTATTACAATTAGGTGAGCAATCAAAGAATGGCTTTTTGTTGTGAGGAACACAGATCTTATATAGGAATCAGATCAGGGGTAACCAAGACATCACCAAGGATATTTTACTAACAGAAAGTAACTAAGGATGCGGCACGTAGAAGCATCACGTCACCATCACCCGATACTCACATGATAAGTACAGATACATAATGTTTATAATTTCTAGGATACAATGTGTATTGCCCATGATCACTCTTAGCAACTACCAAAATTCATGATTCTTATATAGAACCCAAGTGAATAGTGGTGAGAAACTCCAGTGCTCTAAAACTGAAACAATACTCTTTAGTTATGTTTCCAAAGTATTCAATTAATCAAGAAAGCATAGCCTGTCAGCTCAAGATGCTGAAGCAAAGAGCAGAGCAGCTCTTAAAGTGGCAGACTTCTTTTCCCCAATGCTTAAGTCAAGCATGGCTCCCAACATTTGCTCATATGAACTTACAGGAATGGTGACAGCATGCACAAGACCCATGAAAACTCAAATCAAACAAAAACCCAGCATAACCATGGGGAAATGGGTAACAAGTCCCAACTTAGCTGAGAAACTATGGGCAGCTGATCACTAATGGGTGATGCAGAGTTAGTCTTCTTTAAGGGAGTGATACTAGATAGGCTGGCCAAGTTGCAATGGCTGAACTCACACTGAGGGACATCTGGGGACACAAACTTGACTCACTAGACCTTAACACATATGACAGAATGCATAAAGTCCAGTGGAGGGGGCAGGCAGTGCAGATAGAGAGTGGGTCTTAATATGATTAAGATACATTATTATGTGAAATGCACAAAAATCAATAAAAATAACCTTAAAATACCTTTTTGATTTATTTTCAGTAAATGCTTGATTTGTATACTTTATACACACACACACACACACACACACACACACAGTCACATAAAAATTCCTCAGCTAATAAAAGGATCATAAGTGGAAAAAGTTTAAGTAGCCCTGGCTTAGGGATGGGGTGAGACTGTAGATTATTACAAATTGGCTAATTATATACAAATCAGATAATATAGTAGAAATCATTGACTTTTTCACTTGTCACAAGTGAATTCCATACATATGCATTACACCTCAATAAGCTCTGTCAAATAAAAAATCAGAATAGCATTTACTTGGGGCACTAAAGATGGAGCTGGAAGGTTACGGTTTTTCTGAGACACACATGAGATGAACCTTTGAGAGGGGCTGCCTGGGCTAATGTGTGCAGCTTCACTCATAGCTTTAAACAGCAAGGGGGCTGGGAATTATGTCACCTGAAAGTAAAGGAAGGAATTAGGGTGGGTGCTGACACAATTTAAGATTTTTTTTTTCCCTATACAATTCAAAAGTTTATTTGTCCTAAACAAACACAACCTGAAAGCATACATTTCCTAAACACTATTTTTCTCCCACAAAACAGCACATTTTGCAGTGTCTGTTGTCATGTCAGCCCAGCAGGGTGTTTACTCTGGGCTGGGCTATGCTGAGCTCAGCTGTGAGGGTAATTCAAGTGCTATTCTATTTGGGGCCTACAAATCATCTCCTATGGGTTTAAGTACTGATAGCTTGGTCCTGAGTATGCCAGTATTCAGGTAACATAACCTGTAAGAGGTGGGTCCAGTGGAAGATAAATCATGAGGTGCTGCCCTCATGAATGGTTTAACATTGTCTCACATTGTCAGGACTGGTAAGCGTGGATGAATTCCCTTGAGAATAGGTATTATGAAGAGGGCAGCCTGGCCTGAAGCTTATTTCATCATATGATCACCCTTGCATGTTGTTCCTGCCATGGGACATCATCTTCTATGAAGTCCCAGCACAACTGAGCAGAGGCTCGTTCTGTGTTCAGAACTGTGAGGTCTAAGCTAGCTCAGGGTGGCTGTCCATTGCTTTAAAACCATGTACCTCACCTTGCAGCTACCTCTCATTGGTAAGGGCCTCATCACTCCGGTGGGTGGAAAGCCCCAGGGCTATAATTTCATCTCACCTCACTCTTACCAGCTGTAGCCCTGAGTTGGTGGGCTGCCTCACCTGCACATCGGTCTAGCCTCATAGCCTGTAGCAGAGTGATGAAGGTCTGCTCTGCCTGTCTCCACACCTGTCAGTTCCAGGTTCACTGGCACAGGCCTCTTCTAGCTCTGGGTCTGGAAGCAGAATTGAGAGGGGGCTAATGAACCCTCGTTCACTGGTCCCAGCAGCAGGAAAGTCCCACAGGTGCTGAGCTGGAACACTATAAATGGCTTGTTCTGCTACAGGGGCAGAGACAGGAGGATCATCGGGGCTTGTTGGACAGCCAGCAAAGCCAAAAAACCGTGAGCTCCAGGTTCAGACAGAGACATACTAGGGTGTAGATGAAACAGATAAGTAAATTACACAGAAAATCACCAAATCCAAGTGTGAATTCTTTAAAAAGAACAACACAATTAGCAACTTTAAAATTTTTTACTTTTCTTTTTTTTGACACAGGTCTTATGTATTTCAAGAATAGCCTAGACCTCTATACGCTGGCAAAGATAATCTTCAACTCCTGACTCTCCTGTCTATACCTCCAGAGTGCTGGGATTATTTGTGTGCCGCCAGGCCTGGCTAATGACTCACAGGTTCCCAAAATTAAAGAGAGAGAGAGAGAGAGAGAGAGAGAGAGAGAGAGAGAGAGAAGAACTAAACTTTGAAATTAAATTAAATGCTGATTGTATAGAAATAAAAAGGATCATGAGATAACTATGAACAATTTTATGCCAACAAGTTGAATAATCTAGATAAAAAAGACAAAATACTAGAAAACGAAAATCTTTTCAATCTTGATTCACAAAGAAGTAAGTATCTGAAAGGACCTATATAATAATGGGATTAAATCAACAGTCAAAAACCTTCCAGGCATGGGGCTGGAGAGATGGCTCAGTGGTTAAGAGCACTGCCTGCTCTTGCAGAGTACCTGGGTTCGATTCCCAGGACCCACATGGAGGCTACGAACCGTCCTTAACTCCAGTTCCAGGGGAATTCAATGCCCTCTTCTGACCTCCGCGGCATCGCATGACACGGGTGCACTCACATACATGCAGGCAATACATTCGGACTCCTAAAATAAAAATATTAAGTAAAATATATTTTTTAAAAAATTCCAACCTAGAAAAGCATAGGACTGGATGACTTTACTGGTGAATTCTACCAAACACTTGAGAGGAATTAATGTTGATCCTTCTAAAAGCCTGCCAACAAATTCCAAACTAATATAGTGAGGCCAGAATCATCTTAATATAAAGATATTACAGATAAAGATATGATAAGAAAACTGCAAAAAAAATACTTTATCAATAGGGAAGCAAAAAATTAAAAAAATACTAGCAAACTGAGCATCATATTAAAAGGATTATCAGTCAAGACCAAGAGGAATTTGTTCCTGCAATGGAAAGATGATTCAGCATATGAAAATAACACAATGTAATAAACATTAACATTAACAGAACAAAAGGAAAAATACAGTCATTTCAACCACTACAGAAAATTATTTGATACAGCTTAGCACACTTTCATAACAAAATCCTCCCCTTAAGAAAACCCTTAATCTTATGCCATAAATTGTGCACACACTCTCACAACGAAAGCATCAAAACACCACTCTGTCTGAGTTGTCATGTGGTTTTTGTTGTTGTTGTTTGATCTAATTGTGATTTGCTTTTTCTGGTACTGGGAACTGAGCCGAGGGCCTTGCCTTGTTAGACACTCTACCTCTAAGCTATTCCCCAACACATATAATGTCTTTGAGATCCATATTGTCTCCCTTAAGTCTATTAAGGACATACTCAGTTTCTGGTTAAAGTGTTCATAATTGTTAATCTCATGTAAGTACTTATGTATCGTTTTGTCTGTTGCTAGTCTGAGTCTGTAATTTGATATTTTTGTGATTAGTATACACGTTTCTGTGTACTTTTAGATCTATGTTATGTTCATATGAAAGTTTCCCCACCCAAAAAAGGGATTTAGTTCAAATTGACCTCTAAATATGCAAGCTTATTCCAAATTCATAAAACTTAAACAAATCTAACATATTACAATTGTAAGGCAAAGGTTAATATGGCCCTATACAAGAAATGTCACCAGTAAAGTTAAATGTTAAACAAGGGTCTGGGGAGATGGGTCGGTAACAAAGTGTTTGCCGAGCAAGCATGAGAACCTGAATTTGATCCTCAGGACATATGTAAAAGCCCGACACAGAAGTACATACCTGCAATCCCAGCACTGTGGAGGAGAACACAGGAGGATCTCTTGAATTGATAGCCAACCTCTATAGCAGAATTGGCAAGCTTCGGTTTCAGTGAGCACATCTGTCTAAAAACATAGGGGGGAGATTGAGAAGATACTTTATGTCAACCTCTGGCCTCCACATACATGCACATCTAAGCACACACACATGTACACAGAAAAAAATCAAAATTAGAAATTGTTAAAGACAAGGTCTCACTATTTAGCTCAAGCTGGCCTGGAACTCACTATGTATACCAGACTGTCTGGTCTAGATGTACAGAAAGCATGTACACATGGACACAGAAAAGAAAAATTTAAAGACAGGGTCTCATTATGTAGATCCGACTCATCTGGAACTCACTATGTAGATCAGACTGGCCTAGAACTCAGAGAGATCTACCTGTCTCTACCTCCCAAGTGCTAGGATTAAAGGTATGCAGCACCACACTAATCCCAAAATAATTTTTAAAACCAGTAGAGGTGTACCAACGTCCCTAAAATATTATAAATATAATAATTGGTTGTTTTGTTTGTTTGAGACAGGGTCTCACTACATAACCCTGGCTGGCCTAGAACTCCCTATATAGACTAGGCTAGCCTCAAACTCACAGAGATCCTCTTGTTTCTGCCTCCTGAGTACTAAGCTTAAAGGTGTGTGCCACAATGCTTTTGCTTTTGAAAATTTTAACAAAATCAGACTAGAGAAATGAAAACCAGTCATTTTGTTTAGGAAGATTAAATAATAATAAAGACAGGAAAACATCTGGGTATTGAGGTATATATATATATCATATTACCTCACTGGAAAGTTCTAAGTACAAATAATATCAATAAAGTTTCTAGTAGAAGACTAGATTTTAAAAGAGAAAGTAAAAGGGGCTTGGGAAGCACATCAGAGTTAAAATAGAAGGGAGAAAAAAAGGCATACAAGATTCTTTGCAGAAGTGCCACAGCAGTACTGATCATTTTCCCCATATAAACACTAAAAGGATGGCCCAGAGTCCATGTGGAAGGAAGAAACAGCAGAAAATCCCTGAATATGGACAACAACAGATCTCACCTTCCACTCTGAGACAGGGTCTCTTACTGATCTCTGTGCTATAACTGGCCTGTGAGTTTCCAGAGATTCTTCAGAATCTGCCTGCCATCTTGCCCTAGGAATACTAGGATTACCCACTACTGTATTTGGCTTTGCAAGGGTTCTGGAGATCTGAACTCAGGTTCTCATGGTTACCCAGCAAGCGTTTTACTCATTGAGCCATCTTCCCAACCCCATGCCTGGTTTTTTGGGCCAGTTTTTAAAAACAGAAGTTGCTACTCCATTTTTCCCATGTTTGTTTGCTTTTTTTAATACAGGGTCTTATCACATAGCTCAGGCTAGCCTCAAACTCAACACGTATCCAAGGATGACCTTGAATTCTCCTGCCTCCACATTCCAAGTGCTGGGACTACAGGCATGTGCTACCATGCCCAGCTCCATTTTGCCTATGGGTTTTGTGTATGTGTATGTGTATGTGTACATGCACGTGCATGTGTGTGTGCAGGTGCGTGTGCCCATCCCCATGCATGCATAGATGCCAAAGGAGTACATCAGGTATCCTGCTCTACCACGCTCCACCTTATTCCCCTCACACAGGGTCCCTCAATCTAGAGCTAAACTGGCGCCAGCAAGCCCTGGCAATACTTCTATCGCTACCTCCTATACAGCTGGGCTTACAGGCACGCCACACAGCTATACTCAGTTTTTCTTACATGAGTGCTAGGGATATGAACTCAGGATCTCATATTTAGGCAGTCCTCCCTTTGCCTCTATTCTTATTTTTTTTAAAAAAATATTAGCCTTCACAGGGACAGACTGAAACAGCCTAAGGAAAATCAACTCAAGAGACATCAAATGTCACCAGAATATTACTGATCTTGTGAGTTTCCACATCATGGCTCTGTACTGGAATTCAAGTATGGCTTCTTGGAGTTGATGAACATCTTGAAAGAAATAGTGTATTTTCTATGCCGCAAATCTTAATTGTTATCAGATGCCCAAGAATAAATGACTGCAAAGCAACTGTTCCTTTATTTGACTATAAAAGTTATATATAATAGAAAAATCTACATTTAGTGATCATTCAAACAGTTCTGATAAAACACCTCAAATGTGTGTCAAATCCTCCATAGCAAGGAAGAACAGAGCAAAGAAAGGACAATGAAATTTGAGTTTTCTTGATAGACATAACACTCTTTTAGACAGAGGCTCTCAGAGAAGAAATGCATAATTCCATGAAAAGCTTGATCCCTTCTATTTTTCAAATCATGTCATCTCTTTTACAATGTTTTTCAAGTACATACATCTTTTTGCCAAATGAGGTAGAAAAGTTGTTGGTTGAATAATTCCCTGTACACAAGCAGTGTTTTCTGTGATCAGTAGTAATACCAAAGAATCAAAAGTAATTATTCTCTGAAACCAAGCAAAAAGAACATTTTAACTCTTTAATAAAACCATGGAGGCTGTAGGACACAGTATTTGAAAGGGATACAGGAAAGAAAGGGATACTCATGGTATATGCCATGAGTGCCTGTGACTAAGAATATTCACTGCTTTCACAGCCTCCAGACACTGAGACTAAGACTGGCCCTGCACATGGTAGTTACTGCACTAACTACAGGAAAGGCCGAGAAAGCCAATACTCTCAGCGATCAATAATGCTGTACTTACTCTGAAGAGAGGGAAAAAATTGGGAGGAATTTGCACCAAAAATTACATACACATCAGGATCCAAAGAACAAAGGATGGAGAATAAACAGAGTATAGGTTTCTTTGAGTAAACATCCCATCAAAGTTTTTGCTTTAAGCACATAAAATTATCAACACTGATTTTAGATTGGAGTCTGCTTCTGGTCTCAATTAGGAAATGGGAGAGAACTGAGTATTTCCTATCACAGTCAGGACTCATGTATATATTATGATCACTCAAACTTCACAGGAACTGGGGAGATGGCTCACTCAGTGAAGTGCCTGTCATGTAAGCATACGGACATGAGTTCAGATCCCCTGCATCTACATAAAAAGCTGGGCAGGATGGTGTGTGTCTGTTACCCTAACACAGGAAGGGGTAGAGGTGAATCCCTGGACCTTGCTGGCCATACAGTCTAGGGAATCCATGAACTCCAGTTTCAGTGACTTTGTCTCAAAAAATACAGTGGAACAGCAGTGAGATTGTTCAGCAGGCAAAAATACCTTCTGTTGGAAGCCTGAGGCCTGTGTTTTGAGCCCCAGAGCCCAGTGGAAGGACAGAACAGACTCCCCAAAGTTGTCCCCAAACTATACACGAGCTGCAGCATTGAGCATCTTATCCCACACATACATTATAGACACACACACTAATAGTAAGGTGGAGACAGATAGAGGAAAGATATCCCACACAGACCTCTACCACACACGTGCACATACACGAACAAGCACACACATATACTATACACATAAAAGAAAAAAAAAATCACACATACAAAACATTAAGAGTAACATCACCTAGTATTCACTTAGGCTTACTAGGTACCAGGTTGCAGCAACCCTACAACCTATGAGGTAAACACTATTATCAGGAAAAGTTATGTAACTTACCCAAAGTGACACAGGTAATAAAGATGGAAACTAGAATTCCAAGCATGGTCCCCTAATCACTAGGCCAAGATGCTTCCAGCTGGCAGTTTAAGACATAGGCAACCAGTGGAAAACAAATGGCAGCACTAATGATCACAAGTAACATGTTGAATCTCACTAACCAGCAATGCGAACAGCAGACTGATGGTAACAAGGGTCTTAAGGGATGGGGCTCAAAAAATGTTGAGAAAATGAACCCGAGGGATGCAAAGGCGACGACAAAAAGCTGTATCTGGTCCATGAAGATGCACTGTTGTAGGTATGGGAAGAGACGAAGGAAGTCACTTCATAAGTTATTAGCTTGGACAGTAGTTAGTAATTACTGTCCATCAACTGGCAGAAGACAAAAAGAGGAACTGGTGATTTAGTTTCATTTCCAGTTTAGGAAGAAGTGTTACCTACTTAACAGAAAAACCAATTCTACAGAATTCCCCCTACAAGGCAAACTCTCCCCTTTCCACATTAGAAAAGTCTTATTTTTGAAGAAATGACCTTCCCCACCCATGCTTTTTCAAAAATATGGATCAGGATGATTAAACCCTCAGTTTACAGATCAGGCACTCTGGTAGTGAACAGATTCTACACTCTGGTAGAATCAGGACTACAAATCAGTTCTAGTCGAATTCTAAAACACCACGAAATGAAACATAAAGATGTTGAGCAGGCAAAACTCTAAGGCTTGTGAGGGTTGCTGCAACCTGGCACCTAGTAAGTAAGCCCTCACAGAATATTGGGAGGCAGTGTTTTTCCTCAGTATTTTTGCATGTATGATTTCTGACCTAGGATTTCACCCTACCTACTGCTACTTCAGCCTTCTCCCAACTCCACTAAATGGGGATTCACATCACCGCATGTAGCCACACACATCACACGTAACTGCTTAGTACACTTTAACTAAAATTTGATATGCATGCTTAAAAATCGAAAAAAAAGACTGCATGTATTTCTCTTTGAGAAAACTTCCACGGTGGCAACAGTTTGTACTCAACTCAATCCAACATTTTCTATGTGTTAGGTTCTAAACAGACACTGCCCCCCCCAATTTTTTTTATACTTAAGACTGAAGAAACGACAGGCCCCGTGCTGTGGTCAACTTGCCCACCATAAGACACCTGGGTGCCACTGCTAAGGCCTGTCCTGTAAATTGAGGCCAATGAAAATAAGCTTTCCAGTGCTGCTGTCAAAGTCATCTCACCGTCAGGTACCGGCCTCAGCTTGTTCCCTCTAGGTCTAGGGACCACAGCTTCCCCTTGGCCGACCACTCAGGCCTCTGCAGCCCAGAGGCGGAAGGAGCAGAAAGGCGGCGCCCCCTTCCGCGCCAGCTTCCCCGCCGGCTACTGGGTAGACCCAGCGAAGGGTGCTTTGAAGGGCGCCCTACACAGTATCTAAGCGGGTGTGCACCAAAAACTGCGCCCCGAGGACTGCGTCAATTGACGGGATGGAGAACTCTGCGGCGCCCGAGTTACTTTCATCTACTGTGCCCGGTCTCGAGGCTCTAGAAACAATAAGCCGATCTCCCGCAGCATGCCTAGGAGCGGACACGAAGCGGCACGGCGGAGCCCGCGCCCGGCCCGGCACTTGCCCCGTCGGAACTCACCCTTCCTCTGGCAGCGACCTGCGAGTCCGCACGCTTCTCGGGCATGCCTGCCGCCTCCGGAGGCGCAGCCGCCGCCGTCCTCCCCGGCTCCCGCGGCGACTCCACGACCGTACTCATGCGCCGCCATGCCCGTGCAGGTTCGGGGCGCTCCGGGACGCCAGCGACGCCGCGAGGGCGGTGGCGGGGCCCGCACCTTCATGGGCTCCGCGGTTCACGGCGGCCTGCGGCTCGGGCCGTGGCGCCAGTGGCGATACGGGCTGCAGACGAGACGCCGAGGCTGGAGCCGCGCGTGTCGCGAACGGGGCCAGCTACTCCACCGTGGTCCGCGGAGTCAGCACTCACACCCCGCTGTCCGCAGTGTCAACAGGCCGGCTGGCAGTCTGGAGACCTCACCCGGGACACAACGCTGCGCAAACACGGCTCCCGCCGCAGCTCCGCCCCGCGAGGCTCCCGCAGGCCCCGCCCCCTCCTGTCATCTTCCCGCCCCCCACCTGCCACGCGCATCGGAATACGTCATCTTTGGGCGACTCCACGCCTCCCGCATTTTACCCGGACTAGAAGTACCGGGAACGGAACGTGAGGGGCAGGCAGTGACAGCTGTGTGTAGTGACAGCTGCCTTCATTTTCGTTTAACACCCGCCCAGAAAGTGGATGACTCACTTTGCGTGAATGTGTGTACGTGTGCGACCCTGCCGATGGAGGACAGAGAGGCAACTTTGGGAGTCGTCCTCACTGGCCACCCTGTCCTTCTGAGACCTGCTCTGGTACTGGGACCTGGGCCTCGCCTGAGGAATCTAGACTGGCCAGCGAGCCCAAGGATCGCCTGCTCCGGCCCTCCACCCAACCCCCAGGGCTGGGATTACAAGCGCTCGCCACCACACCTGTGTGAGTTAAAGGCCAGCCTGGTCTACATAGTGAGTTCCGGGACAGCTGGGGCTACAGGGAGACCCTTTTTCAAAAAGACCAAAAAAAAAAAAAAAAAAAAAAAAAAAAAAAAAAAAAACCTGCTACAGCAGCAAACACCAAGATTTTCCTGTCTCTACCTCCCAAGCACTAGGATTATAGGAAGAGGCTGTCGGTGCTTGGGATTCAAATTCAAGTCCTCATGCTGGTGCAGGAAGTGATTTTTACCCACTGAATCATCTCCTCAGAGCACTGTTTAGCTTTGTTGTGGGTTTTTTATTTGTTTTGTTGTTGTTATTGTTTTGAGACAGAGTCTGGCTGAACAGCCAATGCTGGTTGCAAATTCACTATGTAACTGAAACTGTCCTCAGATTTGCTGCCATCTTCCCAAGAGCCATCAGCCACCAGGACCAGAACCTTTTGTTTTTGTTTTTGTTTGTAGCCCTAGCTGGCCTGGAACTCACGATGTAGGCCAGGATGGCCTTGAACTCACAGAAATCTATCTGCCTCTGCCTCTGCCTCCTAAGTAATGAGAATGAAGGGGTTTTTGGTGGTTTTTTTTTTTTTAAAGACAGGGTCTCAAATGGTAGCTCAGGCTAGCCTGGAACTCACTATGCAGCTCAGTCCTCAAACTCAAGGCAGTCCTCCTGCCTCTGCCTCCCAAGTGCTGGGATTACAGGCTTGAGCAACCACACCAGCTTGAAGGGCCTTGTGTTCTGTTCATGTCTTGTAGTAACAAGCTGTTGTCCATTCTCCTTCCACACCGGAACCTGTGACAGCAGCAATGTTGACAGATTTCTGTCTGTTCTCAACACTTTGTGGAAAAAAGAGGGGGATGCCTCTCCAACTAGATGATTGGGGTAGAATTACAAAGAAAATGGGATAAGAGAAAAGAATTTTCTAAACTGTATGGTGTTCTAGGCAGAACTCTGAACTTTTGTACCCATGTACAAAATCAACAAGAAACAACACAACAAAAGATCTGAGTACTGAATGATGGTGTGGAATTCTGGTTCTTGGATCTGTGGCCAACCACACCATGGAATAAACCAGGATGAACCAAAAGGTCTTTGAAAACTAGTGTTTGAACCATAGGGGGAAAAATACCAAAAGACTGACTAGATGAAAGATTTAAATAGGAATCAGAATGTCAACTCAAAATTTCATACATTGAAAGCCTTAAAAAAAAGGCAAAAAAACACCTCAATTCAAATGAAAAAAGTCAACCATAAAACAGAAACTGGTAGAAGACAGATGTTGCAGTTACCTGAAGGATTTTGAAAGCAGCTGTCATGAATAGGTGTTAATCAGTAATTTTGAATACTTTTGAACTATGGAAAAATAGAATTTGTCTGCAAAGAAATAGAACATAAAGAGAAGAGGCAAGAGGAAATTATTATGGCTCAGCGGTTAAGAGCACTGACTGCTCTTGCAGAGGACCCGGTGTTCGATTCCCAGCATCCACATGGCAGCTACAAAACATCCTTAACTCCATATCCAGGGGAATCCGACACCCTCTTCTGACGTCCACGGCATTGCACAACATGGGTGCACTCACATGCATGCAGGCAATACATTAAAAAAAACTCATACACATTTTTTAAAAAGTGAAATAAAAACTCACTGGTGGGCTCACAGCAGAATGGGGATGAGAGAATTAGTGAATTTCAGGAAACAGAAACGGAAATTAATCCAAGCTGAATGACAGAGAAAAAAGGCACCTGTAGGGGCTTCCAGAACAAAAACAAAATGTCTGATGATCATGTCATAAAAAACCCAGAAGGTGTAAAGGAAGAGAGTGGCTAAATAAATACTTAAAGAAGCTCATAATAATTAGCAAAAACATACAAACATATGACTCAAAACACCCAGCAAATCCTGAGAAATCAAACATGAAGGGTATTTTAAAATCTAGGTTATAAAAATATTCTTTCTAACTGTAATGGAATTTAATTTCAAGTCAGTAACAAAGGGACAACAGGAAAATCCCAGGCTCTCCAGAATAACTTAGAAATGTGAGGCACTCCTGGCAAAAGCTCTATTTTCTGTGTTGTAGTGAGTATTGCAGTGGTCAGAGGGAAGGCCAAAACAAAACTCTGAATGAAATAAAAATACAACAAACTCCTTGTAGATGCAGCTAATGCAGCATTTATGGAGAAATGGAGAGCACTGAACAACTATTCAATAAAAGAGAAAGTCACGATTCAACAATCTTCACGGAAACAAAAGGAGAGCAAAGTAAACCAAAAACTAGAGACTGGAAATGAAGGGGCAAGAACAGCAATCAAGAAAATTAAAATCCCCCAAACACAAAATTAATCCAACAGCTGTGATTTATTTCAAAGATAAAATTGAGCCAGTGAAATGGCTGCACTGCCATCAAACCTAAATGACCTGAGTTTGATGTCCAGGACCCAAGGGGTGGAAGGAGAGAACAGACTAGCAAAAGTTGTCCCCTCATCTCCATACACATACTATGTCATGCATGAGCATACACACGTGTATGCACATGTATACATACACACACATGCACATGGAAAAGTTAAAGACAGATATTCCCTATGAACAGAAAAAGCTCTCAGCAAAATATGAGTATATCCATATCCATAAAAAGCAGGATACACTATAACCTGGCATGGTTGCAGAGGACCTGGGTTTGATTCCCAGCACCCACATGGTGGCTATGAACCATCCTTAACTCCAGTTCCAGGGGAATCTGAAGCTCTGTTCTGACCTCCACAGCGTTGCACGACATGGGTGCACTCACATACATGCAGACAATACACTCATACACATAAAATAAAAATAATAAAATTTAAAAAAAGAAAAACTGGTTTATTGTTTGAAAATTAACCAGTTATCTGAAATTGTGTTAAGCTAAAGAAAGAAAAAATATATGATTATATCAGTTGGTACAGAAAAAGGATGTGGCTACGCCCATAATCTATTTCATGATAATCTCTGTCAGCAACATTGAAATAGAGGGGAACTTTACCAGCCTGATAAAGAGAAACTACAAATAAAGCTGAAGGTCGTACTTAATGTCTCACTGCTTTTCCTTCCACATAAAAACCAAGGCAAATGTGTCCATTCTCCTTAGTACCATTTGTAAAACACCAAGATTAAAATAATCAAAGACGTGCTGGCAAGATGGCTCAGCTAATGAAGGCACCTGCCACCAAGCTTGGTGACCTGAGTTCGATACTCAGGACCTGCATGGTAGAAAGAGAGAACAGGCTGTTGCCCTCTCATCTCCACGTACAAGCTGTGGCACACATGCCTGTAAACACACACACACACACACACACACACACACACACACAAATACACAAATGTTCTAAAAAAATCAAAGACCTAAATAAATGGAAAGATACCATGTTCCTGGATTAGAAGATTCGTTACAACTCAGCTATCTAGGATTTGGAGTAAGGCATCCTCTTGCTTCATGATAACTTTCCTCCATTTGAAAAGTAGCTTCTGATTCGCTATTGAGTCCTGATAGAAACTAAATGTCTAAACACAGGACAGCAAGTGACTATGTGAATAGAAATATCCATCATGAACTCCTATAACTTCTTTCATTGAATCAAAACATTGGATGGTAGAGGCTGGACTCAGTTGGTAAAGTGTTTGCCTAATGTGCACAAAGCCAGCATTCCATAACCAGACGTAGGAACACAATCCTATGACCCCAGCACTCTGGAGGTAGAGGCAGAAGGATCAGAAGTTCAAAATCACCTGCCACTATGGCATTCAAGGCCAGCGTGGAATCCATGAGAACCTGTCTCAAAAGAAAAGTTGGACTATACAATACTGTTCTTTCGTTAAATTGAATAATAAATGCTAAACAAAAATAAAATGAGCCCAAGACCCAAAGGCACAAGTGAACTACGTGAGAAAGTGGTTCACCTACATGCTGCTTACCCCTAATGCCTCCACACATGACACCTAGCAGACCTCCTAGCTCCATGAGGAGTCCACAATAAACACTTGACAGCAGGGAAGGAAGCCTCTTGCTGGTTTCTAGGTATGTCTGAAAGGTGTGGTGTGTGACCTGGAAGTGAGGAATTTCAGCATTGCCACCCTGCTCAGGAAAGGTCTGAGAAGCCATAGTAAAGAAACCCTGGGGCTGAAGAGCTGGCTCAGGGGTTAAGAGCACTTGCTGTTCTTCCAGAGGACCTGGGTTTAAGTCCCAGCATGCACATGATGGCTCTTCTGTCTTTTAAGGCCCTACAAGACACAGGCAATCAAAGCACTGGTACAAATAAAAACAAATCATTAAAAAAAAATCTCCTGGGAAGCAGAATTTGGCTGTTGTGTGTGTGTGTGTGTGTGTGTGTGTGTGCGTGTGCGTGTGTTTGTGTGTGTATTTGGTTGTCCCTTTCGTGTGGATGGAAACACATCCTTAATTCAGTGACTCAACTGATAATCCAGATTTAGGAAGAATATAGTTGGAAAAATAGCAAGAAACTAATGTAAATTCTAAGCTCTTGGAATGTAGCTCACTTGGTAGAGTACTTGCCTAGCATGTACGAAGCCCTGGGTTTGACCTCCAACACCATGTCAACCAAGTATGGTGGTGTATGACTATAATCTAGGTGACTTCGGTTGGCAGAATAATAGGGTATAAATGCTCACAAGGGGACAGGGCCTCAGATGTAACCCAAACAGAAGGATCAGTCAATTAATTCCTTTGACAATCTGTCTGAGTCATGAGCCTGCCATCACAGGGTCCTTATTAACCAAACAGTTCCCTTCAGGTCTTGGGTGTGGGGTTCAAGGGCTCTGAGATAGTCTTTTGGGAGGTAATACATTTATTAGAAGAATTATTAATGCCATAGACAGAAAACAACATGTCAGGTCTCTAAGGAGTTCAGGCCCCAGTGCCAGAGCTAGATAGCCCACAATCTTTGTCAATGTTTCTTTTATTATAAGCCCTTAAATGTCCCATTGTTTGTCAACTACAGACCATCAGAGTGGGAATTTTTATCTTTTTTTTTTTTTTTGAGACAGGATCTACCTATAGCCCCAGCTGGCCTGGAACTCACTATGTAGACCAGGCTGGTCTCTGCTTCCCAAGTGCTGGGATTAAAGACTTGTGCCACCACACCTGGCTTCACTTTAAAAATGAAAACAAAACAACAATAACAAAGACCATGGTCTCTCACCCTAGAGCTTTCTAGGTAGGCTAGTCTTTCCGCCCAGAGAGCCCCAGGAAGTCACCTAGCTCCACCCCAGCTCTCAGATTACAAATGTGAACCAACAGGAATCTTTTTATTTTTTACATGGGCTCTGGGAACCAAACTTTGCAAGGCAGCACTTTACTGAATGACCTATCTTCCCATTCCCACATCAGATTTTCAATAAATATTTGTTGAATGAATAGATGTATAGACTACTTTTTAATGCAAATAGCAATTCTTTAGGCATTTCTTTTCAAAAAAGTAGTATGGTATTCATGTTTACCCTTAAGTACCTTTTTAGTCATTTAATTAAAATGCATGCTGCCAGGCATGGTGGCACTTGCTTTTAATCTCAGCACTCCAGGGGCAGAGGCAGGTAGATCTCTGTGAGTTAGAGGTCAGCCTGGTCTACACCATGAGTTCTAGCCAGCCAGGGCTACATGATGAGACCATGTCTCAAAACAAACAGCCAGGTGTCCGAGAACTCGGGAGGCAGAGGCAGGTGGATCTCTGAGATCGAAGCCAGCCTGGTCCACATATCGAGTTCTAGGCTGGCTGGGGCTACAGAGAGACCCTGTCTCAAAAAGACCAAAAAACAAACTGAAGCAGCAGAAAAACCTCCATTTGGTCCTGGGCCAGTCCTGACTCCAGGTTGTGCCTGCTCTGGCATTCTTCTAGCCACTAGCTTCCCCCAGCAACACATTCAGGGCTTTTCAGGACCCTGACTATGTCCTAGAAGTCTAAACAAAACAACTGCTAAGGTATAACCAAAATAACTACTGTAGCAAGGTCTCTCCGACCTCCATCTGGCCCAAACTGCTATGATTTTTGCGGCTTTTGCCTTTATAAACTCTGCACCCCTGGAGCTTCAGTGCTGTGAGATTTTCAAAGGCACCCGCCACTCTCAGTTGAGTGCTTATCAATCAATTATCAATAAAGGACTCCTTTCCTTTTCAATTGGCTTATTCGTGTGGTGGTGATCTGTAATCCTCTCACCTAGCTATAACACAGACAATCAAACAGCAGCAAAAAGCCCACAGGCTTCTGGTGTTGAAGTGGATGTGAGGAGACATCAAACAATGTACACTCAGATCTATTTCTTTTTAAATATTTTATTTTTATTTTATATGTAGGAGTGTATTGTCTGCATGTAGGTAGGTGCGATGCCCTTGTTGGGCAATGCCCAAGGAGGTCAGAAGAGGGCATCAGATCCCCTGGAACTGGAGTACACAAATGGTTGTTAGCTGCCATGTGGGTGCTGGAAATCGAACCCAGGTCCTCTACAAGAACAACCAGTGCTCTTAACCGCTGAGCCATCACTCCAGGCCCTCAGGACTATTTCTTAGCATCTATCAAAGATTTCATTTAGATACATTTTTAATTGGGCAGCTCTCATTTGGGCCTTTATGTCAAAGAAATAAATACACAAATATGCAAAAAGAGTGTGGGTAATAATATCTGCTGCATATTATTTATAGCAGTGAAAACTGAACCCTAAATACCTGTCACAAAGGATATTTTTTTTAATTTTATGTGTAGGAGTGTATTGTCTGCATGGGTGGGTGCAATGCCTGCCTACACAATAACACCCACAGTGCAGTTAAAGAAAAGAATAACTTAGTTGTACATACCAGATAACTGAACCAGAAGAAATTCTTAAGTATTAAAAAAAGTTGTAGGTTTAGCCAGATGGGCAGCTCTGAGGTGCGTGCGTGATCTGCTTAGACACTTTTTTATTTTTATTTTGCATTGTATTTTTTTATATTATGTATGTTTGCCATTGGGAGTGTTTTCTCTTAAACTCTGTTGGTCCCAAATACTTTTTTTTTAATTTTTATTTTATGCGTATGCATGTATTGCCTGCATGTAAGTGCACCCATGTCGTGCAATGCCTGAGGACAGAAGAGGCCTTCGGATCCCGTGGGAACTGGAGTTACCGACAGTTTTTAGCTGCCATGTGGGTGCTGGGAACTGAACCCAGGTATGCTGGAAGAGCAGCCATTGCTCTTAACCTCTCAGCCATCTCTCCAACCACAGTTCCCCCTTCTTTGACAGCTGTTTTTCCTATCAGGATTTGATGGAGGACTGGGAGCTCTGATAAGCATCTTCCTTCCGACCAGTTGATGAAGGCTTAAACCCTGCAGCGTAACCTCAAGGCAAGGAGAGTTATGGTAAATGTAGTCTGGAATGCTCCTGGCGCATCTCACAGCCGGGGCGGGGGGGGCGAGGGCACATCAGGGCAGACTGCTCGTCTGCGCATGCGCAGGTGTCCTCTGGACTTAAAAGCTCGCAGAGCTCCATTCAGAGTCTGAACTATCCGGACAAATTCTCATTATTGCCCTGGGTTAAGAATCCATCTTCCCATCTGGGCATGAAGGTTTTAATCATTATTGACCTCGTGGCCTTCTTTTGAAACTTAGATCACCTGTATGGAAAGATAAACAGCCTTGTGCAGGTTACTAAGTCCTGATTGACAGTCGCTGCCGTGTTTAGAAAACACTGTTGTTTTCATTGGCTGACTTACACACATCGCTGTGAGATCGGTGTAGCCACCCTCATTATGGATAACAAGCGAGGCTCTGGTTGGTGGGGCGACGGTCACAAGCTGGTAATGAGGAAGCGCTGATTCAAGGCTGGTTGTGATTCGTTTCCGGCCTCAGGCACTGACGCCGCACCTGCCTAAGGTAGTCAGCATCAGCCTTCCCAGCTCAGATCGGTGACCTGTCCCCAAACACCCTCGTCTACGGTGGGAAATGGACACAGACGGACCTAACCACCGGTCAGAAGTTTTCTTAGAATTCTAGTGTGTCTTGTCAGGGTCCTTCCCTGAGACAGGTTCAAGCCTCTCCTGCCCTGGAAGGCTATTTTCTATCTGATGTAGAAAATTCCAGAGGGTGAGGTTTGTAATACTAAAATTAGTTTCCTAGACCTAGGTATAGCTTATGGGAATCACTGTCGGTTTTTAGAGTGGTCTGCTCCTGTGAACTAGGAACCACAGAGACAGGGGAACACAGAAACAGACATGTTTCAGAAAAGTGAAAGCCCTGCTGGCCTTCCATATTAAGGCAGAAAAGCCCAGGCAAGAGCAAGTCTTGAGTTGCCAGAGAGTTTGGGGGTTGGGTTGGGTTTTTTGATGGGCTTGGTATGCATCCCAGGCTGGCCTCAAACTTGCAGTCCTCTTACCTCAGCCTCCCAAGTGCTGAGATTACAGGTGTGTGCCACCACACCTGGCTTCCTTGGTCATTACTTTTGACTCATTTTAAACTTTGCTGAAATTGGACCTCAGAATATCAGTGATTTGTCCAGAGCAAGATAGTCAGTGTCTGCCCCAGGAATCCAGGTCAGTGTCAGCAAGTCTGCCACAGGCATGATGTTCTTATTTTACTTAATTGTTTTTGATGAGTGGTGATCTATCATGTGGTGAATCCATGGTTTGTTCTATATTTGGATGGTTTCCACCTATAAACATTCTTCTACACAGTTCTTCATGTGACATCATCATTCTCTAGGGTTTGTAGCAAGGACTAAGCAGAAGTGCTGTGTCTCAGAGGTCTGCATTTAACATGGTGAGAAACTGTCAGGGGCCAGAGAGATGGCTCTGTAGATAGAGGTACTTGCCACCCAAGCCTAACCCTCTGAGTTCGAACCCCAGGATCCACGTGGTAGAGGGAGGAAACAACTCCCACAAGTTGTTCTCTGACCTCCACACTCACCCACAGCAAATGTGCCGTGCCCTCCGCCCCCAACCCCACAATAGTAATAAATAAAATGAAAACCAGTCTGGCAGTTTCAAGTTTTTTTCACTGTTACAAAGTAGCTGAACCATTTGCCATCACTACCAGCAGTAAGGATTTGAGGAAGTCTAAAGCCCTGAGTATTTGTTGTTGTTTGCTTGTTTTTAGATAGGTCTCTGGTAACCCAAGCTGGCATTGATCTCCCAAAATTCCTGTCTCTACCTCCCAAGTGCTGGGATTTCAGATGTGTGCTACCACAACCAGCTAATCACTGCATCTTTTGTATTTTATTTATTATTAGTGTGTGTATATGATGGGGGGGGTGCCACTGTGCAGTGCATGTGGAGATCAGGGAACAACTTTCAGGAGTTGTTTTTCTCTTTCCATTGTGGGTTCCAGGATCAAACCCACGTTGTCAGGTTGTATGGCAAGCACCTTTACCCCCTGAGCCATCTTGTTGGCCCAAACTCTGTCTTAATCAGAACTTAATAACAGCATTTTTATTTTTAAAAATTTTGGGAGCTGGAGAGATGGCCCAGCGGTTAAGAACACTGGTTGTTCTTACAGAAGACCTGGGTTCATATCCCAGCACCCACAGGGCAGCTAATAACTGTTGGTAACTCCAGTCCCAGGTGATCTGACAGCCTCTTCTGACCTCCTCGGGCATTGCATGACACGGGTGTACTTACCTACATGGAGGCAATACATGCATATACATAAAATAAAAATAGTAAATAAATTTTTTAAAAACCTCAGGAAACATTCTAGTCTTAAATTTATTTTAGTGC
>NW_008357490.1:194483-201928 GCF_000622305.1 Nannospalax galili
AAATTTTATACATTACATTAGGTGTATAACAGTATTTCAATTTTATTTCAATTTACATTTTCATAATATTTAATAATAAGCATCTTTTTGTTTGGGAGAAGTATGTGTTCAATTTTTTTCCATGTTTAAAATTATTTTTATTACATATATGTATATATTTCTTTGGGGGATTTGTAGATGTTCTCACATTTTTCTTCATAGCTTCCTTCTTCCCTCCCTCCCTCCTTCTCTTTCTTCCTTCCTTGATGTCTTTTCTCTTCTTAGGTAGGAATCTCACTATATTGCCCTAAGTAACATCAAACTTACTGTCCTCCTACTTCATCCTCCTGAGTGCAAAGGATTAGAGATGTATGCCACACCCAACCTTTTCATATTCATAATAGTATCTCACAAAGCAAGAGTTTTACATGGATCAGCTTTTCATCATTCTTTCCCTCATGAGTGTGTTTGTCTGCTCAGGTTGCCATAACAGAATACCACCAACAGGTGCCTTAAACAACAGAGGCTTTTGTTATTACAGTTTTGGAGGCTAGAAATCCAGACTCCCAGCTTGGTAAGGCTAGTTGTTGGTGGCCCCTCTTACTGTCTTTCAGGCAGCTGCCCTCTCCCTGTGTCCTCATGTGGCCTTTCCTCTGTACATAGGGAGGGAAGGAGGGAGGGAAGGGAGACGGAGAAAGAGAGCACAGTCTCATGTCTCTTGTTCTTCTTATAACGCCTATCTGTTCAGCCACTGCATAGTTTCATCAACCTTAATTACCCCATAAGCCTTTCTCCAAATAGGAATTATGGTTTCAAAATATAAATTTTGTGAAGACCTATAACAACAAAACCCATTCAAACATAGGCAAGAATTTAAGTAGACATTTCTACAAAGAAGATATGCAAATGACTAATCGGCTCATGAAAAATGTTCAGAATCACTCAGCCAGTTCTTCTGGCATGCAGACCTTAGATAAGATGGCCCCTGTGCCTTCAGGACCCTCCAGCTCTAGCAGTTGGGTCTATATGGAACCAACAGTCAATACTGAGGTGGATAGCTGGTCAAAATCCTGAGAAAAAGAGACTGAGTGCTCATCCTTAAATGGGACATCTGTATCAACAACAACTCCCCCCCCCACTACCCCAACAACCCCCACTACCACCACCAAGGCTCAGAGAACAGAGAGAAAGAAGAAAGAATGTCAGAGTCAGAGGATGGGGAGGAGTGCTGTGAAATGCTGTCTTCTGGACTTGACATGGCTGTTGCACTCATGAACTCAGTAGCTGGGGTCACATGCACAAGATCTACACAAGATCAAGACAGCCAAAATTCTGGCATAGATGGGGGAGGTGCTTTCCAGGCCCCATCCCTACTGAGGAGATATTGGCAGGTGATACCTGCTGGGAAAGAGAGGATAATTATTTTTTGAATGTGAGGCCACTGGTAGATTTCCCATGTCCCACATCCATACACATATGGGCAGCATTAATTAGACATAGGGGCTATTTTTATTTTTATTTTTTTAAAAGGACATGAGCCGAGCATGGTGGCCCACGCCTTTAATCACAGCACTCGGGAGGCAGGCGGATCTCTGTGAGTTCAAGGCCAGCCTGGTCTACATAGTGAGTTCCAGGACAGCTGGCACTACAGGGAGACCCTGTCTCAAAAAGACCAAAAAAAAAGACATGAAGATGAGACATATTGAGGGAAGTTTGGGGTGATTTGGAGGGGGTAAATTGGTGTTGGATATGATCATATTTCATTGACTATGTGTATGAATAAATTCTCAGGAATAAAGAAAAATTGCCAAGTGTGGAGGTGCATGCCTTTAATCCCAGCACTCGGGAAGCAGAGGCAAGCAGATCTCTGTGAGATCAAGGTCAGCCTGGTCTATATAGTGAGTTCCAGGCCACTTGGGGCTGCAGGGAAAACCTGTCTCAAAAAGACAACAACAAAAATATTAACATAAATATCACTAATCTTTAGAGAAATACAAGTCACAATGAGATTCCACCTCAAATCCATCAGGTCAGCTTGTATTAAGAAACAAAACAGAAACTGAAAAGTGGTGTTGAGGATGTGGAGAAATGAAAACCTTTGTACAGTGTTGGTGGGTAGATGAATGGTACAGATGCAATGGGAAGCAATGAGGTGGTGCCTCAGTTAAAGAATTGTGTGTGGCCCAGCAACTCTACTCCTCAGCACAATCTCCATATTAACTGTTCAGATTCATTATTGTGAACTTTATAATGTTTTAAAAGTGGTACACGTTCACTAGAAACTATACTCGTGTGTGTGTGTGTGTGTGTGTGTGTGTGTGTGTGTGTGGTGTATGCATGTGTTTGTGTGGAGGCCAGAAGTTGACATTGTTGCTGGGACACCTGGCTTTTTTTTTTTTTAAATGGGTTCTGGAGTCCCAAACTCATGAAGCAGGCACTTTACCAAGGGAGTCATTTCCCCAACCCCAGAAATTAAACTGAATTTGAAATCTGATTCTTTCCCTGGGCAAACCATCTGTGGAATGATATTCTCTTGTGAGTCTGGGTGGTGGCAGCAAGCTATATCCCCCAGTCAGCTACGAAATCATGAAGACAAGCAACAGTCACTGTACTATGAACTCTATCTAATAAGTTACACGGGCACTTCACATTTTAGTATAAAATGGGCTTTGTGTTAGGTGATTTTGCCCCACTCTCAGCTAATGTTCCTACACTGAAGCTCATTTAAAGTAGGCTAGGGCTAGCTAGATGGCTCAGAGGATAAGGGTGCTCACTGCCAAGCCTGATGACTTCAATTCTATTCCCAGGACCCATATGGTGGAAGAAGAACCTACTCCTTCAAGTTGTCCTCTAACCCCCACACTCACGCTGTGGTATGATCATGCCCACTCAAATTATAGTAAACAATTTCAAAACAATATTACTAAAGTAGGCTAGGCTAAGCTATAATAGTAGTTATTGGTGTTTTGGTAGGTTAGGTGTATTAAATGCAATATTGACATACAGTATTTCCATTTTTGAGGGTTTTTAAGGACATAACCACAAGTCAAGGAGCATCTGAATGTACTCAAAGGAACTGAAAGCAAGGACTGAAGAGGCTACTCTGCTCCTGTGCTCCTCACAGCATCACTCACAGAATAGAAACGGTGGGTAGAATTCAAATAACCATCAACACAGAAATAGATTTTGAAAAGTGGCACAAACATATTGTGGTGTGCTATTGACCCTTAAAAGGAATGAAATTCTGGCACATGCTACAATACAGATGCCCCAAGACACGCTAAGTGAAATAAGTCAGATGTAAGAAGACAAACACTAGTCAGGCATGGTGGCGCATGCCTTTAATCCCAGCACTCGGAGGCAATGGCAGTTCAAGGCCAGCCTGGTCTACATAGACATAGTGAGTTCCAGGCCAGCTGGGGCTACAGGGAGACCCTGTCTCAAAAAAGACCAAAACAAACGAACAAACAAACAAACACTGTGGGATTCATTTACATGAGAATGTGAAAATGCAATCAGAAGGTAATAGAGAGGTCACCAGGCTACAGGGAGAGGTCATAGGGAATCGAATCGTTGTCTGAATGTTTCTATTCTAGGTGATGAAAAAGTTCTGAGAACTTTTCATAGATAGAGTGAATTAACTTCATGCCACTGATTATACATGTAAATATGCCAAACATACATGTTCTGTTAAATATGGCAATAACAGTGGTCAAAGAAAATCCTATTTTTTATTATATTCCTGTTTTTACATTTACTTTGTGTGTGTGTGTGTGTGTGTGTGTGTGTGTGTGTGTGTGTGTGTTACCATGTCTGTCAGCACGAGTAAGGCATGGTACACATGTGGAAGACACAGAACAACTTACAGAGTCTATTTTCTCCTTCTACCATATGGGACCCAGAGATGAAACACAGGTCCTCAGTTTGGTGCCAAGGGCCTCTATCTGCCAAGCTCTCTCACCAAATCTTTTTAAAACATTATTACTGAAGCTGGAGAGATGGCTCAGCAGTTAAGAGCACAGATGGTTCAGCAGTTAAGAGTACTGACTGCTCTTACAGATGACCCAGGTTCAATTCCCATCACCCACATGGCTGCTAACTGTAACTCCAATTTCAGGAGATGCAATGCCACCTTCTGACTTCTGCAGGCATTGCACAACACAAATGCACTTATGTGTACAACTCATACACATAAAAATAAAAATAACTAAAGTATGGGGCTGGAGAGATGGCTCAACGGTTAAGAGAAATGACTGCTCTTGCAGAGGACCCGGGTTCGATTCCCAGCACCCACATGGCGGCTACAAACCGTCCTTAACGCCAGTTCCAGGAGAATCCGAAGCCCTCTTCTGACCTTCATGGCATTGCACGACACGGGTGCACTCACATACATGCAGGCAATACACTCATACACATAAAATAATAAAAATAATAAATAAAATATTTTTAAAAAATAACAAGTATTTGAAAATATTCTTATTTATTTCGTATGCGTGTGGGCACTGCATATTTGTGGAGGTCAGAGGACAACTTGCAGGAGTCAGTTCTCTCCTTCTACCATGTGAGTCCTGGTGGGGATTAAACTCAGGTCGTCAGACTTGGCTCCAGGCACCTTTACCTGCTATACCATTCACCAGTTACCCAAAAATCCTAGTTTTTGAAATAATAAATTAGAATTAAATCTAAACATCATCCATAAAATTACAAACATGCAAAACATATACTAGGACCTTTGTTCATAGTCTCATACACTAATCTTTTTGTTAATTGCAATTCCCAGGAAGGAATTGAAATCAGGGCTTTACACATGCTGGGCCTTCAGTCTATCACGAGTTATATCCCCAGCATTCTCCTTTTTCTTCCTATAATACAAACATTAAAAAGCAGTTTAGGGGGCTGGAGAGATGGCTCAGCGATTAAGAGCACTGACTACTCTTGCAGAGGACCTGAGTTCAGTTTCCAGCATCCATATCAGGCAGTTCATGACTGCCTATAACCCCAGCTTCAGGGCATCTGACACTTTGTTGGTTTCCTTGGATACCTACACTCACATGAATATACCCACATACAAACACACATACACATATATACATAATTATTTTTTTTCCAGGTGTGGCAGTGCAGGGTTTAAATCCCAGCACACAGGAGGCAGAGGCAGGTGGATCTCTATGAGATCAAGGCCAGCCTGGTCTACATAGTGAGTTCCAGGTCAGCTGAGATTAAAGGGAGATCATGTCTCAAAAATTTTTTTAATCTTTTTTTTTTTTAAAGAAGGTTAGGGATAAAGGAGCTTGCCACCATGCCTAAGGACCTAAGTTCGATCCCTAGCGTTCACATGGTAGAAGAAAAGAATTGACTCTTGTAAGATGTCTTCTGATCTCCACACACATCTCATGGCAACACACACACACACACACACAACACACACACACGCAAAATGAATAAATAAGTGTAATTAAATGTTTTAAAGCATTTTATTTTTCTCTAATCACTACTTTAAAAACTTGCCAGTTACCCACAATAATGTACCACCTCACACCCAATCAGATGGAGGCTGTTAAAAATAATCACATCAAGTGTTGGGAAGACTACAGAGAAATTCAAACCTTGTGGGTGGGAACATACAGTGGTGCAACTCTATGCAGTATGGCAGGGCCTCAAAAAATTAAAATGGGGTGGAGAGATGGCTCAGTGGTTAAGAGCGCTGGCTGCTCTTGCAGAGGACCTGGGTTCAGTTTCCAGTACCCACATGGCAACTAATGGCCATCTGTAACTCCAGTTTCAAGGGAGGTAATACTTTATGGCCTCCATGGGTACCAGGCAGGACACAGTGCACATACATACATGCAGGCAAACACTCATACACAATTTTCAAATATATATATATATTTAATATATATTAAAAACCAGAATCATCACATGATCTAGCACCTGGATCTATACACAAAAGAATTGAAAGCCATTCCATACTGAGAGCTTTGTGCACCATGTTCGTAGTAGCCTCACTTACAAAGGTGGGAGTAAAACGTGGGAGTAAAAGTCCATTGACAAGTGAGTGAACAAGAATAATGCACAAAGACATACAGTGGGATGCTACTCAACCTCTGATGAGCTTGAGACTCTTATGCTACATGAAATGGGCCAGTCACGGAAAGATGAATCCTGTGTGATTCCCCTGATGTGACATTCAAATTCAGATTCAGAGTCAAGAAAACAGACCAAGCCACAAGCCAGGCCATGGTAGCACATGCCTTCAATCCCAGCACTCGAGAGGCAGAGGCAGGCAGATCTCTACGAGATCAAGGCCAGCCTGGTCTTCATAGTGAGTTCCAGGCCAGCTGGGGCTACAGGAAGACCCTGTATCAAAAACCAAAGAGAAAGAGACAGAGATAGAGAAAGAGAAGCAGAGAGAGGGGGAAGAGAAGGAGGAGAAAGAAAGAGAGAGAGAGAGATACAAGGGGAGAAGAATGGTGGCAGGAGCTTCAGAGAAATAGGCAAGGGTCATTGCAGAAGGATCATCTTTCTCCTGTAACCAGAATAGAACTTTGTGTTCCAGAAAATTATTTTATCACTCTTATGTACTGATAAATGTGCTCTGAGGTCAGGACCAGCTTAGATTTTATGCATAGACCTGCCATTGTTCATGGATTGTAAGGTAAATAGTAATGAAACAGATAAAGATTTTTTTTTTTTTGAGACAGGGTCTCCTATATCCTAAGCTGGCTGTGAACTTGCTTTGTGGTCAAGGGTGAACTAGAACTTCTGATTCCACTACTCCCACCATTCAAGTGCTAGGATTATAAATGTGCACCACCACACCTGGTTTATCTGGTGCTGGGGATAGAAATTAGGATTTCATGCATGCAAGGTGTGATGGTTTGAATGAAAATGTCCCCCATAGGCTCCAAGTATTTGGACATTTTGTCCCCACATGGTGGCGCTGTTTTGAGAGGTTTTAGAAGGTGCAGCTATCCTGGAGGAAGCACGTCACTGGGGGTGGGCTTACAGAGTTCTTAAGCCTTGCCAAATCTCCACTCGCTCTCTTGCTTCCTGTGCCTGCCTGATGATGTGAGAGCTTCACTTCTGCTGCTCCCGCTCCAGCCACCTCCAGCCACCATGTTGTTTCTATTTCACTAATTTCTGCTCTGATTTTTGTTATTTCTAATCTTCTGCTGGGTTTGGGGTCCATTTGTTCTTGCCTTTCCTGGGTCTTGAGTTGCAGTGTTAGTTCATTTATTTGGGCTCTTTCTAATTTTTAATGTAGGCACTTAGAGCTATAAACATACCTCTTAGGACTGCTTTTAAAGTTTCCCAGGCATTCTGTTGTGTTGTATTGTCTTTTTTGTTGAATTCCAGGAAGTCTTTTATTTCTTTCTTAATTTCTCCTTTGACCCACTCATTGTTTAGGAGTATGTTGTTCAATCGCCATGAGTTCGTGTAGTTAGTATTCTTTGCTTTGACTTTAA
>NW_008357490.1:202037-218219 GCF_000622305.1 Nannospalax galili
ATTTTAAATTTATATATTTATATAGCGGTATGTGATGCAGCAATAGTAGCAACAGATTTTCTAAGTTCTGCAGTCAGATCTCAGGTTCTTTATCTTTAAAATAGGAGAATGGAGAGATGGTTTAGCAATTAAGAGCACTGGCTGCTCTTCCAGAGTTCCATTCCCAGCAACCTCATGGCCACTAACAACTGTCCACAATTCCAGTTCCAAGGGATCTTATGTCCTCTTCTGGTCTCCAAGGGCATAGCACACATGTGCTGCACTTACAGACATGCACACAAAACACTCATACACATAAAATAAAAATAAATGTAAAAAATAAAAAGCGGGTGGAGAGAAGGTTAAGCAATTCAGAGCATTTACTGCTCTTGCAGAGGACCCAAGTTCAGTTCCCAACACCCTCTTCAGGCAGGCTCACAATTGCCTGTAACTCCAGTTCCAGGGACTCTGACATCTCTAGCCTCCACAGGCACCTGCACTAACACACACAGACACACACACACACACACTTAAAAATAATAAAAGTGAAAATTAACAAGAAAAAAAAAACAGAAAAAAAGAAAGAAAAAGAGGGCTGTGAATAAAGCTCAGTGCCCCCCTAGCATGCATGAGACCCTAAGCTCAATTCCCAGCAAAAAAGCAGGCAGGGGTTGGAGAGATGGCTCAGTGGTTAAGAACACTGACTGCTCTTGCAGAGGAGCTGGTTTCAGTTCCTAGCACCCACATGGTGGCTAATACTCTATAACTCCAGTTCCAGGGATCTATGACACCTTCTTATGACCTCCATAAACATTGCATAGCATAGATACACTTACATACATGCAGGCAATACACTCATACACATAAAATAAAATAACAAATAAGCCGGGCGTGGTGGCACATGCCCTTAGTCTCAGCACTCGGGAGGCAGAGGCAGGCAGATCTCTGTGAGTTCAAGGCCAGCCTGGTCTACTTGTGAGTTCCAGGTCAGCTGGGGCTATGGAGAGACCCTGTCTCAAAAAGACAAAAATAAATAAATAAATAATAAATAATTTTTTAAAAAGAGAGAGAAGAAAAGCTTTGGTGGTTTGATGATTAGGAGAGCTTTGCTTTTGAGCAGCACTGAAACCAAGGTACCAGAAACAGAAGGAAAACCTAATAAAGAAGAGGGAAGTATTAGAGAACTACCAGACGTGGGTGAGATTACAGCCTGAGCCTAGTGGGCTCATGTCCTCACAAGAGTTCTGAAAAGGAAACAAGGCAGTCAGAGAAGGAGATGTGATGATAAGCAGCTGTCAGAGGGTAAAGAAGGTACACATCCAAGGCCCTGAAGGCAGAGGAAGGGGCTACCAGCCAAGGACAGAGAGCCTGTGGAAGTTAGAAAAGGCAGTGGGAGCCTCCAGACCTGCTGAGACGAGACTTCAGCCGGATGAGGCTGATGCTCCACTTCTGTCCTCCAGAACCATGCGATAATCAGTTGTGCTGTTTGGAGATACCAAGTTTGTGAATTTGTTGCAGCAGAGAAATGAATAGAAGCAGCTACTCCCAGTTCAGTCATTACACCCCCAGCCTAAAGGGTCACTGCAAATGGTTTATTAGCAACCCTGAGGGAAAAGCCACATAGTTAGCACCCAAAGATGGCTATGGCCAAAAGCCGATGGGCAGAGCCAGCGCAAGACCACACTGTCAGTAAAGAATGAGGAACAGGCACTCTGTCCGTGTATCCAATCTGCTCTTGGGTTGCCACAGTGGTTCCGTTCAAAGCTCAAGGGATAGATACCTGTGGTTACCAAAACCCCAAGCTCTTAGACAGCAGAGTGGAGGAAGACAGATAGGGGAAACTGAGATTCACTAATGCGATCATAAGCCATGGGATCCTGAGGTGTGATAAAGGAGGCGTTCCACCTACTGAGTCAGAACATGTATGATTCCTCATCATGAGTGCATACTGAATGCCCCAAAGGAGGAGCTTCTGTATAGGTCAGAGGTGTCTTGAGGAACACAGCCAATAGAGTGAATATATATTACAAAGGAATTTATTAGACTGGTTTACGTGATACAGGATGGCTGGAGGCTGCTGAGTCTATGGAACTAGATATCTCAGCAGTCCAAATCTTGTACTGAAGACTTGGAGGGTTCCTGGAGAGCCACTGGTCTTCACTCCACATCAGACGCCTAAAGAAGCGGGTTCCCAGTGTCAGTGAAGGATGGCGGCGGCAACAGCCACAGGGTAGAGATGAAGGCAGGCCGCCAGAAGCACCCTGCTTTCCTCTGCATTTCTGGACCACCCCTGGAATTTGCTGCCTACCCAGGGAAGGGCCTTCCATCTTCAGTTAATCGTTGCATGAAGTACCCTCACAGCACAGCCCAGACATATATCTTAGTTGATTCCAGAGCCAACTAGTTGACAGGATTAATCATCATGCTCCCCAGCTTTGCTTTCCCTCGGAATCATGAGGAACTTGGGGCAAAGATAGTCATCTAGGTTTCAGCAGACCAACTGATCAAGACACTAGAGGGTTGGAGGGGACAGAGGTGAAGGGGCCTACTTCAGAGTCCTCCTGGAGTGGCCTTCCAGCAGCGTTTTCCCTGCCACTGCAGCTTCAAATCTTTACATATTATCTTGAGTCTCAAAGCCTTACTTCATCACAAAATCCTCCTTGAATCTGAGTTGAACAGATTTGTCTGTAATTCACAGGAGCATAGCATAGCTTGAACTTTGCATTGGCATGGCTCTTGTAAGAAGATCAAGTATGGGGCTGGCAGACAGCTCAGCAGGTAAAGGCTCCTGCCACCAAACCTGCCCACCTGCATTCCATCCCCAGGACCCACATGGCTGCAGGAGAGAACTGGCTCTTGCAAGTTGTCCTCAGACCTCCACATGAGTACTGTAGCACACACTTGTGCACAAAAGAAAAATGAAATGTAATAAAAATATTTTGGGGGGCTGGAGAGATGGCTCAGTGGTTAAGAGCACTGGCTACTCTCGCAGAGGACCTGGGTTCTGTTCCAGCACACACGTGGTGCCTAACAACAGTCCTTAAGTCCAGTTCCAGGAGATTTGATGCACTTTTATGTCTTCCATAGGCATTGTGATCACATGGTACACTTACAGACATACAGGCATAACATTCATACATATAAAATAAAAAATTAAAAAGTATTTTTTAAAAAGATGGCCTCTTCAGTTTTCTTAATATATCAGTGAGACTAGTTTAACCCAGACCTAGTCAGTTATATGTTTTGCATATACAGATTTCATTAGCACTCTCTTTGATGATTTGAATGAGAAATATCCCTTACAGGCTCCAAGTACTTGAATACTTGGCCCCAGTTGGCCACGCTGTTTGCAGGGGCTTAGGAGGTGTGGTCTTGCTGGAGGAAGTGTTTTGCTGGTAATGGGCTTCACAGAGCCTCACCTCACTTCCAGTTGACCTCTCAGCTTCCTATGCCTGCTTGAAGATGTAAACTCTCAGCTTTCTGCTCTGATTGCTTCCTGCCATGCCTCCCCCACCATGATAGACTCTTACCCCTCTGGAACCATAAGCCCAATAAACTCTCCCTTCTACAAGTTGCCTTGATCATGGTGTTTTATCACAGCAACAGAAAGTAACTAATACAGCTTCTCATAACTACAATGGCTTCTATTTGACCTTCAAGTGCATAGAATCATCTTGGCACAAAATGTGATGTCCCTCAATAGTTGAATCTGACAAGCAGCAGTTTCTCTTACTTTCTACAGCTGCTTTAAGATTGAACTCATGTTGTCCATCTTGCTCATGGGTTGATGTAATTGTACAATCTTGGAATTCTGGAAAAGGGTGAACTCAAAGGAGCCATCATTGAAAGTGTTCAATTGTCTTAACTGTAGCAATTTTAAGAGTGAAAATGGGAACTACTGATAACTAGCCTGTCCAACACACACCAGGTTCTATACCCAAATGCAGAGGATAGGGCCAAGGGAAGAGGCATGCATGTTAGGATCTGGCTTCATGCCCACATGCTCAGGTCTGTGATTTGAAGGGGTCTGCTTTACCTTCTGTGGAAGAGGGTGGGAGAGCAGGAGTGAAGAGGGAGTCCAGGAGGATGGTCAGTACTCCACAGCAGGTCACAGTGGTTTTTCACTAATATGGCAGGGGTCAGACATGCCACCCAATCTCTCCCTGACCAGGAGGGATTACTCTGGAGAAGCTGGAGGCTAAGACTACCTGGTATGCAGTGGGGTGGGAATTTATGCATCCACCAATAAAATGTAAGAAATTTCGAAACCCACAACACAGTCGAATCTCCAGATGGCTAAATGAAAAGGGCCATTGTCAAAAGGCTTCCATGTATATAACAGTCTTGAAATCCAAACAGAACTATCATTATAGAGTTGATGCTTTGCCATTTTTTATTTATGTCTCAAACCACTGCAGCTAGTCTTTCTCTAAACTTCATTTTGTGTGTGTGTGTGTGTGTGTGTGTGTGCCTGCATGTGTGTGTGATGCATGTGTGTAAAGGCAGAAATGTACCTGCCACAGTACACGTTTGGCAGGGGATAACCTTGGGTCAGTCCTTGACTTCCACCTTGTTTGAAACGGGGTGCCTTGTTGTTTTGCTGCTGCAGATACCAGGTTAGCTAGCCCATGAGCTCCAGGGCTTCTCTTGTCTCTGCCTCTCATCTTGCTATAGGAACACTGGGATTACAGACACTACCATGCCCAGTTTTATGTGGATTCTAACTAAGGCCCTCACACTTGCACAGTGCTTTTGCCCACCAAGTCATCTCCAAGCCCTAGAATATAAACTTTCTACAGGATTTTATTTTATTTTTTAAAATTATTTATTTTTATTGTATGAGTGTTTTCCCTGCATGTAGGTAATTGCACCTGTGTCGTGAAATATCTGAAGAGGCCAAAAGAGGGCATCAGATCCCCTGAAACTGGAGTTAAGGACAGTTATTAGCCACCATGTAGATGTTGGGAACTGAACCCAGATCTCCTGCAAGAGCAGCCAGTGCTCTTAACCACTGAGCCATCTCCCCAACCCCACAGAATTATATTTTTATTTTATTTTTTAATTAGGTGTGTGTGTGTGTGTGCGCGCGGGCGCGCTCATGCATGTGGAGCCCCAAGGTTGATGTTGGGTGTCATCCTCAGTCACTCTGCCTTTTATATTAAGACAGGGTCTCTCACTGAACCCAGGAGCTCACAGCTTTGGCATTGAGTCAGTGTCTCTCACTGAATCCAGAAGCTCAGTTTTGGTGGATTACAGGTGTGCCACCACACTCACCCAGCCTTTCTATGGGTGCTGAGGATCTGAACTCTAGTCCCCATGCTTGTGCAGCAAACACTTTACCTGCTGAGCCAGCTTCCCAGACCTCTGATCCTTTTTACATACTTATTTTAGCCATTCATAAGTCTGTAATAAAGGATTTGGTCAGGCCACTTCCAGTGCTTTGGGCTGCTGGGGGTAGGGGGACTCAGAGCCTCATTTCCTGGTTCTCGGTTTCCCTTGTGGAGGGGCGCAGGCTAGGATGAACCACTGCGGGGACTCCCTGATGAGGCTGCCATGCTCTTTATAAAGCTCCCTGTGGGGTCCGGGGATGGGAACCCATTGTCTTTGCAGGAGCCGAGTCTTCTGAGCCTGCTGGGGCATGTGACCTGTGCTAGCAAGCAGAATATATGGTAAGAGCCAGCTCACCTGAGCCACCCCCTCCCCACTGCCAGCTTGGCATCCGAAGAAACCTCCCCCAGGGCATTGGAAAGTCTGATGACAGAATTTTTCCATGATTGTACAACCAATGAAAGAAAATGGTGAGACAGAGGAGCTTCTTAATTAACTTTGCCCACCAAGTAGGAGCTTGGAGATTCTGCTTGTATTTTCTGCCTAGCACTAGGAATGACTACTTAATGATGTACATTTTAACCGTTTTTGAAAATCTGATCAATAAAATGTGGCTTGGGGTCCCATCTCAGGATAAGCTGCCTAAACTCCTTTTGGCTCGCCATAAAACCTTACCTTACTTTATCCTGAACAAACTCTTCAAAGTTATTGTTGATATTGGATGCCAAGATTGGCCCATGTTCTACCATGACTTTTTTACTAACACTTTACAGTTGATCCAGTCCCCTGTGACGACTCCCCTTGGGCTGATCATGATGGAAATTTCGGAAGAGCTAGCCTGTCCTCACGAGGACCTCAGTGTGGCTCGGAAGGAGTTGAAGCTGTTGCTGGACCAGTTGCAGAAAGTGCTTGGGCTCCTGACAGGTTTCTTGGAGACTGGGACAAACACGGTGTTACTGCTGCCCGCCCCCCAAACCCCCACCATCCCCGACCTCAGGAGAAAGTTGTGATTTACTGAGTAACCTGTTGCAGAGTCCAAGTTCAGCCAAACAGCTGAATCAGCTCATCCCCATCCTGGACATGGAGAGTGTTCCCTGGCCTTGGAGTGCCTGACCCATCTCTTCAGTTGGATTCCTCTGTCCGCCAGCATCATCCGGTCCCTTCTCACCACCATCTTCCACTTTGCCGGATTTGTCTGTGACACTGGGGACAGAAAGACGACATCCATGAATGGAAGCAGCTAAAACTATGTTTTAGGTCAGGAGCGTGGGTGAGTTGGGGTCTTGGCCATGTCCTGCATCAATGAACTCATGTCCAAGAACCGGCTACAGGGAAAAAAGAATGCCTGTCAAGCTGGGCGTGGTGGTACACTTCTCTAGTCCTAGCACTCAGGAGGCAAAAGCAGGTGGATCTCTATGAGATTGAGGCCAGCCTGGTCTACTTCAGGCCAGCTGTGGCTACAGGGATAGTGTCTCAAAAAGACAGAGAGAGAGAGAGAGAGAGAGAGAGAGAGAGAGAGAGAGAAAGACTGCCTTGTCTTATATGTTAATAAAAAATATATGACTGCTTGTTCAAAAAAAAAGGATTTGGTCAGAGGTCCACATCATTTTTTGTTGTTTTAGTGAGGGAGTTGTTTTGTTTTGTTTTGTTTTGTTTTTGGTCTTGAGACAGGATCTCCCTGTAGCCCCAACTGACCTAGAACTCGCTATGTAGACCAGGCTGGCCTCAAACTCACAAAGATCTGCCTGCCTCTGCCTCCCAATTGCTGGGAGTAAAAGCGTGCACTACCATGCCTGGCACCTATTGATTCTTTTTTGCTTTTTTGTACTTTTCCTGCCTTGTTTGGATCGTGTTTCTGATACTTTATTCCAGAGATCATTTCTGTCACCTCAGCGTATTGACTGCCAGTCTTTTTTTAATGGCTCCTTTTGTGTTGTGGGTTGTCAGTTCCCTAGGATATCTCTTATGTTTCTTGCTTCTTTATTTTGAAAAAAAAAATTCATTACTTAAATTTAGAATGTTTCATATATCTTATATGACTTTTTTTAATAGAGGGGTAAATTGGTTTCTTTTATTAAGCTGTGACCAGATATACACATCTTCATTAAATCTCTTGTTTGGAATCTGAGACATTGACCATCTTAAAAAATAATATTTAGCCAGACATAGTGGTACATGCCTTTAATCCCAGCACTCAGGAGGTAGAGGCAGATGGATCACTATGAGATTGAGGCCAGCCTGGGATGGTCTAAATTGCGAGTTTTAGGCCCCCTGTGGCTACATGGTAAGACCCTGTCTCAACCTTACAAACTAATAATAATAATAGTAGCAGTAGTAGTAGTAGTAGTAGTAGTAGTAGTAGTAGTAATAGTAATAGTAATAATATTTAGGTTTGCAATTCAGAGATGTAAGGAGATTATTTATGAGCTTAAAAATGTTTTTTCTTAGCTGGGCATGGTGGCGCATGTCTTTAATCCCAGCACTTGGGAGGCAGAGGCAGGTGGATCTTTGTGAGTTCAAATCCAGCCTGGTCTACATAGTGAGTTCAGGTCAGCTGGCACTACAGGGAGACCCTGTCTCAAAAAGATAAAAAAAAATGTTTTTTCTTGTCATTCTCCCATCAGAGGCACAGTGAACACCCTTGGGTACCACCTTTGAAGCTAATTTTCCTTTACATTCAGGAACAGCAGAACCTGTGCAGCTAATGCAAGTTCTGAATTTTTTCTTATTTACAGAATACTGTTTTACAAAATCAGAACTGATCTTCACATTGGAATAAGGAAAAGATCCATGGTTGTGAGAGAAAGGGTTCCGAAGTGGAAGTTCCCCAGGTGAGTGATTGACTCTCGCAGCAGGCTCACTAGGAGGACTCAATGCAATGTATAATCATACTTGTGACTGAATATTTAATAGGAAGGCTGCAAGGCAAAATCAAAGAAAATGAAAAAAAGCCATAGAAGAAGTCAGAGGAAAGCAGATGTCATGTAGAACCCTGTGGATTTTACCAGCGTGAGGAGTAACAATCACATGTGAAATGGTGTCTGTGTGGAAGGGTTCTTAGAGACCAGGTGGATAGAACATTCACTGTGGGCTGCACTCGGACCCTCTGTCTAGCTTACATCAAAAATCCAGGATTTCAGATCGTAAGCAAGCACGCAGCATAAATCACATTGTATATGAAAATAGTTTCAGGGGTTTGGAGAGATGGGTCATTGGTTAAGAGCGGGTATTACTTTTACAGAGGACCCACGTTTGATTCCCAGTGCACACATAGGGCTGTAACTCCAGCTCCAAGGGAATCTGAGCCTCTGACCTCCATGGGCACCTGCACACACACACACACACACACACACACACACACACACACACACGCACGCACGCACGCACGCACACACAGACTTTAAAAATAAATCTTTAAAACATTGCTTCAGCACAGGGAGCCCTTCTTAGCAGCTTCAGGAATTTGGGCAATCCTGAAATCTTAAGTCCCTAGATTCCAGCCAGTAGCTAACCTCACAAGCAGGCCTTCCAAGGGCAGCACCCTCAAGCCTGCTCTATTCTACTCTTGTCTACACAAAAGCTTTGCAGATCATGGTTTAGAAGGAATGATTTCAGTTTGCCTCAAAGAAAATACTTAAAAACCATTTGGAAAGTTCAAAATATACTTACAAGTTGTTAAGGCAATAACAAAAAAATATTTACTATTTATGTCTTTGGGTTTGGTTCAGTTCAAAAAACAGATATGGTAAAGGAAAATCTTAGAATGTATAAAAATTTTGAATATATGTTCTCTAAGTAAATAATCAAGTTTCGTAAAAAGCTAACAGAATTCAGTGGGGCGTGGCGGCGCATGCCTATAGTCCTAGCACTTGGGAGGCAGAGGCAGGCGGATCTCTGTGAGTTCAAGGCCAACCTGGTCTACATAGTGAGTTCCAGGACAGCTGGGGCAACAGGGAGACCCTGCTTCAAAAAGACCAAAAAAAAAAAAAAGCTAACAGAATTTTAAGGAAAAATATGAATAAAAATATGTATAGTAGACATTCGTAGTGGAGCTTGTGGACACCAGTTGAGACTAGAAAGTGCACGGTAAACTGTGGCCCCTCAGTTCTAGTCCTACCTGATGCCTCTTGGTAAAGAAAGATTTACTGGAACTCAGTGTTGTGCGTCTGCTTTTGGGTTCATCCTACAAGGTAGAACTGAGCAGCTGAGAGATCACACGACAGCACAGTGGAAAGCATTTGCTCTCCAGCCTTTCACTGAAAAAGTTTACTGCTCCCTGCTCTAGAAATTGAAAGTTGCATATTTTTTTAATGAATGTGTTTTTTGCCAAAATTCTAAAAACAAAAAATAAACCTTAAAATGACTTTGGAACATAGACAAAAGGTAAAATTATTTTAGACAAATGTCAGTAAGTTCTGCAAAGTAAAGATGTTATTCACAGAAATTAGTTTGCAAACAGTATGAAAAAATTATAGTCTCTGTATCTTGAAATAAACAATGAATATTGATCTTCAGAAATATATTTGTGATTTGTGAGGTGGCTCAGCCGGTAAAGGCACTTGCCACCAAGACCAGTGACCTGAGTTCAATCCCTGGAACCCACATGGTGGAAGGAGAGAAGCAATTCCTGCAAGTTGTCCTCTGACTGCCACATGTGTGTGCACACACTCAGATGCAAACAGACACAAAATAATAAATAAATGTAATTTAAATGTATTTTCTCAAGCTTGACATGGTGTCTCATGCTTGTAATCCCTGTATTTAGGAGGCAGTGGTAGGAGGATTACCATGAGTTCAAGGTTAACCTAGGTTACATAGTGTGTGCTAAGCCCTCCTGAACTGCAGAGTGAGACCCCCTCCAAAAAAAGACAGAGAAAAAGAGAGACTTAATCAAAAAGCAAATGAAAGTAAAAATTGCCCAATATCCAGGAGATTATTTTCTTAAGTTTAGTTGTATTACAGTATATCTCTTCAATATATCTTTTTTTAAAATTTGTTTCTGTTGAATTTTTTGTGTATTTTGTACAAGAACATCTCGAACTTTCTTAATCATCTTTATACCCCCGTACCCACTGGCACCCTCCCACTGGACCCCACATAATCTCTGTCATCCCTGTTAAGGCCCACTGTGTCTTCAGTTTCCCCAGCCATTCCCCAGTGCAAGTTCATCCACTGAAGTCTAGTCAGCCTTTCTAGAATCCCTTGTTTTAGGAAGATCAGCTCTTCTTCACCTAGCAGCAATTGGTTGCCAACATTTCTTCAGGTAAGATTGGGGTCTGCTGTTCATTTTCCCAGTTTTATGCTGGGTTATTGTCTGCTTGAGTTTGCATGGGACTTGTGTATGCTGACACTATTGCCATAGAATCATATGAGCAGGACCTGTAGTACTCTGTTTCCATATGGTCATGTACCGCCTCCCTGGCTCTTACAATCTTTCCTCCCCCTCTTTTATGATGGTCCCTGAGCCTTGGGTGAAGTTTAATAAAGAAGTCTTCTCCAAGGACCATCATTCAACAGACTCTTGATCTCTATGCTTTGGCCATTCCTGGCCCTCCACTGCATGAGGAAGCTTCGTTATTGAGAACTGAGAGATTTATTAGTGCCCTCTTCTTTACCCCTGTCCTCTGTTCTATGAGCCTTAGGTGTAAGGGCTGCATTGTAGATGTGTCACTTAGGTTTGGGCATTCATAGACAATGTCCATATTTGACCACTTGTAATACTTGGTAATAATCTCTGACTGGTGGAAAATGAGCTTCTTTGATGATGGTGACTGGGATATTTGTCTGTAAATATAAGGATACACATTTTGCATGTAGTAAGAAATCACATTCGTCTAGCAATGTGACAGTCTTGGGGTTTTCTCTAAGATCTATGACCACTCCAGCCATGTGTATTTGGTTATGTTTACCGTACCACACTTGAGTTCCCTCCCATTGAGTGGGCTTTTAGTCCAATTAGGCAGCTGTTGATTGCCCCCAAGATAAAAGTGCCACTACTGCACCAATGTCCTATGCTGTGCTGGACATTGATGAGGTTATTTGGTCTTGAAGCCAGTGTTGGACCATCGATTTGTGTTTTCCCTTGGCGCCTGCACAGTACTCTCCAAAGCTGTGAGAGCTCGCCTTCAGGGGAAGTGGTTTCTGGTCAGTTGCAGCTCTATTGCTGCAAATCCTGTGTCTGAAGTATGTTCTGCTTTTGGCAGTAGGGTCTTACCTCCAAGTTCTGGGAGGCAATCAAGGGCTATGGCAATAGCCTGAGAAATTTTGGGAGTCTCTTGGACCACCCTGGCCAACAACTCAAAGGAAATTACAGGAGGGTTTTGTTTGTTTGTTTGTTTGTTTGTTTGTTTTTGTCTTTTTAAGACAGGGTCTCCCTGTAGCCCCAGCTATCCTGGAATTCACTATGTAGACCAGGCTGGCCTTGAACTCACAGAGATCCGCCTGCCTCTGCCTCCCAAGTGCTGGGACTACAGGTGTGCACCACCACTCCCAGCCAAGATTTTTTAAAAATATTTTTTATTATTTTTATTTTATGTGCATGTGTGTATTGCCTGCATGTAGGTAAGTGCACCCATGTAGAGCAATGCCCGCAGAGGACAGAAGAGGCCAGCAGATCCCCTGGAACTGGAGTTACGGACAGTTGTTAGCTGCCATGTAGGTGCTGGGATTCAAACCCAGGTCTTCTGCAAGAACAGCCAGTGTTCTTAACTGCTGAGTCATCTCTCTAGCCCCGAGATTTTTTTTTTTAATGAAAGACATGTGTATTGGAACTTTTAGACTATAGATAAAGTAATATTAAGAAGAGAAATTTTAGTCACTATACTCATATTAAATGGGGCTGGAGAGATAGCTCAGCAGTTAAAAGCACTGACTGCTCTTTCAGAGGACCCGGGTTCGATTCCCAGCACCCACATGGCAGCTACGAACCATTCTTAACTCCAGTTCCAGAGGAATCTGAAGCCCTCTTCCAACCTCCGTGGCATTGCACAACACGGGTACACTCACATACATGCAGGCAATACACTCATACACATAAAATAAAAATAATAAAATATTTTTTTAAAAAAGAAAGGAAATGAGCTGAGCATGGTCACCCATTGCTGGGTGGGCACTTGGGAGACTAAATGAGGCAGGAGGATTGCCAGGAGTTCAAGGCTGGCCTAGGCTACCCACCAAGGTTCAATCTCATAAAAAGGAGCTTTTAAAGAAAAATAAAGGAAAAGGTATAATGTTATAAATAAGAAACCAAAAGATTATTCTCATAACCTCAGCTAACCTCAGCTAGACAGAGGAGAGGAGACATTTGTTTTATGTTTTGCATCAAATTCCTATTTCTATGGTATAATCTTGGAGTACATTAATCTATGTATTAACTCTTCCTTTTGTGAACTCTCTTGATGTCAAAAGAAAACAAGACTTCCTTGGAGAGCACAGTTACTAATGAGCTCTTTTACCCACCTTGATTATAATCCACTGAAAAATGAAAGGCCCCCATCACTCCCATATTCAGGGATGGGCCATATGTTGAGTATTTTTTTAATATTTTATTTATTATTTTTATTTTATGTGTATGAGTGTTATGCATGCATGTAAGTAAGTGCACCTGTGTTGTGCAATGCCTGTGGAGGACAGAAGAGGCTTTCGGATTCCCTGGAACTGGAGTTACAGACAGTTGTTAGCTGCCATGTGGGTGCTAGGATGGGCCATATGTTGAGTTTATATTAAATTCATCTTAAATTCATTTTTTAAACATTATGCATTAATTCTACAGCTGGCTGGGCATGATCTTTCATATTCCTTCATTCAAAAAACACTATCTCCAAATGCAAATGCCCAACTTTACATTTGTTACATTCATGGGACTTTTTAACTTACCAGTGTATGTTTAGCATTGAGATACATGAAAGAGTTCTCTAGATAGTTCTGAAGTACACCACTTTTTCAGGGTCATATACTTCATTTACAATCCAGACAGGTTTGAAATATATCAGAATGACATTTGTGTTTTGGAACAAGAACAAAGAGACATTAAATTCATTTTATATCATGCAAGGTGTCATTTTTTTTCAAAGGTGAGTTATTTCACATACATCCAAGAAAGAGAAAGTGCCCAGTTAACTACGAACTTGCCATCACCTTTAATGTGCCCCCTACACTCGGTAGTGGTAATTTGCTTAATAAATCATGAGTTTTAAATATATATATATGAACATTCAATATGTATCCTTTGTTAAAATTGATAATATAGGCAAGTATCTACTTTCAGCTTTTAAATAATTGTTGATTAAATTTGTCAGGAGATACAAGAAAGCCTTTTCTCCCTTCAACTTATGAAATACTTTTGCCCAGCCTAAAAGTTACTAGAAACTACATATGTGTAAGGCTGGAGTGTGGGATAATTTAAGAAAAGAAGTATAAAATTATTGGTAGGAACTGGACAGATGACTCAGCACTTAAGAGCACTGGCTGCTCCTACAGAGGACTTGGGTTTGATTCCCAGCACCCACATGACAGCTTAAAACCATCTATAGCTCCAGTTCCAGGGGATCTGACACCCTTGTCTGGCTGCTAAGACATTGCATACACTGGTGCATTTACATGAAGATAAAACACTCACACACATAAAATAAAAATAAAAATATTTAAAATTATTGATGGAAATAAATTCTTTAGTTCATTTAAGGGGCTGATATCTTGTCAAGGGACAGCAGAGGGTACATAGACAGTGGAATGGCAGGTAGAATACACAATGAGCATAGGTCAGGCTATGTTTTCTGAATTGTGTCTCTTGATTTCTTGGTATTAATGACTGTATATTCAATGACTGTATATTCAGTCCCTTGAGCACTTTTAGCACAGGCCTGACATTTCTGCATATGTGTGGCAATAGGCAATTGCTATCAAACACATTTATGAAGTACATGATAAGGGGCCAGAGAGATGGCTTAGTGGGTAAAGATACTAGTTGCCAAGCCAAGTTTGATCCCCAGGTCCCACATGGTAGAACAAAGAAATGACTCTCAGAAGTTGTCCTCTGACCTCCACATGCATGTGTACTCACTAATACAATGAATAAAATGAATGTACTAAATTTTTTAAGACATATATAAATAACTGTGAGCTATTTTTTAAAGAATATAGGGCCAGATTAAAATAAATAATCCTTAAAATCTTGAGTGTCAATACAATAATAAATGTATTTTTAAAATGGATTGAAAGGGGGCTGGCAATTAACAACCGTTGGTAACTCCAGTTCCAGGGATCTGCTGCCCTCTTCTGACCTCCTCTGGCACTGCATGACACGGGTACACATATATACACTCAGGCAATACACTCATACACATAAAATAAAAATAAGTTTCTGGAGCTAGCATCTTTCCTGAGTAAGTTCTGCACCCACTACACCTTGACTCTCCAAGCCTCATTTACCCTCCCAGCTCCCCCCCCCCATCTCTCCTCCTAGTATGGGCACCGGCCCATTTCTTCTTTTGGCACCCCAGACATCTAGACTACCCACTTGGCCCAGGCTCCCCACTGCTTCCTGATCCTTTGCACCCAGACCAACCCAATTCTTCCCTCTAGTCCCTGGGAGCCCTCAGAGCCTGTTCCCTCCCTCACCTCACCTTTGCATTTCTGGGCTGCACAGACCCCAGCTTCCTCAGCCAGCTTCTTTCCTGGGTAAGTTCGTAGGCTCCCACTTCTGCCTTGACTCCGCTGGCCTTGTTCACCCAGCTGTCCCATCCCATCTCTCCTCCTAGTGTGGGCACTGGCCCATTTCTTCTCCTGATACCCCAGACCTCTGGACTGCCCTCTTGGCCTAGGCTCCCCACTGCTTCCTGACCCTTTGCACCCAGACCAACCCAATTCCTTGGTCTAGTCCCCAGGAGCCATCAGGGCCTATTCCCTCCCCCACCTTGCTTTTGCATGCCTGAGACAGACCATAATCCCAGGACAACCCAGCCTCCAACTTCCTGAGGCCAGCATCTTTCCTGCAGGGAGCAATTGATACTCATCTGACTTGGGCATCTGTGGGAACTCCTGAGCAGCAGGACGAAAGCCATCTGGCCCCTCCAATATAAAATCAAAGGAGAGAACCTGAAGCCTATACAAACCAGCTTTTCATGCCCAACAAGTAAACCACAAAGACACAAAATGTTACAAAAAGTAGACCTAAACTCAAGAAAAGAAGGCTTGAGTCTCACACAAGAATCAGAAACTACAAAAGAAATACACACATCAAAGTCACAGTGAAAAAATAACATGAAAAAACAAAATAATATATCCCCACCATACCAACAGTCCTGTAGAGAAGTACAATGAGAACGCCTAGAGATAACACAGGAGATGGAACTCAAAAGAACAATTATAAACATGAAAAAAGAGTTCAGTGAATTTAAAGAACACACAAAGAAATGGAAGAACTGAAAGAAGGTAGGGACAAACTTCTGAATAAATTTAGAAAAGAGAAATATTAAAGAATCCTCAGGCTGAAATGAAGAAGGAAGTGAAGCACTCAATAAGCCAATTAGAAACGACAGGAGAAAGCCTCACCAATAGGATGAACGAAATAGAAAACAGAGTATCAAGACTGGAAGATAAAGTGGATGAACTAGACCACTCAAACAAAGACTATGAAAAATTTAAGAAAACATAAGAATAGAATATATAGGAATTGTATGACACCATAAAAAGACCAAACTTAGGCATACAGGAATCATAGGCATACGAATCATAGGCATACAGGAAGGAGAATCTCAGGATAATGGTATGGACCAGATCTTCAACAGGATTGTAGAAGAAAATTTCCCAAAACTAAAGAAGGAGATGCCCATACAAATACAAGAAGCATATAGAACACCAAATAGACAGGACCAG
>NW_008357490.1:218237-222915 GCF_000622305.1 Nannospalax galili
CTACAACACATCATAGTAAAAACACTAAACTTACAGAACAAAGAGACAATACTGAAAGCTGCAAAAGAAAAACAAGTCACATATAAAGGAAAACCATTAGAATTACAGCTGACTCTTCAGTGCAAACTATGAAAGACAGAAGAGCCTGGACCAAAGTATTCCCAGTTCTAAATGACGACAGATGCCACCCCAGATTACTTTGCTCAAACAAAATGTCTATTATAGTCAAAGGGGGGGGGAATCTTCCATGACATAAATAGGCTGAAAGAATTCGTGTCCTCAAAACCAGCCCTTCAGAGAGTTCTTGAGGCAATACAAAGAGCTGAAGAAAGGAACAATTATACCCAAGGGATAAAAGAAGCTTAATGAAGGCATAACTGTGGAAACGCACAGCTACACCAAGAATGCAAACAGAAATCAAAATGATAGGAATCAATGTACATCTTTCATTAATAACTTTAAATATCAATAGACTGAACTCCCTAAAATAGACTTCAAGCTAAAACTAATGAGAAGAGATAAAGAGGGCCACTTCATTCTGATCAAAGGAACAACTGACCAACAAGATATTACAATCATGAACATGAACATATGTGTTCACCAAACTCTGGTGCACTCAACTTCATAAAAACAGTACTACAGGACTTTAAGACCCAGATTAATCCCAACTCATTAATGATAGGGGACTTCAATACCCCATTGTCTCCATTAGATAGGTCAATAGGACAGAGAATTAACAGAGAGACATCTGAATTAAACAACACCATACATCAGATGGGCCTAACAGACATCTACTGAATATTCCACCCAAGCACCAAAGAATATGCTTTCTATTCAGCGCCGCATGGAACTTTCTCCAAAATCGACCACATACTGGGGCATAAAACACACCTCAATAAATACAAAAAGATTGAAATAATTCCATGCTATCAGACCACAATGCAATAAAGCTTAAAATCAACACCAGAAGAAACCCTAGTCACCACATGAACACATGGAGGTTAAACAACACACTCCTGAATGATGAATGGGTCAAATGAGAAATTAAGAAAAAAAAAAAGTATTCCTGGAACTAAATGAAAAGGACAATACAACACAAAATCTCTGGAACACGTTGAAAGCAGTCCTTAGAGACTTAGCTCTAAGTGCCTATATTAAAAAATCAGAAAGAACACAAATAAATGACTTCACATTGCAACTCAAGACACTTGAAAAGCAACAACATATGAAACCCAAACCCAGCAGACAAGAAGAAATAACAAAAATCAGAGCAGAAATTAATGAAATAGAAACAAATAAAACAATACAAAGAATCAACAAATCCAAGAGCTGGTTCTTTGAAAAGTTAAACAAGACTGACAGACCCCTAGCTAGTTAAGCAAAAGAAAGAAAGAGCACCTCCAAATCAACAAATTCAGAGATGAATGGGGAACCATCACAAACAACACCAAAAAGATCCACAATATTATAAGGGAATACTTTTAAAACCAATATGCCCGTAAATTTCAAAACCTGAAAGAAATGGATGGGTATCTAAAAGCATGGGAACCGCCAAAACTAAACCAAGAAGAGATTAACAGCTTAAACAGACTCATAACACATAAGGAAACTGAAACAGCAATACAAAACCTCCTGATTTAAAAAAGCCCAGGACCAGATGGACTTACAGCAAACATTTAAAGAAGATCTATAGCCAATACTACTTAATTTATTCAAAAAGAGAAATGGAGGGAGAACTTCCAAATTCTTTCTATGAAGGCAGCATCACTCTAACACCAAAACCAGTAAAGATACAACCAAAAAGAAAACTATAGACCCATATCCTTAATGAACATAGATGCAAAATTTCTCAACAAAATACTTGCAAACCACATACAGACACACATCAAAAAGATCATCCATCATGATCAAGTCGGCTTTATTCCAGAGATGCAGGGATGGTTCAATATACATAAGTTAATAAACATCACAAATCATATAAATGGACTCAAACACAAGAAACACGTGGTCATCTCAATAGATGCAGAGAAAGCCTTTGAGAGAATTCAACATGCATTTATGTTCAAGTCCTAGAGGGAACTGAACTGGAGGGAACATACCTCAACATGATTAAAGCCATATACAACAAACTCATAGACATCATCATTCTAAATGGAGAAAAACTGGAAGCATTCCCATTGAAATCAGGCACCAGACAAGGTTTTCCACTATCTCCACTTCTCTTTAACATAGTGCTTGAAACTCTTGCAAGAGCAATAAGACAAGAGCAGGAAATTAAAGGAGTAATAATTGGAAAGGAAGAGATCAAATTGTCCCTCTTTGCAGACGATATGATAGTATATCTAAGAGATGCCAAAAATTCAAGAAAACTAGAAATGGTTAACACTTTCAGTAAAGTGGCAGGTTACAAAATTAATCTACAAAAGTCTGTAGCCTTTCTATATGCCAATAACAAGCAATCAGAGAAAGAGCACATGGAAACACTCCCTTTCACAGTAGCCTCAATAAAAAAAATCTCTGAATAAACCTGCAAAGACATTAAAGGCCTCTAAAATGAAAAATTTAAATCTTTAAGGAAAAAGATTGAGGAAGACATCAGAAGATGGAAGGACTGCCCATGCTCATGGATTGGAAGAATATTGTGAAAATGATCTTCCTACCAAAAGCTATTTATATATTCAATGCAATTCCACTCAGAATCTCCATGACATTCTTCACAGAATTCTAAAAAAACATGCTAAGATTCATGTGGAAGCACAAAAGACCTTGGATATCCAAAGCAACCCTGAGCACTAAGAGCAATGCCAGGGGTATTACTATACCAGATTTTAAACTGTATTGCAGAGCTATAGTCATAAAAATAACATGGTACTAGCACAAAAATAGACCCGTAGATCAATGGAACAAAATTGGAGACCCAAATATGAGTACATGCAATTTCAGCCACCTGATAGTTGACAAAGGGGCCAAGAACATTCACTGGAAGAAAGACAGCATGTTCAGCAAATGATGTTGGGAAAACTGGATCTCCACCCACAGAAGAATGAAACTAAACCCCTATCTTTCACCTTGCACAAAAGTCAACTCCAAATGGATCAAAGACCTCAATGTGAAGCCTGAAACTCTGAAACTGTTAGAAGAAAACATTGGCAATAACCTACAAGACATAAGTGTAGGAAAAGATTTTCTAAACTGGACATCAGTTGCTCAGGAAACAAGATGAAGAATCAACAAATGGGACCTCATTCATCTAAAAGGCTTCTGTACATCAAAAGAAGCAACCAAGGAAGTGAAGAGAAAACCCACAGAATGAAAGAAAATCTTCACCAGTGACACATCTGCCAGAGGTTTAGTATCCAGACTATATAACAAACTCAAAAAACAAAGAATTGCCGGGCATGGTGGCACACGCCTTTAATCCCAGCACTTGGGAGGCAGAGGCAGGTGGGTATCTGTGAGTTCAAGGCCAGCCTGGTCTACATAGGGAGTTCCAGGACAGCTGGGGCTACAGGGAGACCCTGTCTCAAAAAGACAAAAAAAAAAAAACACCCAAATAAAAAGAGGGGAGAAGGACAGGAAAAGATGCACCTAAAAAAAAAAAAAAACCAAAGAATCAAGAAAAGAAGTAACCCCAATTAAAAGATGGGCTAAGGAGCTGAACAGAGAGTTCTCAAAAGAAGAATTAAAGATGGCTAAAAAGCATCCTGAAAGGTGTTTAACATCATTAGTAATTAGAGAAATGCAAATTAAAACCACTTTAAGATTTCATCTTACCCCAGTCAGACTGGCTAAGGTCAAGAGAACAAATGACACCAAATGCTGGAGAAGATGTGGGGAAAGGGGAACACTTACCCACTGCTGGTGGGGCTGCAAACTTGTTCAACCCCTATGAAAAGCGGTGTGGAGAACTCTTAAAAAACTACAAATGAACCTACCATTTGACCCAGTTATACCACTCCTTGGCATATACCCAAAGAACTCGTCCTATTGCAGAGACACTTGTACATCCATGTTTGTTGCTGCTCTTTTCACAATAGCTAAGAGATGGAAGCAACCTAAGTGTCCCTCAGTTGATGAGTGGATAATGAAAATGTGGTTCATTTATACGATGGAGTTTTACTCAGCAGTAAAGAAAGATGAAATCATGAAATTTGCAGGTAAATGGATGGAACCAGAAATTGTTATACTAAGTGAAGTAACACAGACTCAGAAAAACAAACGACACAGGCTTGTTCAAAGAAAAGAGCCATCCTTAGTCAGAGAAATGAGGATGCAGTATTCTCCATTTGTACCTCGTGGGATAATGGAAAGGAAACAGGGAGGTAAAGGAAAAGAAAGAACCTGAAAGAGAAGAACAGTAGGAAACAGGTATCACTAAGGGATGTGTGGGTAAAAATGGAGTTATTTTAATGGGAGGGGGAACAGAGGGTTATACAAGGAACCTTGGGGATAAATAGAAAGAAGAAGCTCAAGAGAGTTGGGACCAAAGGAGAAGGGTATCTTTAAAGGAGAAATGGGAAAAATGAGGGCACTTTAAATGGGGAAACCATGGTGGAAGGGTTAGACAATGAGAGAGATAAATAATGCCTAGCTAGTTTAAAAAAAATAAACAGTGGGATTCAAATCATAGTCTGCAATACTGTAGTGCCCACCTGTAGCTAAGGGAGACAACCCGCTA